>NC_134271.1:8705959-9305959 GCF_031893055.1 Leptodactylus fuscus | reverse complement strand
GCATGTAATCTCTATACTGACTACAGTATGTAATCTCTGTACTGACCACAGCATGTAATCTCTATACTGACTACAGTATGTAATCTCTATACTAACCACAGTATGTAATCTCTATACTGACCACAGCATGTAATCTCTATACTGACCACAGCATGTAATCTCTATACTGACTACAGCATGTAATCTCTATACTGACCACAGCATGTAATCTCTATACTGACCACAGCATGTAATCTCTATACTGACCACAGCATGTAATCTCTGTACTGACCACAGCATGTAATCTCTGGACAGTACATATTATATAATCTCTGCACTGACCACAGTATGTAATCTCTGTACTGACCACAATATGTAATCTCTGTACTGACCACAATATGTAATCTCTGTACTGACCACAATATGTAATCTCTATACTGACCACAGCATGTAATCTCTATACTGACTACAGCATGTAATCTCTATACTGACCACAGCATGTAATCTCTATACTGACTACAGCATGTAATCTCTATACTGACCACAGCATGTAATCTCTATACTGACCACAGCATGTAATCTCTATACTGACCACAGCATGTAATCTCTATACTGACCACAGCATGTAATCTCTATACTGACCACAGTATGTAATCTCTATACTGACCACAGCATGTAATCTCTATACTGACCACAGCATGTAATCTCTGTACTGACCACAACATGTAATCTCTGTACTGACCACAGCATGTAATCTCTATACTGACTACAGTATGTAATCTCTATACTAACCACAGTATGTAATCTCTATACTGACCACAGCATGTAATCTCTGTACTGACCACAGCATGTAATCTCTGTACTGACCACAGCATGTAATCTCTGTACTGACCACAGCATGTAATCTCTATACTGACCACAGCATGTAATCTCTATACTGACTACAGTATGTAATCTCTATACTAACCACAGTATGTAATCTCTATACTGACCACAGCATGTAATCTCTATACTGACTACAGTATGTAATCTCTATACTAACCACAGTATGTAATCTCTATACTGACCACAGCATGTAATCTCTATACTGACCACAGCATGTAATCTATATACTGACCACAGCATGTAATCTCTGTACTGACCACAGCATGTAATCTCTGGACAGTACATATTATATAATCTCTGCACTGACCACAGTATGTAATCTCTGTACTGACCACAATATGTAATCTCTGTACTGACCACAATATGTAATCTCTGTACTGACCACAATATGTAATCTCTATACTGACCACAGCATGTAATCTCTATACTGACTACAGCATGTAATCTCTATACTGACCACAGCATGTAATCTCTATACTGACTACAGTATGTAATCTCTATACTGACCACAGCATGTAATCTCTATACTGACCACAGCATGTAATCTCTATACTGACCACAGCATGTAATCTCTATACTGACCACAGCATGTAATCTCTATACTGACTACAGTATGTAATCTCTATACTGACCACAGCATGTAATCTCTATACTGACCACAGCATGTAATCTCTGTACTGACCACAACATGTAATCTCTGTACTGACCACAGCATGTAATCTCTATACTGACTACAGTATGTAATCTCTATACTAACCACAGTATGTAATCTCTATACTGACCACAGCATGTAATCTCTGTACTGACCACAGCATGTAATCTCTGTACTGACCACAGCATGTAATCTCTATACTGACCACAGCATGTAATCTCTATACTGACTACAGTATGTAATCTCTATACTAACCACAGTATGTAATCTCTATACTGACCACAGCATGTAATCTCTATACTGACCACAGCATGTAATCTCTGTACTGACCACAGCATGTAATCTCTGGACAGTACATATTATATAATCTCTGCACTGACCACAGTATGTAATCTCTGTACTGACCACAATATGTAATCTCTGTACTGACCACAATATGTAATCTCTGTACTGACCACAATATGTAATCTCTATACTGACCACAGTATGTAATCTCTGTACTGACCACAATGTGTAATCTCTATACTGACCACAGTATGTAATCTCTATACTGACCACAGCATGTAATCTCTATACTGACCACAGCATGTAATCTCTGTACTGACCACAGTGTGTAATCTCTGGACAGTACATATTATATAATCTCTGCACTGACCACAGTATGTAATCTCTGTACTGACCACAATATGTAATCTCTATACTGACCACAGTATGTAATCTCTGTACTGACCACAGTATGTAATCTCTGGACAGAACATATTATACAATCTCTGCACTGACCACAGTATGTAATCTCTGACATTATATAATCCCTATACTGACCACAGCACATACTCACTGAATGTCCACTTTGCTCAGGGCCTTTTCAGTGACCTGGTTTGGGATTTCACAGCCAGGAGATTTGAAGAGATTTCAGTATGTCACATACAGTTTTTGCCTTCTCAGAGCTGATATTTTGTTGCACTGGGAAACGTGAGACGTGTGCAGAGACAATGCAGGGATTGGCACATGGTATATGTAACCTGAGGGTCAGAGGGTCAATGTGCCAGTGTGTCTGAGCCTCCCACCCTGCAGAACACGCTCCAGATGTGGGGAGGGTAACATGTCTGTCTGTGGCACAATCACCAGAGGAAGACGTGTAATCTGCTCAAATCAGATTGGAGTAATAATCACATGTGGACAGGAGCCTGCAGGGACAGGCCTGGAATAATCTGCGCTACTCACACACGGATATTACCACTGACCTGTAATATACTGTGTTACATGTGTGATTACATGTATGTGCAGTATGTAATGTCTACTAGTACACATGGTTACATGTGTGTGCAGTATGTAATCTCTATTAGTACACATGGTTACATGTATGTGCGGTATGTAATGTCTACTAGTACACATGGTTACATGTATGTGCGGTATGTAATGTCTACTAGTACACATGGTTACATGTATGTGCGTTATGTAATGTCTTCCAGTACACATGGTTACATGTATGTGCGTTATGTAATGTCTTCCAGTACACATGGTTACATGTATGTGCGGTATGTAATGTCTACTAGTACATATGGTTACATGTATGTGCGTTATGTAATGTCTTCCAGTACACATGGTTACATGTATGTGCGGTATGTAATGTCTACTAGTACACATGCTTACATGTATGTGCGGTATATAATGTCTTCTAGTACATATGGTTACATGTATGTGCGTTATGTAATGTCTTCCAGTACACATGGTTACATGTATGTGCGGTATGTAATGTCTACTAGTACATATGGTTACATGTATGTGCGTTATGTAATGTCTTCCAGTACACATGGTTACATGTATGTGCGGTATGTAATGTCTACTAGTACACATGGTTACCTGTATGTGTGTTATGTAATGTCTTCTAGTACATATGGTTACATGTATGTGCGGTATGTAATGTCTTCTAGTACACATGGTTACAGGTATGTGCGGTACGTAATGTCTTTTAGTACACATGGTTACATGTATGTTTGGTATGTAATGTCTTCTAGTACACATGGTTACATGTATGTACGGTATGTAATGTCTTCTAGTACATATGGTTACATGTATGTGCGGTATGTAATGTCTACTAGTACACACGGTTACATGTATGTGCAGTATGTAATGTCTTTTAGTACACATGGTTACATGTATGTTTGGTATGTAATGTCTTCTAGTACACATGGTTACATGTATGTGCGGTATGTAATGTCTACTAGTACACATGCTTACATGTATGTGCGGTATATAATGTCTTCTAGTACATATGGTTACATGTATGTGCGGTATGTAATGTCTACTAGTACACATGGTTACATGTATGTGCAGTATGTAATGTCTTTTAGTACACATGGTTACATGTATGTTTGGTATGTAATGTCTTCTAGTACACATGGTTACATGTATGTACGGTATGTAATGTCTACTAGTACACACGGTTACATGTATGTGCAGTATGTAATGTCTTCTAGTGCACATGGTTACATGTATGTGCGGTATGTAATGTCTTCTAATACACATGGTTACATGTATGTTCGGTATGTAATGTCTTCTAATACACATGGTTACATTTATGTTCAGTATGTAATGTCTTCTAGTACAGATGATTACTTGTATGTGCTATATCATCTTCTAGCAGAGATGATTCCATGCATGTGCAGTGTAGACTATCCTCTAGTACACATGATAACCTGTATGTGCAATATGAACCGTCTTCTAGTACATATGATTACATGTATGCATGTTATGAGCTTCTAAATGACTAAATGTATGCGTGTTATGAGTCTCTAGTACAGATGATTACATGTATGAACAGCACGGACTGTCCTATAACAAATGCATGCACGTGCGGTATGGTCTTCTAGTACACGTGTTATGAGGAGTCATGTTACATGCTTGCTGTTATATTTGCCTCCTCTTCTATGTACTGATCAGTTGCTCCCCCCAATGTTGTGCTGCTGCTTCTTCTTGTATGTAAACTATAAATCATGTAATTCCCATGTCAGATCCGAGGACACAGATGATGACAAGTTACATATTATTATTATATTATTACATGTTACATATCAGGTTTAGCTCTTCATATTTTGGTGCTGACCAGCTGATGAGTATAAATCAGCGGCCCCCTATAATGGGGTTATAGACAGGCATTATAATGTTATATCAGGGTGTTACCTATGACCAGAACCTCTCACCTACTCAGCCATATGTGACCGTCCAGATACGACATGTATATAATGATCTTGGCAATGGGTTGGAGCTGTGAGCCGAGGACCTGCCGCTGCGCTCCACAAGCAACATCTTGTATTCATTACATGTGTCAGGAAGAGTCGGCTACTCTACAGCTCTACGAGCTCAGCTACATTACAGCCAGCGGGCGGAAAAGGATCAGGAATACATGACACACAGAAGCAAACAGCAGAGAGATGACTTACATGAAGTGGCTGTCCTTCCACTGCTCAGAGCTGCGTTCTGCTATGACGCCGGTCAGAACTTCAGAACTGGATGGCATACCAATTCTCACGCCGTCCCAAACCACAAGGAGCCAATGTCACTGCCGGAAAACCAGAGCCAGTTAGTAATGTCCAAGTGTCATAAACCAGGCAGATATAGTCAGATAGGGCATCCTGCTGGCCACAGGGTATACAAGGGTCTCCTGGGCCTACTGAGAATACAGTGTACCCTAGAGAGGAACGTAGGACCCCGGGGTACTCCAATGTACTAAACGGCTAAGACCACAGGGAACCCTTGTGTACCGGATCCAAAAAACTGTGCAGGAACACAGATTGTCCCAATATCCTAGGCCCTGAGAACAGATCCAGTCCTGACCATAAAGAGCAATATAAAGATAGCAGGCCTAGACAGTAGTGCAGGACCCCTGACTACCCCTGTCTTCTAAGCCTGAAGGTCCCGGACTACCCAGTCTTCTAAGCCTGAAGGACCCCTGACTACCCCTGTCTTCTAAGCCTGAAGGACCCCTGACTACCCCTGTCTTTTAAGCCTGAAGGACCCCTGACTACCCCTGTTTTCTAGGTGCAGGACCCGAGCTGTGCTGTGTTCTGACCCACCAAGACCAGAGCATACCCCTAAATTCTGTCCCCCTAGAGCCGTGCTAGAACCCTGCGTACCCCTGTGTCCCCCCCGCAGCTCCAGGACTCACTGAGAGCCAGCAGCCAGTCGAAGCATCATGCCACGGGGAGAGAGCGAGTCTCCGTCCTGAGCAACACTGGGGCATTGTGGCTACTCTCACACTTGACAGTAAGTTATGAGTCCTTTGTGAGCTCAAGGGAAGGAAAACAGAGATCGGAATTTGGCAGGAAAATATAATACAGAATTCTCCTGTCTGTGGAACCTGCAGCTTTCTCCCCCTTTGGTGGAAACAATCGGGCATTGTCGCAAAAAAGAAAAGCAAGTTTGACAGATGAAATATAGTGAGGCCCCTTGTAGGAAAACAGTAAACAAAAGCAGCATTGAGGGCCGGTCCCCTGTATAGATAGAGGAGCCCACAGCACCGCAGCGCTCCACAAACACCACTGTCAATTCTCCCACACTTCCAGTTAACCCCTGCACCGCCCCTGAACCTTGTCCGCCGGGGGCCAGCAAGAGTTAACCCTGGCTCCATGAATAGCGAAGGACGCCAGCGGCAGAATATCGCGCTCTTCTTAGAGAAATGAGATACAATAAGTAGCTAAAAGAGACTCGAAGTGAAAGACAAGCCAAGAGAAGTGTCATTGTCTACTATAAAGAGCTAATTCTGTGCGCGACAGGAAGACTCGGACACTGGAGATCGCTCTATACAAATATGAAAGGACGGAAGCCATTGCTGGGGATCTCGCTCTCCCTCCAGCCCGGTCCCCTCAGTGAGGTCATTGCTGGCAGGAGAGACGAAAATAAACGTGTCCTCCTGTGGCGGCGCTTCGGACATCTGGACGGGCAGCAAACACTGGACTATTTTCTTTCAAACTCAATTCAGGTTTTTTTGCTCCATTGCTGCGGAGCGGCACCAGAGCCACGCCAGCTGACCGGGATTTGCCGCCGTCTTCCGCTTCAGTTCTTAGGATGAAGCAGATTGTAAAAGCGTAAAAAATAATAAAAAATTTATTTTATCCCTTAACAAGGGCCGGGAACACCACAAACCAGCCAGAACACATTAAGGCCTCGTTCACACACAATTTTTACTTTGCGCGTTTTATTTCGTGTTTTGAGTACATGGCGCCGTACGACGCTGTTTGCACACCTCTCTGGAGACACAGCGCGGGCCCCCTGGTTTCCATTTTGCATTCTTTACACTGCAGGCTATAATAGAAAACTGAAAATACAGTAAATCAAGAAGGCCATTAAGGGGCCGGCTTCACTCACTTGAAGGGGGTATCCTATTTCTAATATTGATGCTTAGGATAGGTCGTCAATATTAGATCTGTGACAGATCTTCAAATAGCTGATCTGTGGAGGTCCCGGGTGTCAGACTGCCCCCTCCCAAAGCTAATATGGATGACCTATCTCTTTAAGAGTGGAGCATTACTTTCAGCATTACTCTCATATACAGCACATGGAGAAAACAGGAGATTCTGCTCCATAACTCTGCCTCACTCACTCAGAAGTAACATGTGAGTTATACATCAGTATTGAGCAGATTATATATGAAGTTTGCACTAAGGTAAGGTAAAACACTTACTAGAAGCTGCAGCGCCATCTCATATGTCTACCTTCAGAACCTCACTCCTCCTTCTGCTCCCTCTCTATAGACTTCTATGGGAAGCAGGTCACTTGATCCTTCACTGCAGTTCGCCTTGTCTCTCAAGATGGATTTTAGCCATAAACGGAGAGTGACAAATCAGGGCAGAAGGCAGGGAAGAAAGTAGCCTGATAAGTGGAGAAAGAGGCATTTTTCTCTGATAAGGGAAAAATGCCAGATAGGGCTCGTTCACACGGGGCAAGAGGGGGCGGATTTTGACGCCAAATCCACCTGAGAATCCGCTCCCTCACAATAGAGGTCTATGCAGACCGCTGCCTTCCTTTTTACCGTGAGTGGTATGTTCCGGCTCACGGAAAAGAGAAGCGAGCTGCCCTTTCTTCAGGCGGATTCCGCAGCTGATTCAACCACGGTGTCCGCGTCGCAACAGCACCCTCCGGACTAGGCCCATTCATTTGGGCCTACTTGGGAGCGGGAAGCCGCAACTGTCGGAAGCTGCGGAAGGCACATTTTGGTCCTATTCTGATGCGGCTTCCCGCATCAAAATCAGAACCAAAATACGCGATCCCGTGCCCCTTGTGAACTAGCCCTTAAGAACATGTGCTGAACCAGGAGTTCTGTAAGTCTCAGACTACTGTCCCACAAGGCCTCTGTCAGGGCATGCTGGGAGTTGTAGTTTCACTACCACTAAGCCTCCATCAATTTCAGACTACAGTTCTATGATGACTTTGCTAAGGCATGCTGGGAGTTGTAGTTTCACCACTGTTGGTTATCAGATCATTGGAATAACCAAAGAACACAGAGAAAGGACAAGTTGCCTTTGGTTAATGTTGAAACATCGGAACATTTTACAGACCTCCAGGCTGAAGGGCGAGTACAGGAAACGTCCTACATAAAATGGGGTGACGTAGAGTGAGAACCCCGATAATCCACGGCCGCCCCTGCCCTATAATGAGTGATTTTCTTGGCCAGGGGTCTGCTATGAGTCCAGTGGGAGCCCTAGTAATGAGTGTGAGCTCATGCTCAGCCCTGGTGCACGCTCCTCTCCAGGGGTGGCTCAGGAGCAGGAATCCACATTCCACGTCAGCCTGATTGAGTGTCTATGCGTTCGCCAGATGCCAATTGTTCTGGGCTATGAGTGACGTGACGGCTCAGACATGACTAGCGGCAGCGCACTAAAACCATATGTGTTCAAGCCAGTGCAGTAATTGTTCGAGAAAGGACCACAAAGCCATAAAGTCCCAGTTAGGATCGAATGACACAGGCCTTGCACATCGTCTGGAAAACATGAAGCCAGCGCTCGGCTCTGCTACACCCATGTACAGCAATCACTGTGCGTGTGTCAGTCTGGACGCCGCTCAGACCGCACCTCAGCCTCCGCAGCGAGAAGAATAGAGATGAGATGCTAAACTAAATATCAGCAGGTAATATCGGGCGCTGACAGTCCGCCGCAGCACCGTCCGCTCCTCTCCTCCTCGGCCGTGCCTAATGCCGCTCTAGTGATTGATGTCAACGTCTTTGGCCTTTCTTAAGTCAACACCAAATTGCGCGGAAGATAAAGGTTTTTCCTCTTTGATTATACAAAGTATCGCATTGTGGTTTGCAGAAGGTCACCCCGCCGGTTATACAACCCCTCTATATTAAATGCTATGAAAAGGTGAATCCACAACGCGCTATAGCCTGTCCGCGGGAACGACACCGCCTGCTCACACGGTGCTTAATTATAAGGCCTGGAGGCCCCCCTTATTATTAGGGATTAGAGGTCGGCTGCTCACTATAGGGGACAGATCATGTGACCAATTCTATCGGACTCCTAACCCCTGAAGACCAAATCCGCTTCTTTATACACCAAAATTAACGCATTTCGTAAAAGACGCCATAAAAAACACCAATAAAAAAAATCTACTGACACTATAAAGAAACCCATAACGTTACGAATGTATGTTCATAGTAAGAGGTGAAATCTGCCTGAAACATAGAAAACAAATCTGCGAGAAACATCGTAAAATAAATCTGCACTACGGCTTGTAATCCATCATGATGCTTCACACATTGCTCTGTACTGCAACATATTTGTGTAGTTTTAGGCTGAGGCCCCACATTGCCGAAACGCAGCTTCTGTTGTTGCAGATTTGCTGCATTTTTTGAAGACTGGCAACAGAGGGAATGGGAAATATCTAGGAAGTTCTTCTACTGCTTTCTGCTCAGTCCAATCCTGGCTTTGGTTCAAAAAACCGCAGTAAAATATGAAACAAAAAAAAGCTGCGTTTCTGCAATGTGGGGCCTCAGCCTTAATGAACTGTTGATGTGTTTTGTGAATGCTCAAATAAAATGTACCCTATTGGAGAATTCTAGTTACAGAAGGGGCGCGGGTCCTTTCTTTAGGATCATTACCTTAGGATGGGTCATCGATCAAATGCTTGAAGGGGCAGAAGCGCTCATTGTGCAGCATTTCTGATCAGTCACAAGGCCTTATCGCAGCTCGGTCTAATTCAAGTGAATGTACGGCACTGTGCTTAGTTTCCTCTGAAGAGGCCTCAGCATTCATCTGAATGTTACAGTCTATTCCACCAGCTGATTGGACCCTACTGATTTGCAATTGTATCAATTCAATTATCCTGGTGATCAGTTTAATGTTAAGGAGACGTTCTAACACCTCGAATATTCAATATTCGGTATACAGCTTCATAATGTAACCACTCTTACAGTATACAGCTCCATAATGTAACCACTCTTACAGTATACAGCTCTATAGTATGACCAATCTTACAGTATACAGATCTATAGTATGACCAATCTTACAGTGTACAGCTCTATAGTGTGACCATACTTACAGTATACAGTATATAGTGTGGCCGCTCTTACAATATACAGCTCTATAGTGTGACCGCTCTTACAATATACAGTTCTATAGTGTGACCATACTTACAGTATACAGTATATAGTGTGACCGCTCTTACAATATACAGCTCTATAGTGTGACCGCTCTTACAGTATACAGTGCGACCGCTCTTACAATATACAGCTCTATAGTGTGACCATACTTACAGTATATAGTGCGACTGCTCTTACAATATACAGCTCTATAGTGTGACCATACTTACAGTATATAGTGCGACCGCTCTTACAATATACAGCTCTATAGTGTGACCATACTTACAGTATATAGTGTGACCGCTCTTACAATATACAGCTCTATAATGTGACTGCTCCTATAGTATAAATACCACCGTAATGCCGCTCTTACAGTAGAGACCACTGTCCCGTACAGCTACCATGAGGTTATTTCTTAAGGATGTGAGACTGCCAGGTCCACTATCTGTGATTTTGCCGCTTGCGTCTAATTGTTCACTTACCACAGATGAAATATAACACGAAAATCTTCAGCAGCCACGAGCCTGCCGTCAGGAAGACATAATAATAAGCGGAGCGGCCTCCAGGCCAGATGGAATCAATCAGGGGGCGCAGTATATAACTACACCCGGTGGCCAGGGCCCGTCCTCCAGAGCCCTGTACACATGTGGAGCGGACGGAAACCTTACATGTTTTTGTTGCTTTAGTCAGAGTTTATAAGACAATGATCCGCGCTCAGTCGCCGGCGCACAATCTGTCCTCTGTCTTATTGTGACCCATAATGATTGAAAAACTTGACTTGTCTGTGAGAAAAATTTCACAAATCACTCAAGAAGCTTACAGAGGAGAATGAGAGGTGTCTTCAGCTCCATGTGTTATTATAGGGGAAGGGGAGAACATGGATGGCATATAGAGGACAAAGCAACAAGAATACGGGAATCTCTGTGACCTTAAAAAAACATGGCCACTGCCCGCCGGTCGAGCATATACTGCGGCGAATATGAATAAACGGTATCAGACTAAAGCTAGAACCGGACACAACAATGATGTGACTGTGTGCAGAAAAAATAAATCCTAACAAAGTCCCTAAAAGTCAGGCAAAATTTGAACCTAAATTCTATTTGGTCATCACATTATACGTTTTGTACTATGGCGGTAATCACTGCGGCGATTTTATTTAAATAAAAACCAATTTTCATAGATTGCACATTATATCATTTAGAGATAAAAAGTGCAAGAAAATAATCCAGAGTAAAGCAACAAAAATAAGAAACCGATGGCGATGATGTAACAATATCAATCGAAAGAAAATAAGGGATATAAAGACGAAGCAAAAAGTATAAAATAATAATAAAAAGAATACTAAAAATAATAAATCGTGATAATGATGTAAATAGAAAATATAATAAGAAAATAATAAGAATGAGGAAGTAATGAATGATAATAAAGGATAGCAAATAAAAAATTTAAATTATAAAAATAATAATAATAATAATAATAAAAATATATAAATAATAAATATTAATAATAAAAAAAATCTAAAAAAAAATAAATCGAGATAATGCCAATAAATAGAAAATATAATAATAAAAATAATAATGAGGAAGTAATTATTATTAATAATAATAATAATGGATATAAAATTAATTAAAATTATTAAAAATAATAATAATAAAATAATAATAATAAAATTTAAAAAAATCTAAAAAAATAAATCAATAAAGGACAATGACGATAAATAGAAAATATAATAATAAAAATAATAATAAAGAAGCAATGAATGATAAAATAAAGGATATCAAATAAAAGAAAAATTAAAAAATAAAATAATAATAATAATAATAAATATAAAATAATAATAATAATAAATATAAAATAATAATTAAAAAATCTAAAAAAAATAAAGACAAGTAACAATGAGAATGATAACCGTGTATAGGGCGTCTACCTACGAAGGGGCTGCAGGAAAGTTCAGATTTTGCAGAGATTCTCCATCTTTGACTGATCAGACATTGTTCTGGCGTCGCAATGGTTAAAAGCAAAGATCTGAATTGATTTAAATTCAGGGAAAAAAAAGAAAAAAAAAAAAAACCTCATCAGAAAAGAGCAGATTTGCTGAGGACGAGGCGCTGACGAGTGATAATTATGCATTGGGTTTGTTCTATTTTTACCGGTGGCTCTAATGTGGGTATTTTTAGCCTCGGGGTGGACAGCTCTGACACTGCCGGGCTGACGACTGCTCCGGAGCCGCTACAAATTCTTACAATGTTCAATAATCAGAAAACATCCGGCCGAGCCGTCACCACCGCCTTATCCCAGTAAATTACTCCATAATACTCATTATTCATCAGAAATTTGGGCTGCAGTAATGATGGGATTTACACAGGATCTGCCCGATCCACCCCGGCACACGGGCCATATGGGCGAAAGCCACCAGAGACCTGAAACAAGTGGGAACTTTCTGCTCCTGTTACACTCATGTAGTAGGAGAAAGCCGACCCCACACCCTGGCGGCGTATACCTCCTACACAAGTGGGTACAGGACCGTGTATCTGAAGAGCGGTGATGTCACCTCCTGTATAATATAATATAATATATCAGGAGAGCGGTGATGTCATTACTGTATAATATAATATATCAGGAGAGCGGTGATGTCACCTCCAGTATAATATAATATATCAGGAGAGCGGTGATGTCATTACTGTATAATATAATATATCAGGAGAGCGGTGATGTCACCTCCAGTATAATATAATATATCAGGAGAGCGGTGATGTCACCTCCAGTATAATATAATATATCAGGAGAGCGGTGATATCATTACTGTATAATATATCAGGAGAACGGTGATGTCACCTCCTGTATAATATAATATATCAGGAGAGCGGTGATGTCACCTCCTGTATAATATAATATATGAGGAGACCGGTGATGTCACCTCCTGTATAATATAATATAATATATCAGGAGAGCGGTGATGTCATTACTGTATAATATAATATATCAGGAGAGCGGTGATGTCACCTCCAGTATAATATAATATATCAGGAGAGCGGTGATGTCATTACTGTATAATATAATATATCAGGAGAGCGGTGATGTCACCTCCAGTATAATATAATATATCAGGAGAGCGGTGATGTCACCTCCAGTATAATATAATATATCAGGAGAGCGGTGATATCATTACTGTATAATATATCAGGAGAACGGTGATGTCACCTCCTGTATAATATAATATATCAGGAGAGCGGTGATGTCACCTCCTGTATAATATAATATATCAGGAGAGCGGTGATGTCACCTCCTGTATAATATAATATATCAGGAGAACGGTGATGTCACCTCCTGTATAATATAATATATCAGGAGAGCGGTGCTGTCACCTCCTGTGTAATATAATATATCAGTAGAGGAGTGATGTCACCTCCTGTATAATATAATATATCAGGAGAACGGTGATGTCACCTCCTGTATAATATAATATATCAGGAGAGAGGTGATGTCACCTCCTGTATAATATAATATATCAGGAGAGAGGTGATGTCACCTCCTGTATAATATAATATATCAGGAGAGAGGTGATGTCACCTCCTGTATAATATAATACAGTATATGAGGAGACCGGTGATGTCACCTCCTGTATAATATAATATATCAGGAGAACGGTGATGTCACCTCCTGTATAATATAATATATCAGGAGAGAGGTGATGTCACCTCCTGTATAATATAATATATCAGGAGAACGGTGATGTCACCTCCTGTATAATATAATATATCAGGAGAGAGGTGATGTCACCTCCTGTATAATATAATATATCAGGAGAACGGTGATGTCACCTCCTGTATAATATAATATATCAGGAGAGAGGTGATGTCACCTCCTGTATAATATAATACAGTATATGAGGAGACCGGTGATGTCACCTCCTGTATAATATAATATATCAGGAGAACGGTGATGTCACCTCCTGTATAATATAATATATCAGGAGAACGGTGATGTCACCTCCTGTATAATATAATATATCAGGAGAGAGGTGATGTCACCTCCTGTATAATATAATATATCAGGAGAGAGGTGATGTCACCTCCTGTATAATATAATATATCAGGAGAACGGTGATGTCACCTCCTGTATAATATAATATATCAGGAGAGAGGTGATGTCACCTCCTGTATAATATAATATATCAGGAGAACGGTGATGTCACCTCCTGTATAATATAATATATCAGGAGAACGGTGATGTCACCTCCTGTATAATATAATATATCAGGAGAGAGGTGATGTCACCTCCTGTATAATATAATATATCAGGAGAACGGTGATGTCACCTCCTGTATAATATAATATATCAGGAGAACGGTGATGTCACCTCCTGTATAATATAATATATCAGGAGAACGGTGATGTCACCTCCTGTATAATATAATATATCAGGAGAGAGGTGATGTCACCTCCTGTATAATATAATATATCAGGAGAACGGTGATGTCACCTCCTGTATAATATAATATATCAGGAGAGAGGTGATGTCACCTCCTGTATAATATAATATATCAGGAGAGAGGTGATGTCACCTCCTGTATAATATAATACAGTATATGAGGAGACCGGTGATGTCACCTCCTGTATAATATAATATATCAGGAGAGAGGTGATGTCACCTCCTGTATAATATAATACAGTATATGAGGAGACCGGTGATGTCACCTCCTGTATAATATAATATATCAGGAGAGAGGTGATGTCACCTCCTGTATAATATAATACAGTATATGAGGAGACCGGTGATGTCACCTCCTGTATAATATAATATATCAGGAGAGAGGTGATGTCACCTCCTGTATAATATAATATATCAGGAGAACGGTGATGTCACCTCCTGTATAATATAATATATCAGGAGAGAGGTGATGTCACCTCCTGTATAATATAATATATCAGGAGAGAGGTGATGTCACCTCCTGTATAATATAATATATCAGGAGAACGGTGATGTCACCTCCTGTATAATATAATATATCAGGAGAACGGTGATGTCACCTCCTGTATAATATAATATATCAGGAGAGAGGTGATGTCACCTCCTGTATAATATAATATATCAGGAGAACGGTGATGTCACCTCCTGTATAATATAATATATCAGGAGAGAGGTGATGTCACCTCCTGTATAATATAATATATCAGGAGAACGGTGATGTCACCTCCTGTATAATATAATATATCAGGAGAGAGGTGATGTCACCTCCTGTATAATATAATATATCAGGAGAGAGGTGATGCCACCTCCTGTATAATATAATACAGTATATGAGGAGACCGGTGATGTCACCTCCTGTATAATATAATATATCAGGAGAGAGGTGATGTCACCTCCTGTATAATATAATACAGTATATGAGGAGACCGGTGATGTCACCTCCTGTATAATATAATATATCAGGAGAGAGGTGATGTCACCTCCTGTATAATATAATACAGTATATGAGGAGACCGGTGATGTCACCTCCTGTATAATATAATATATCAGGAGAGAGGTGATGTCACCTCCTGTATAATATAATACAGTATATGAGGAGACCGGTGATGTCACCTCCTGTATAATATAATATATCAGGAGAACGGTGATGTCACCTCCTGTATAATATAATATATCAGGAGAACGATGATGTCACCTCCTGTATAATATAATATATCAGGAGAGGAGTGATGTCACCTCCTGTATAATATAATATATGAGGAGACCGGTGATGTCACCTCCTGTATAATATAATATATGAGGAGACCGGTGATGTCACCTCCTGTATAATATAATATATCAGGAGAGAGGTGATGTCACCTCCTGTATAATATAATATATCAGGAGAACGGTGATGTCACCTCCTGTATAATATAATATATCAGGAGAGAGGTGATGTCACCTCCTGTATAATATAATATAATATATCAGGAGAGAGGTGATGTCACCTCCTGTATAATATAATATATCAGTAGAGCGGTGATGTCACCTCCTATATAATATAATATATCAGGAGAGCGGTGATGTCACCTCCTATATAATATATCAGGAGAGAGGTGATGTCACCTCCTGTATAATATAATATATCAGGAGAGTGGTGATGTCACCTCCTGTATAATATAATATATCAGGAGAGTGGTGATATCACTGCTGTACAATATACTAGGAAAGCGGTGATGTTACCTCCTGTATAACATCACGGGAACAGTGAGGTCATGTCATGTATAACAAATCTGGTGAGTGGAGAGGTCACTGCTGTATAATATATCTGGAACGCGGTGATGTCACTTCCTGTATAATATAATTTATATCTGGAGAGCGGTGATGTCATTACTATATGATAGAACGGACATCTGGAGAGAAGTGACGTAACCTTCTGCATGATGTCACATATCTGAAGATCAGTGGTGTCACTGATTATGAATGTTATAGCATATCTGAAGAGAAGGTTTCAGCTCCTGTATGACGTCACTCATCTGGAGAATAGTGATGTCACTGCCTATATGATGTCATGAGGAAGAAGAAAAGGGAGAAAAGGAAGTGGAGGAGGAAGAGGGATGGAGGAAGTAAAGTGATGGAGGAGGTAGAGAGGGAGCAAGAGGGGGTGGAGGAGGAAGAGAATAAAGAAGGGGAGGGGGAAAAGAAGAATGAAGAGGAGGTGGAGGAGGAAAAGGAGGAGTTGTAGGGAGATGAAAGAGGAGGAAGAAGAGAAGGAAGAGGAGGAGGAGGGAATGGAGGAGCTCAGTGATTGGTTTCACTGTATGAGACATAGGAAGATGAGACTACGAGCCCCATTGTATCAGGGGATGATGGGAGTGATGACAATCTGTGTACAGCAGTCTAAACAGCAGGGACACATCAAGGTTTTGGGGCGCCCTTCTTGTGTTTCTTTTTTCTCTCTTTTTAACAATTTGGATCAACCAGAATGAAGGCAATCCAGGTGAGGTTGTATAATAGCCAAATCCCAGGCCCCAGGGAGGGAACGCACGCTGCGAAGGGACAGACCCTCCCCCCACCACAAAGACAAAGTAAATACCTACGAAGGCCAGGCAAATATTTGGAAGTCTGAAATAAAAGTTCTGCATCTGTACACATGTCTCTGGTGACAAAGGAAAGTGACAGCAGATGTTTCATTCACAGAAAATACAACCAATGTGCTGAGGGGCTGACAGCGCCGCCATTACCTGACAGGTGGTGTCGCCATATAGTGCTCAGGAACTTTGTATGTCATTACTATGTTGTACTGAGTGACGTCACAGCTTATACTCCGGTCACATTCAAAGCTGCACTCAACATTGTACTATCTAATCACATCGTATACTCCAGTCACATAAAGAGCTGAATTCAATTCTACCTTGCCTTAATCACATTATATCCATTCTAAATAATCACGTCTTATACTCTAGTAACACCCAAAGCAGCTGTTAGCAGAAATGTGAATTTTAATGACCTCTTGCTTTGTGTGAAGGTGACATAAGGACTGAAGACCTGACACAGTGGTCAGTGGCTTGTCGGGACATGCTGAGGGTTGTAGTGCCACAATGGCGGTGGATCTATAGGCTGCTGAGCATTGTATGAGCTTTGGCATCCGTCTAGCCTGGGCCATTCAGACCAGAACCCATGGCGAGTCCTGAGCGTTGTTCTGTTCGTCACTTGAGAAGAGAGCGAACAGAACACGACACAATGGATTCTTATCATCCGCTCAGCCGCTTTTTATATGGTAGGGGGCTTATAGTCTAATGCTAAACACCCCCGTGCACACCCTCCAAGAGCAATGCTGCAGGATAAAGCTTCAGTTCAGGCGGGGTCTTGGCTGTGAATGTCGCGGAGGTAATAACGGACCTCGCTCAGGACGCCATTGTCACTAAAGCACTTGTCGGGGGGCTGAGCATTGTGAGCTGTGATGTATAATTTACCAGTAAATCAGAAATGCACCTCTTAGCCGTGAAGTGGCCCTCGGGTCAGCACGCAGGCGGTTTTCCATTAGCTCTCTGATAACATTGGCATTTAATGCTCAAGAGCCCAGTGGGCCCCTCTTATAGCCATGTGCCCACCTGACATGGGTAATCAGGCTAATACCTTAAAATGGCAGCACACGCGTGTAATTATCAGGGGAACAAAAGATGTGGGAGAAGAGCGACACCAAGACGCACAGCACCGGGTCACTGGATGATGGGAGTCCGAATCCTAAAGACTGAGCATGCTCCACAACAAGATTATCCTGTGTCAACCAAGCACTAAGACGAAAAATTCTATTTTCGGCTAAATGTTCACCCTAGCGTTGCCTCTCCGTTGTTCTTTGTGGACTGCTAAAATAGCGACTGTAAAGGGGCGAGTCCTTTCATAGGGGCAGAAGAAGGAAAATTACAGCAGTGCTGGTGCCGTTGCATGGCGAACATTAAGGGTAAGTTCACATGGGGCTTTTTGGTCAGGATTTTAAAGCCGTACCAGTCTACAAATCCTAAACAAAAAGACGGCTCCCCTTGAAATCAATGGGAGTTGGTCTGTTCTTTGTTCCGGCTTCCGGAAAAAGAAGCGAGGTGCTCATTCTTTCAAGCGGATTTATCTTGCAACATCCGCCTGAAGACACTCCCTCCTCCGGGCTAGGCCCATTCATTTGGGCCTAATGAGGAGCGGAGTGCACCGGCATCCAGTCGCAGTTACCTGTATTACGGTCCGGAACCTGAGGCGGCCTCCGCCTCAGATCTGGACCAAAAAGCCCCGGGTGAACTTACCCTAATGGGCCCTGATAGATTTCAATGTCTACAATGGGGTACATTGGGATTCTTTCATAGTGTGATTGTGGATGATGATGTACAGCCAAACATTTAGGGTAAGTTCGCATGGAGGTTTTTGGACTGGAATTTGAAACGGGAAGCTGCCTCAGAATCCATCTCCAAAAAAACGCCTCCCGCGGAAGTGCACCGGCATCCAGTCACGGCATTCCACTCTGGATTAGGCCCAAATGGATGGGCCTAGTCGAGAGGGAGTGATGCTCCACGACGGATTCAGTCGCGGAATCTGCAGCAAGATAGGGCAGCTTTTGCTAGCGGAAAAAAAAGAAGTGAATGGTTCCCATTGAAGTTTTTTGATGTGGATTCCGCGTCAATATCCGGACCAAAAAAACTCTGTATCAACTCAGCTTCAGTCATTCACCAGAGTGACTAATATATATCTCTCTGTGTATGGATTGCACATCTGAGCGAATACCTGAATGAATGAATGAATGAATGAATGAATGAACAAACAAATGAATGAATGAACGGCCTCGCCTTTAGGGTTGTGGAGTTGGACCAATTTTGGGTTGAGTCGTAAAAAAGTTACAGACTCCGACTTCAAATTAAAATGACTTTCATATGACGGAACGACTTCTTGTCTAATCCAAGTGATAACAATATCTAACAATTAACGCCTTGTGTGAACGAGGCCTGGCATAGCCTTGTCCTAGTCGGAGTTATCAGGAGAGATAGGCTCACACTAGCATCAGCCTATCCATTGCTCTGGTCTGTCGGAGGAGGACTAGGATAGGCGGATCACTACAAGAGTAGTCACATACAGATCCGTAAACTATAATGGGATATGCATCCGATTTTTCGACCACTGGGTGAAAAAGTTGGACTTTTTTGACGCACATTGAGACAGAATCTCCAAATGGAGACTCCAGCGCAGATGTGAACATAACCTTACGTGTGATCTGAGGGTTTGTACAGTGATAGACTCACACAGTGCAACAGACCAGGGTCACTATAGACTCCCGCATAGTGTTACACTATTTATATACCGCCCCATGGTAATCCATATGCATTTCGTCCCCGAAGGTAAAGGCGATATAATACTATTATTGTGTATAACGCGACGTCTGGGTGGCATTGTGCTGTAATTCATGACATGACTTTCTTTTCTTCGTACAGAAGTTGAGATGTAGTGCGAAAGAATGACAAGTCGGTGTATTGTAAGAGGGAGATTACTGTGCAGAAGATTGTCCTTATCTCTCCTTTGTTGCTCCTCGTAAACACTTCATTACATTGTAAATAAAGCCATTTTCACCCAGCGTGGTGCTGAGAACATTCACAGCTCTAGACACTGACAATTGAGGAGATGAGATAAGATGCTCCAGGCTACGGCGGCGCTCGGCAAACGAGGAGCTACATTGTAATTACATCTGATTACTGCCAGAATATCCAACGTGGTTCTTCCGTAATGTCACATCGCACAATGTGACAATTTCCTCTGTGTATTTAACAAACCAAAATCAACATTATCTGCCACCCACAGACCGAGCTGAGAAGATAAATAGACAAACATCCTTTATAAACTCCTCCGACCCGTAGACTTATCCGCTGCGGGAGCCCAGTCACATGCTCCGGGGATACAAAGCGTATAATGTACGAAGGACCGGCCGAGGATTCCCCGGCATAACTAAGAGGGGTGATGGAAAAGGGAATCAGGGGAAAAAAATCTATAAAATAACTCGTCGTGAAGAATTGTGACCCTTAACTTGTGCAGCAAATTGGGCTAATCTGTGGAGGCCGCGCTACTAGCTCTGATGGTCTGCAAACATTGGCCCGAGAGTCGCTGCTTAAAGGGGTCTTCTCATGAACATAACCCTATTTAGATTTGTAGACAAAAGTCAAACATTTTTGGAAATATAAATAATGAAAAAATTTGCAGAGTTGTAAATATTTTCTCTAACCATCTTAGTGGTGACATCCATTGTCTTGATCGGTTGCCAATGGACATCATGGCTGGTTATCAGGAGGACACTACATGTATGAGAAGATAACCTGCCCACAATAAGGACATCATGGCTGGTTATCAGGAGGACACTACATGTATGAGAAGATAACCCGACCACAATAAGGACATCATGGCTGGTTATCAGGAGGGGACACTACATGTATGAGAAGATAACCCGACCACAATAAGGACATCATGGCTGGTTATCAGGAGGACACTGCATGTATGAGAAGATACCCTGACCACAATAAGGACATCATGGCTGGTTATCAGGAGGGGACACTACATGTATGAGAAGATAACCCGACCACAATAAGGACATCATGGCTGGTTATCAGGAGGACACTACATGTATGAGAAGATAACCTGACCACAATAAGGACATCATGGCTGGTTATCAGGAGGACACTACATGTATGAGAAAATAACCTGACCACAATAAGGACGTCATGGTTGGGTGAATGTGGAACGTTCCTGCGTCCTTTGGCAATCAACCAAGAAAAAAATGGTCATCACTGAGATGGGTTGTGAAAGTCTTAAAAAATGTTGAAGTTTTTATATTTGCAAAAAATGTTTTTATGTTTTATTTGTCTACAAATCTAAGTATGTTTCTATTTATGGGAAAATTATTTTAATTACTTAGTTTTTGCTTCCTAGAAAGAAAATGTTCTGATGGGAAAAAGTTCATTAAGTGTGTAAAGTGAGGGCATTGCCGACACCGTGTGAGAAGGCAGCAAAAGACAATACAGGACACTGTCCTGCGCACCCTTTGCACTCATAAGCCGTTCCAGGCCTGGGTGTGGTGGAACGGGGGCGTTTTTTGAAGTTCTGCTCCTGGCTTCGTGAATGGGATCTCCTGCTGTCATTATTTTTCATGGTTTCCATGAATATTGCAAATATTGGCATACAGAAGCCGCATATTTGCATCCATCCCGCCACTTTCTTATTGTATTTGCCAAGTGCAGAGGCAGTGGTGCCAGGAGATGGCTGGGGTGGGGGGGTTAGGCTCTAATGTCATGGAGCAATCAGCCGTGTGGGTGAAGGCGGTGGCACAAACTTGCTGCTTTCTTGTTTTTCCATCTGAGAGATGAGCGATGGCTTTGAAGACATCACATAGTACAGCAATAACAAACATACACAAGTATAAATATAGACTTAATGCAGCGCTTTGATCTCTCAATACTGGGCGCCCAAGGAGAAAATACATTGAATATTAATTTAGTGTGTCTAGAACATAAGATGTGCATCAGAGATGTCAGGGAACGCGAGACATGAACCAGGCGCTCACAACAGGCAGCATTTCCAGCAGGGCTGTGGAGTCGGTACGCCAAAACACCGACTCCGACTCTATTTTTCCATAGCTCGACTGCAACTCCGTCATAAATGGCTGACAACTGTTTTTTTTTTTTTTTTATTACATTACACAAAATTTATCAATATTGTACAATTAATTCCATACAGAGCTTGTTGCTTTGGAGTCGGGCTATGGCCTATGACTCCACAGCCTTGCATTCATGACCAGATCTTGTGCCAATAATATATGATATTTCCCAGAAGAAAACAGTACAGAGTCCAAATAGCAGCAAACTTGATAACAAAAATGAAAGAGCCGATGGTGCTGGATACATTTCTATTACTACAAGGTTTCTCACAAAGAAGGCAACAAAACCCAAGAATGTTCTATCGATAGAACATCTCCGGAGAGCACCAGACCATAAGCTAATCCTACAAACATACAGAAGATTGGAGAAGAAAGCGCAAGGAGTAGGAAGTCAGAGACCAAAGTCATTAAAGAGGAGATCATGAACAATGGAGGAGATGGAGATGTAAGAACAGCTCACACAAGACATATGAAGACTCCACGAAGACGCTATAAAGAGACAAAAGCTTCCTGGCATTCCAGCGGTGGAGAACTATTGCACCTGATGAAGGGCGACTTTTAAGCCCAAAACGCGTTGTGTCCAAAGTCTACCGCCAATAAAGACTTTTACTAAACCCATATGGTGGGAGCGCAGTTCCTTTTGTAATACATTGAGAACCCTGTCTGTGTACCAGTCCTTCTAACCATCCCCATATACACCCAAGAGGAGTGAGGAGCTTTGCAGCTATATCCCACTGAGAGAAAGGTAGTCTCTGACCAACTGGTCCCTAAGTGCAGTGAGGAGTTGTGACCATCTTTACAACCCTACAAGATGAGATATATTCTATATTCCTATCTCTATCTCAGTTCTGTTTTATTCACCTAACTACACTATGGGCTGCTCGGTGTTTCTTCTTTTTTGTTTTTGACCGAGAAAAGTTACACTATATGCAGTCACATGTGGTCTATCAGAAGGAAATCACCAGCAAGCTCCACTACCAACTAAAGGATCCTGAACTCCAAATCACTCGGTAAAGCCCACCAACGATGACCAGCGAGAGGGACAGCTATGACGGATGACTGGATTAGACGCTACATTCAGGGTTTTCCTTCTTGTAAATGAACACCAGGTTCGTTGACTCAGAACCATGAAGTCAATCTTGAGTAGAAATGTGGCGACTCAAAATTTTGACATCAAAATACACACAACATTACCTTTACAGTAAATATATTACTAATTTTTACCAAGTGACATTTATGAAGGAGCTCGGTTTGGAAGTTTGATTTATTGACTCCCCAACTCAGATGAAATAGAACATTAGATGGGCCAAGAACAATCTCACGTGAGATCCTACACGGACTGGGGAGGAAACTCACTTTGTGTTTTAACATCGTGTAATGTTTTCGGGATCATGTAGTTAGTTAGAGTGAGCTCACGGTACCATAGTTTAAGGTCCTTTGCTCTCATCCGTCACAAGATGACAGCAACAGACATTAAACAACCAATGCAGATGGAGGCCCTTTGGTCCAAATCCAAATTTTCTTAAATCCCGACAACAACTCTGACTTCTTCATAAATGGCCGAGAGCCATGGTCAGTGAGGAGCAGTAAAGATCCTCTAGTTCCTTAAACGCTGATGACCGATGCCAATGAAAGTAAATTTGTAACAAACTATGCATGTAATGGATTATACAATAGTAATAGTTACATCAAATAATTAATATGGAAGCCACAACTTTTATCCACCTCCAACCAAGTTTGGTCCTGACTCTATGACTCCACATCCCTACCCATCACATACATGATCCCCAACACCCAGCTGAGAGACCGTATATAACGCTGCCGGCACGCTACATGGAGTTTATGCTTATTATAAAGAAGCGGTGGGCATCATATCTGAAGACGCACCCCACTTTCATCCGGCTACCCCCTCCACATGTAATATATCCGTGCCGTCCCCTTCTCTCCGAGCGCACTGTTATTATTTCAGCTAGGCGCAGCCATTAATACCGATTATATCAGGTTTATATTGTGTGTTCTGGAGGAATTCAGGTATAAGATGTTATTGTCAGTCTGGAAATACACAGCAAATGAGCAGAGAAATCCCGAGATTTAATGACAGTGTACAGTTTAGTGGTGTTAGGAAAATTAATACATGTGCTGTTTGGTGAAGACACTGCCTAATTCCACTCAGCGCACCCCATAATTACTTCAAGCATTCATTCATGGAAGAGGAATACATGTCACGCTCATCGCCGGCGAGGTACCACGGGGAGAAGCTGTGCACATCATTAGCTCCATTAGACAGAATAGATACTTACTTTATTTAATGGAACCTGATATAGGTCCCCATTATCTCCGCTTCATGGGGACCTATAGCTATAGAATTGGAGCACATCTCCAGCCATATATAGTAAGACGACGTGGTCTACTGAGATATACTATGGAGTATATTATTTACACCATTTATATATCCCATCTATGCTATATGGACTAAAGTATTGGGACATGTCCACATGCCATCTCAAGGAGTTTTCTGCCCTCCCATCTTAAATCCACTGAAATATGGAGCGTTCCCCTTTTTCTTTCACTCCTCTGATTTCTACAAGATTTTGGAGGTGTCTGAAGGAATTTTACCCATTCATCCAGAAGAGCATTTGGACATTGGTGTTGGATATTTTGAGGGCCTGGCTCACCATCTCCATTCTAGTTCTTCCCTCGAGTGTTGGATGGGGTTGAGGTCAGGACTCTGTGCGGACAGTCAGGTTCTTCTACCCCAAACTCACCCAACCATTTAATTATGGACCTTGCTTTGTGCACTGGCAACCAGTCATTCTGGAAGAGAAGAAAACCTTCCCCAAGACTGAAACAGCAATTGAAGCATTAAGATTTTTCTTCAATGGAAATGAAGGCCAGACCCCAACTCCCAAAATACACCCCAATGCGTTATCCCTCCTTCACCAAACTGTACAGCTGACACCATGTAGTCAGGCTGGTAAACTCCTCCTGGCATTCACAAACCCCCCGACTAGTCCTTCAGGCCAACAGAGAAGTGTGATTAGTCACCGCACCGAACACATTTACACTATACCCATCCTTGGCGTAGGACATCGACATTTTTATCCTGGAAAAAAAACCTTTAATACTAATATGTATTATCTATATAGCATTTATATCTCTCCGTACATACTGGAGTAAATGGTAATACAGTAATATATCATCTATTTATAGTCTAGATCTCCACCTATGTACCGTATAAATAGTAATACCGAAATATATCATCTATATATCCATCCATATCTTCTACTATTTGAAGACGGGCCATCAAAAAAAAAAAAAAGTCAGGAAAACTCCTTGACCAAGGTCTGGGGATAATATCACCCCTTAAGGAGAGAGCACTTTTGCAGGCGTATGGAGACTTACAAGCCATTTTCGCCCAGGAAAACTCCTTTAATACTGGAATATATCTCTCCTATATAGGACTATAAATTGGTGTATAACACTGTGAATATGGGGATATTTAGATCTACTCTATGTACTGGGGATATATTGTCCTCCACATATAGTAACCGGTCGGTAACTGTTTTGCTGTTTCACTGTATATATACATGTATGGAGGATACCTCTACAGTAATCCTACAACCACTTTGCCTCGACCAGAGCAACTTCTACCCTTGCCTATGGTTTCCATCCCCTCGCCTTGTGGTGGGGTCCTCTGTCCTGTTGGACCAGTCATCAGGTGTATTGCACTATGTATTATATATGTGAACACTATTGTTAATAGCGCTATAAATAACTGGATTCCATTAGGACATATACAATAATTTAGACTATATACCCATCCCCGTGGGCCAGAGCTGAAGTCTCCACCTCGAGAGGCCCTCATACACGTAATGGGGTTGTTTCAGCGGGAAGCACATGGAAGCCTCATGCAGATGATTGGGACGGACACTGGAAACTCTACGACGAATCTGTCATGTGTGAATGTACCCTAAAGGTTCCTCTACTGCCAGAGCGTCCGTACCTCCAGCACGTTCATCTTTATAGCTTTACAGCAGGAACAAAGCGGGCGTCACTCCCTCCCGGGTACCTGCACGTCGTGTTAATCACAGACTATAATGAGAGCCATAATTGTGTGTAATTGTTCCTGGGATGCAGCGGAGCGCTCGGCTGCAGACTGTTTGTTCTCTCGCTCTATCAGTAAACAGGTAATCACCATCATACAATCATTTCACGAGGCAATCAGATAACGTGACCCGCGTGTCGCCCGTGATTGGCTCCCGTACATTCCAAGCCGTGTAATTATTAAAATGTTAATGCAGAGCTGGAATCACAGGAAACAAAGCCAGGTCTGACGAACACAGCGCGGAGCCGCACTGCTGCTTAACCCCTCTTATCCCACCTCCATAACCTCCGGACCTGCCCCTGGGGCTCTGCCAACTCTGCCTGTCATTACCTGGGCACAAGTCACACTTCTGTTTGAACACAATCTACGCATCTCCTTCCCGGTCGTATCAGGCGGAAAGGTCGATATTAACAGTAACAGAAACCAGCGGCAGAAATAATTAGGAGCCGCTACTAAGGGATAATTAAAGGGGAAGGAACACAATAGGGAAGATTTATTAACGCAATTACTCCAGCTTTCCCCCGTCATTGCATTAAACAGAGTGGTAGTCGTACTGAACCCAACAATTACACCGACAGCCATGACAGTACAGGTGTAGTCACAACCCTACAAGAAGTGTCGCTGATTCGGCAGGTTTCCTGCACTTTTCTCCCAGTGGAGGTAAAATCTAGACTTCAGGAGTTTGTGCACATTATAGTCTATATAACATGAAGGGTATATTCTACTGTATACATAGGGCCAGAATAATGTAGGCTGTATAATAGTCTATACAGACGGCTGGATGCATGTGGGGCATATCACAGTCTATACAAAGGGCTGGACACTTGTAAGGCATATTATGGGATGAACCCATGTAGCACCCATTGCAGGCTATATAGAGGGATGGACTAATGTAGGTCCCATTGCAGGCTATACAGAGGAACAGACTTATGTAGGGCCCATTGCAAGCTATACAGAGGGATGGACTAATATAGATCCCATTGCAGGCTATACAGAGGGACGGAATTGTGTAGGGCCCATTGCAAGCTATACAGAAGGATGGACTTGTATAAGTCCCTTCGCAAGCTATACAGAGGGATGGACTAATATAGGTCCCATTGCAGGCTATAGAGAAGGATGGACTTGTATAGTGCCCATCACAAGCTACACAGAAGGATGGGCTTGTGGGACATATTATAATCTATAGAGAGGGCCAGATGTCTGTAGGGTGTATTATAGTCTATACAGAGGGATGGACCCATGTAGGACGTATTATAGTCTATACCGATGGCCCAAATACATGTAGGGTGTATTGTAGTTTATACAAAGGGCTGGATATATGTAGGGGTTATCATAGGAGCTGGTAAAAGCTGCACTACATCCACTGTACAGGTCTCAGCTCATGTCTCTGCATGTACCAGGATTGTTCTGGTCGTATCACGTCAGTAAGGAAGGACACATCTATAATTCTGCACTTTATTCAGACTGGATGACCGCATCACTGAGGACACGATAAATAAATGTCCGGCCCCGCGTGTCCTCTACACTTTCTGCTGTTAACATTAATGGGACATAAAGTAGGAGCCGAGTGTCCCAGCCATATCTGACTCTGACAATTCCCTGCATGTGAGATCTATATTGGATGGATTTATGTCTTGTTCTTCATCCCTGATGTCAGTGAATGGGACGATCTCTAGTTACACCCTTAAATTCTGTGCAGTCTTAGTCCTGCTCACACTGCTGATGGTTTATTATAATCTCTCTCCAGCCCAGACCACTAACTCCACCTTACATGGATAGAGTATTAGGTCTGCGAGCTAGCATTAATCCGTGAGTCTAATGGCAGCTTCATTCACATAAATGGGACCCATCAATAGATCCGCTCTCTTCTCCGAACACATGACCCTCATATGAGAAGAGTGGCCTATAGGGCTTCTACCCTGGAGCATATAGGATCACAGTGAAGAATGGCAGGGTTCCGAATAAATTCAAAGATACAATATTTCGAGCCTCACCGATCCAAAGACCCAAAACTCAACCAAGAAACCAACCACCAGGTCACCGAAACCAGAGAAGCGACAAGATAAGTCAATCTCCATAACATATTAGTACCTGTTTACATATGGGTACCATTGACCCAGCACAATCCCCTCCCCTCAGACATTAAGGGGTTAATATTGGAATGAAGACACGGCAACCCAATGATGACCCCCCCCCCCCCCTCCTCCATCATATGAAGCCGGCTCCTGTCAATCATTTACATCAGAATGATTGGGCAGACTATACTCCGATGGTGACAACCAGATGAGCGCCCCCAAGCCCGTACAGACCACTTGCCATCAAGTCAGGAAGTAATGGGAGGTTTTACCTACCTGCTCCGGCCATTCCTCTAGAGCACCCTGGGCCGCACACCAGCGCTGGGACTGTAAGTAGCAGCAGGTACTAGTTGTAGCCCACGAGAATAGTGTGTCTTGTACAGGGTTAATCATCAACCCGCAGACTAGTTAATTTGTAATTGGCACCTGGTTAACCCGCTGCGGCAAGAGCTGGACTGAACGATCCAAAGTCAAGGCATTAATGAGCGATGGCAAACGCCATCTTATTATGGAACCAGATTTAATATTTAACTAAATGAAGACACTTACGTGTCATTACCGAGCAGAATCTGCGCCGAGGACAAAAACATCAGAAAAAAAAAGGAAGAAAAATGTGAAAATTATGGGACGACTGCCTGGTAGACGCACCCCGATGGGGTGAAGGAAGTGGACCTTAGTACAACGACCCCATCATGGACACAAAATCCCTACAGACTAATATGGCCGATCATCCGCTGATGAGAATCACGTATAGATCGAAGACTGATCCCCTATATAACAAGAAGATTGGTGTTCCTTTACTTTTCACATTGGTCGTCCTCCTCTCATACGATTCATGTCGGCAGCACATCCACAGCGTAGATGGACGGACAACTTTTTGCACAAGAGACGTCATCAATGACCAATCAGGCTCTCATCAATTGTCGTTTGATGGTTTGGAAAGTTTTGTCGGAGCGATGATCAGCACAAGGATTATGGGGTATCACCGCCTGGTATAAAAGGACATTTTAGGGGGTGTTCGCCTATAGGAACTTGACAGTGAATGTGTTACGCAGAAAATTTCTGCTTCGTGAATTTGAAGCAGATTTTATTCTGCTCAACAAAATATGGCGCAGATTTTGACGCTGAATTTGAAGCAGATTTTGCAGACGAGTGCCCCTATATTTTCTCTTTATTCCAGATTTTGGGCTAAATTCAGAGACAACAGAAAAGATGTATTTTCTGCCTTCAATTCATTTGAATGGGGGTTCTTAGGCGGAATCTGCCTGCACAATGAGTAGGATGCTTGTTTGAAAAAAAATCTGCAAGATTTCAGGCGGATTCCTATGTGTGAACACGTCCTAACACACAAAATAGATTATATGTAAACTCCAGAGTATAATCTATAGACTTCTGTGTACATTTCTCTCATTTATACTCTAGTTATATTCATCTGACATCTGTGATATGTGTATGTCATGGACAGTGATGTCATAACCCCCTAGTCCAAATTTCTCTCTACCACATGACTGCGCTCCAAAGGACTGGGCATGAATGCTGGAGGTTCCCGAGAGCCTCAGACCTCATGGGACGTCACCTCCTACACCCAGCTATTATCCCCAATTTACATCCATTTAGGAATACAGACTAAACAGGGGCGTGCACCGAGCAGATGTGTCAGTGCCCGGACCGTGGGCTCTTATTTTCACTTTATGAAATCATTTCATGACGTGCTTATAAAACAAATATGTTAAAGTGATCCCTCTGGGGCCAATAACTGGAGAGCGCTCTGTGGGGTGGTCAGAGAATCTATTTATAGCTGGAGAGGGGCGGAAAGTTCTCCATTATAAAGTAATGCAAGTACTGAGTCAGCTGTCCACGGGAAAGCTACATGTGATAGATAGATAGATAGATAGATAGATAGATAGATAGATAGATAGATAGATAGATAGATAGATAGATAGATAGATAGATAGACAGACAGACAGACAGACAGACAGACAGACAGACAGACAGACAGACAGATAGATAGATAGGAAATAGAGAGAGATAGATAGATAGATAGATAGATAGATAGGAGATAGATACATAGATATATAATAGATAGATAGATAGATAGATAGATAGATAGATAGATAGATAGATAGATAGATAATAGATTATTCGTCATGTCAAGGTTCAGTATAAGATCTATCCATATATATCATCTACATATCAGACGTGACCTTTGCTCTCCTGAAGCCGTTGTGATGTTTTTGTTCTTTTTCAGAACTTTATTACAGACCGTTATGTAAATGCACAGTACACACCCCTCCCCCCGCACTGTAATGAGGCATCGCCACCAGGTCATTAATACCCAGTAAAAAATAATTTGATGGCGGTGATTAATGGACACCGATTTCTGCGGTAATCGCGCCATTATTTTGCATCATTTGATCTCACCGGTTGGTTGTGTAGCCGCACTGGGCTAATCCGCTGTGGCCAGCGGGAGGTAGGAAGGAAGGAGGGCGACCTCCTCATTTATGTCTTGTTAACTGCCCAAAACACAGCAAAGTATCACAGACGGTGAGATCTATAAGGGAGTCTCTGTGTTCCATGAGGATACAGCTCTGGCGCACAATAATAGCGCGAAACACGGTTTGGGCTCAAAACAGACAAGAAAATAATTGTCAAAAAACTGATTCAATACACAAAATGTAATCTACTTTATAATACCTATATTGGCACTGAAGTACATTTAGTATTATACTCTAGAGCTGCGCTCACTATTCTGCTGGTGCAGTCACTGTGTACATACATTACATTACTTATCCTGTATTATACTCCAGAGCTGCGCTCACTATTCTGCTGGGGCAGTCACTGTGTACATACATTACATTACTTATCCTGTATTATACTCTAGAGCTGCGCTCACTATTCTGCTGGTGCAGTCACTGTGTAGATACATTACATTACTTATCCTGTATTATACTCCAGAGCTGCGCTCACTATTCTGCCGGTATAGTCACTGTGTACATACATTACATTACTTATCCTGTATTATACTCCAGAGCTGCGCTCACTATTCTGCTGGTACAGTCACTGTGTACATACATTACATTACTTATCCTGTATTATACTCCAGAGCTGTGCTCACTATTCTGCTGGTGCAGTCACTGTGTACGTACATTACTTATCCTGTATTATACTCCAGAGCTGTGCTCACTATACTGCTGGTGCAGTCACTGTGTACATACATTACATTACTTATCCTGTATTATACTCCAGAGCTGCACTCACTATTCTGCTGGTGCAGTCACTGTGTACATACATTACATTACTTATCCTGTATTATACTCTAGAGCTGCGCTCACTATTCTGCTGGTGCAGTCACTGTGTACATACATTACATTACTTATCCTGTATTATACTCCAGAACTGCGCTCACTATTCTGCCGGTATAGTCACTGTGTACATACATTACATTACTTATCCTGTATTATACTCCAGAGCTGCGCTCACTATTCTGCTGGTACAGTCACTGTGTACATACATTACATTACTTATCCTGTATTATACTCCAGAGCTGTGCTCACTATTCTGCTGGTGCAGTCACTGTGTACGTACATTACTTATCCTGTATTATACTCCAGAGCTGTGCTCACTATTCTGCTGGTGCAGTCACTGTGTACATACATTACATTACTTATCCTGTATTATACTCCAGAGCTGCACTCACTATTCTGCTGGTGCAGTCACTGTGTACATACATTACATTACTTATCCTGTATTATACTCCAGAGCTGCGCTCACTATTCTGCTGGTACAGTCACTGTGTACATATATTACTTGTCATCTCCTTATACAGCTGTGGTATTATACTCTATTAGATTTGGGAACTGCTTCCCCTTCTTGCACATATTAGTCCATGCTGTGTAATCTCATGACCATTGGGGGCGCTCTTGCCTAGTTGCAGTGATGGGATGGATTATTGCTGTCACACTGAAGTTTATTCCTTTCTTATGCCCATTACTTGTACAGTTCAGAGCCTCGGCCACTTTCAATGATAGAAAATCTTCTGCAGCCGAATGGATGAGCATCAGAGCAGCGCTCATTGTGAGGAGACAGCACTGAGCACCGCTGGGATTTCCTCCTTGCTGGGAGAAACTTGAAAATGTCTAACACATTGATGCGCTGCCGCCCTGTGTGAGAGTCGCCAGAGGTGATGCGCAGTACAATGGAAGACAAGGTCAGTGCAGGGCACACGATCTGAAGGACACAAGGCTATAGCAAGAACCACCAAACACTCCGGTATCTGTGGTGACAAGAAACAATCGACAGCACAAGAGGTAGTATTTTTACAGTAGGGGCCATGTAGATATAGGGATCCGCCATGGAAGCAGGTATACAGAATATTTATTTGTGCAGATTACATCAATCTACTGCACTGACTCCGAAGCATCGCTTCCCAATCTGTGAGGCAGGACTTAATGGAAAAGCAGCCCCTAGTCAATGATCAAGTTGGTAAAGTGACTCCCGGGTGTTGGTGAAGAGTCCCCTAGTTGATGATGAAGTTGGTAAAGTGACTCCCGAGTGTTGGTGAAGAGTCCCCTAGATGATGATGACGTTGGTAAAGTGACTCCCGGGTGTTGGTGAAGAGTCCACTAGATGATGATGACGTTGGTAAAGTGACTCCCGGGTGTTGGTGAAGAGTCCACTAGATGATGATGACGTTGGTAAAGTGACTCCCGAATGTTGGTGAAGAGTCCCCTAGATGATGATGACGTTGGTAAAGTGACTCCGGAGTGTTGGTGAAGAGTCCCCTAGATGATGATGACGTTGGTAAAGTGACTCCCGGGTGTTGGTGAAGAGTCCCCTAGATGATGATGACGTTGGTAAAGTGACTCCCAAGTGTTGGTGAAGAGTCCCCTAGATGATGATGACGTTGGTAAAGTGACTCCCGGGTGTTGGTGAAGAGTCCCCTAGATGATGATGACGTTGGTAAAGTGACTCCCAAGTGTTGGTGAAGAGTCCCCTAGATGATGATGACGTTGGTAAAGTGACTCCCGGGTGTTGGTGAAGAGTCCCCTAGATGATGATGACGTTGGTAAAGTGACTCCCAAGTGTTGGTGAAGAGTCCCCTAGATGATAATGACGTTGGTAAAGTGACTCCCGAGTGTGAAGAGTCCCTTAGACGATGATGAAGTATCCCTCACTTGTTGGTAAAATTTCCTAGTTGATCGTGACGCGTCACTCAGGTGTTGCTAAGATTTCCCAGTTTATGGTAAATAATCCCTTAGTAGCGGGTAAAGCGTTCTTCAATTGGTAACGTCTCCTAGTTGATGTTGAAGCATCCCCCAGTTGTTAGTAAGGTCTTCCAGTTCACTATAAAGCTTGCCCCAGTTGTTGATAAGGTCTCTCGGTTGATCATAAAGATTACCCCAGGTCTCCAGGTTTATGGTGAAGCATTACTCAGTTGATGGTTAAGTCTGGCTCAAGTTTGTGAAGGGCCCCCTAAATATTGGTGAGGCACCCCACCAGTCAATGGCAATGTTTCCCAGATGTTTGTGAAGCATCCCCCTAGTTGTCGCCCAGTCTCCCCACTTTTTGTTATGGTCTCCCAAATGTTTGTGAAGCACCCATCTTGTTGTTAAGGAGGCACTCCCAGTTACTGCAATGTATTGCATCTCCTAGTAGTTGATGTAGCATCCTTCAGATATCACTGGGTTCCATTAGGTGGGGCCCAAGATTTATCATGTTTGGTTTGGTGGATCTTGTATGGTGGGGCCTGGATATTGTCATGTTATGTTCAGTGGGGCCTGGGCCTCACCATAGTCTATTTGGCAGAGCCTGAGTCTAACGATGGTCTGTTTGGTAGAGCCTGGTTATTACCATGTTCTGTTTGGTGGGGTCCTGGTCTTATGATCCTTATTAGTCACCAATGGTGGCTGTAGGGAAGTCCACCACATTCACCAGAGCCAAGTCCACAAAAAAGTTCACTATCATGAGAAAAGTTCTACAGTCCAACCCTGCAAAAACATTTGTCTCCTGGGCAGATCCAGAGTACAGCGCCCCCCATAGGTGTGTTATGTCCGGTAGAGCTAATCCTGTGAACGGCGCTGTGCAGGGGGCACATAGCGGCTACGACCGGCTGCAAGTTTACTTGGAGAAGTCCCATTATCTGAGGCTTTTTTGTTCTTCACGGGCACATCCTCTGTATCTCGGCTTTCACCTGATTAAAGGCGGCGTATTTGTTTCACCGCCTGGCTGGAAATAATAGGACAAGACAATGCGCTATTGTTGGCCTATAACAATACACCTTAGTGTCCTGACGTCTCTCTGTGACCTTTCATCTCTCGCAGTCCACAAAAACAGGGAGTTCGGCTGGATTCCAGCCACTCATAAAAGCGACCCTGTCCTTTCCAAACAAAACCAATTTTTACACCAAGGTGGGGGAGAAACAAAACCGCATTGTTCCCGCACAGATGGAAGTTTAATGTTACTACGGCAACTGTTTTAATCCCCTTCTTTCCACCTTCTTCGCTGGCCTATCCAGAGTGCTACCTTTTAACTCATGGGCTCAGAAGCCGGTCGGCGAGCGGCGCTCCTAATTAGCCACGATTTTCACAGCGCAGACACCATGATGAGCTAATCGAGATTTGCAAAATAGTGACGTACGCCTGAAAATATTCGTCCTCCTGAGGCCCCAGTTTAGAATGACAATAATGAGGCCATTATTAGGAGAGGGCATTAGGATGCTGGGCTGCTACCAAACACAGGACACAATTGTTCTCCTCTTGTCCTTTGAATCAACAACCTATTGTCGTAGGCTGGAGAAAGAAAGGAGCGGGGAATGGCTGCCATAATGATTCCTGTGTGCTGCCGCGCCAATGTGGGACGGTTATCTTCACAGGCTCTTCATGGACTGATCATCAGTAATAGAGGAAACTTATTGTCTGTTTATCTACTAAGTGCAGATTATGGCCCTGTGGAGAGAATCGCTGCGAGGACACAGACATGGCACTCATCATGTGGGGAAAACAGGCCAGACTTCAACCTTAAAGATACAGCCATGTGTCATGGAGGTGAATCACGTACCACACAATACCTAGAAAGTGGCATCAATGTAAAGGTCACAGACTAAGGATCCAGATCAGTACAGTACGAGGGGGGCCAGGATCTGGACTAGGACTGTGTGCAAGGGCCAGAATCTGGCTTTAGGACTGTATGCAGGGGCCAGGATCTGGATTAGGACAGTATGCAGGGGCCAGGATCTGGATTAGGACAGTATGCAGGGGCCAGGATCTGGATCAGGACTATATGCAAGGGCCAGGATCAGGATCAGTACTGTATGCAGGGGCCAGTATCTGGATTAGGACAGTATGCAGGGGCAAGGATCTGGATCAGGACTGTATGCATGGGCCAAAATCTGGATTAGGACTGTGTGCAGGGGCCAGATTTGGATTAGGACTGTGTGCAGGGGCCAGGATCTGGATTAGGACTGTATGCAGAGGCCAGGATCTGGATTAGGACTGTATACAGAGGCCAGGACCTGGATTAGGACTTTATGCAGGGGCAAGGATCTGGATCAGGACTGTGTGCAGGGGCCAGGGACTGGATCAAGACTGTATGCAAGGACTAGGATCTGGATTAGGACTGTATGCAGAGGCCAGGATCTGGATTAGGACTGTATACAGAGGCCAGGACCTGGATTAGGACTTTAAGCAGGGGCAAGGATCTGGATCAGGACTGTGTGCAGGGGCCAGGGTCTGGATCAAGACTGTATGCAAGGACTAGGATCTGGATTAGGACTGTATGCAGAGGCCAGGATCTGGATTAGGACTGTATACAGAGGCCAGGACCTGGATTAGGACTTTATGCAGGGGCAAGGATCTGGATCAGGACTGTGTGCAGGGGCCAGGGTCTGGATCAAGACTGTATGCAAGGACTAGGATCTGGATTAGGACTGTATGCAGAGGCCAGGATCTGGATTAGGACTGTATACAGAGGCCAGGACCTGGATTAGGACTTTAAGCAGGGGCAAGGATCTGGATCAGGACTGTATGTAGGGGCCAGGATCTGGATTAGGACTTTATGCAGAGGCCAGGATCTGGATTAGGACTGTATGCAGAGGCCAGGATCTGGATCAGGATTGTATGCAGGGGCCAGGATCAGGATTAGGACTGTATGTGGAAGGTCCAGGATTTGGATCAGTATTGTATCCAGGATCTGGATTAAATACTGCATGCAGGGGACAGGATCAGGATCAGTACTGTATGTGGAGGGCCCAGGATCTGGATCAACACTGTATGCAAGGGTGTGCAGAATCTGGATCAGTATTGTATGCAAGGGTGTAGGACTGGCTCAGAACTGTATGTAGGGGGTCAGGATCTGGATTAGTTCAGTATGTAGGAAGTGCAGGATCCAGAACATTACAGTATGCCGGTGCATTGGAACTGGATCAGTTTTGTATACATGGGGCCAGATTCTGGATCAGTACTGTATTCAGGAAAAGCACAGGATTCAGTTCAGCATTGTATATGGGGGTGACATTCTATATTTATAGTGTCAGGCTCTGGATTAGTTGACGCAGGAGGGCCAGGAAAAGTTGACAGTAGACAAAAATTGATGGTATAAAAGTAAGATGTAGGGGACATACTGGGGCAGTATGACTACATGGGGTTGTTTGTAGTCTGTTACTATGGAGACACATCGCTCTGCAAAGGAGAGGTCAACACAAAATGCTTTTCTCTTAACAAGACTATTTGCAAAGCAGTTTTTTTGCTGCTCAGGAGCAATATAAAGTGGTTGCACAGCGATAGACAAAAGGGGACATAACCTAAGTATGAGTGCAGCCAAGGCATGCTGGTACTTCTAGTTCCCCGCTGTCACAGCTGCCTGTATCACAGTGCACGGAGGACGATGGAGTCTAGGAATGTTAAGCAGGATTCCTTCATTGCCTTGCACTTCCTGTGTTTGGAGGAGATGGCGCCTCCAGGAGATCATTAGCATTATGAGATAGCAGCATCTGATCATCTATAGAATTGTTATTTTATCAAAGCGGCAGCGCGTGCTGGAGTCGCCGTTCCCGTCTCTTGTACAGAAAATAATTCCTTTAATCTCCTCATCAAGCAAAGACTTTCTGGTGGCGATGGCGGCCGCTTCACGTGTGATATCCTCCTGCCACTATTTCCTATTTAATTAAAACAGACACTGACAGAAGGACATGGATTACCAGTGTAATGGCGCATTTACTCCGATTAATCGCTGGGTCCTTCCAGAGCGCGGCCTGACACACCGAACAAAAGGGAATTGTTAGGAAACAGTCTTTTATCCCCGCCAAAGGTCACATTATAGCTGCCTGCTTTTTTAATATTCTCAGTTGTTGCTACTGCAGGGCGCGGGGGGAACATGAGACAATCAGGATTTTTTTTTTCAGCTCCTTCCACCCCAGTCATTTATTAAATCGCCATCATTAAGTCTGCAAATTAAACCTGCCTGTTTATAAGGCCCCGAACGTCAGCAGGGTATATATTGTACAATGAGGGAGGGTAAAGTACGGGCCAGTGCCAGCCTCACCAAAACTAGCCGAAGAAGAAAGTGACCGACTTCAGGTCAAGCCACGAATTGGGTGCAAAATCTACCCGGAAAAAGGGTGGTCTTCAACATAACATAGGGGATTGTGCACCTCCTGTATATCCCAGACCCAGAGCGGTACAATGTCACTTCTACAGCAATGTTCAGCACTATGTAGGCGCTAGGATTATGTAAGGAAGTGTTTAGGATTATATATGGTGCCAAGGTTCAGGACAGGGGCGTAACTACCGTGGTAGCAGCAGTAGCAGCTGCCACAGGGCCCGGGCAATTAGGGGGCCCGGTGACAGCCGCTACCGCTGCGGTTTTTTTTCAATAGGCAGTTACGGGCCCTATTCACTTGCCGATCCTGGCTGGGCCGGGATCGGCAAGTGACACCGCGGGCCCCACAGGGGCTATCATTATACTCGGGGGTCTTTGCAGACCCCCGAGTATAATGACCGGCGGATCGGGAGAGGTAATAAACATAAAAAACTGTTACTTACCTCTCCGCGATCCTGCCAGGCCTCCGTCCTACTGTTGTCTGACGTCACATGAACCCAGCATGCTTCCCGGGTCATGTGACGTCCGACGTCATTAACGAAGGACGCGAGAGGAGGACAGCACAGGAGCCGGGGAACAGGTAAGAAGCAACAGTGGTTTTTTCTTTAATGTTTTTATTCCCGATTTAGTCTCCGATTATTATACTCTGGGGTCTGAAAAGACCCCAGAGTATAATAATTGTTTATGGGTGTCCACAGAGGGACACTATTGGGGTTAACACTGTGTGTGCAGGGGACACTATAGGGGTTAACACTGTGTGTGCAGGGGACACTATAGGGGTTAACACTGTGTGTGCAGGGGACACTATAGGGGTTAACACTGTGTGTGCATGGGACACTATAGGGGTTAACACTGTGTGTGCAGGGGACACTATTGGGGTTAACACTGTGTGTGCAGGGGACACTATTGGGGTTAACACTGTGTGTGCAGGGGACACTATTGGGGTTAACACTGTGTGTGCAGGGGACACTATTGGGGTTAATACTGTGTGTGCAGGGGACAGTAAGTAAGGGACATAATAGAGTGCGGAGGAGGGGGTCAGTCGAGGTCTTCGGCGTCAGTTGGGATGGGGGGGGGGCCCCATGTCAAAAGTTCGCCACGGGGCCCCGCCATTCCTAGTTACGCCACTGGTTCAGGATTATATATGGTGTCACAGTTGAGAGTTATGTAGAGTACAATGGTTTAGGAGTATATATACGGTGCCAGGGATGACGGTTATGTAGAGTGCCAAGGTTCTGGATTCTGCAGGGTATCAAGGTTCAGAGTTATATATGATATCAGGGTTCAGGATCATATATGGTGTCAGGGTTGAGGGTTACGTATAGTGAAATGGCTCAGGATTATATACACGGTGCCAGTGATGAAGGTTGTATAGAGCACCATGGCTCAGGATTATATACAGTGTCAGGGATGAGGGTTACATAGGATGCCATGGTTCAGGAATCCGTAGGGCATCAGAGTTCAGGATTACAGATGGTATCAGGATTGAGGGTTATATAGGCTGCCAAGGTTCGAGGTTCTGAATGGTGCCATGGTTCAGAATTCTATATGATGTTGTGCTTGAGATTTACGTAAGGTTTCCGGGTTCTGATCTATAGGATGAAGATATTTAGGGTGTATTTGTAGTGCCAGGTTTCAGGACAATGTGGTCAGGATGAGATGTGCAAGATGCCAATGCTCGGTCCTACGTGTAGCTTCCTAATGTATCGTCCTGGTTATCGTCACTTACTGAGCCACAACTTCTAGAGAAAAATCTTCATGGACTAGAAAGAAATTTGGAGGTTTATTTCATGTTTTTACCTTTATCTCATTTATTTGACATTTTCCTGTCCAGAATCGTTTGGTCTCCTTGGACAACAAGTAGAACATTGAATGCAGCTTTGGATGTAACTGGAGAAGACAACATGGGTTTACAGATTTCAGTATGGTATGTGTGTCATGAGCAGAATCGCCCTTTTCACAAACTTCTTGATCCAGTTTTCTGGGCGCCCGGGGTCAGCAGTCCCCACATAATGGTAAATGAAGGGATATTACATGAAAGTCGCCCCTGCGTAGATATTCTTAGAATAACAATTGCAGAGAAAGCCTCTTTCACTCCGTCACTCTGCACATCTGAGATTTCATGTCTCGCCACAAAGCGGCCGGGGCTGAACATAAACCCTGTGTTGCCTAAGTGGATAGAAAAACAGCCCCGCAACGCCGCCCCGCTCAACACATACTCCTTTCAGCCGCACCACAGTCCAGGCTCAGCGTTTCCTCCCTCCACACAGGAGTGGTTGTTTTCCTGCCACTTTTGCGCACTTTTTCGCTCCTTTCTGCCATCTGCTCGTTTTGGTGAGATTGTGATATTTTCAGGGTCAGTTCTTCGCTGTTTCCATACCATGTCATCCAAGATGTCAGCAATTTATTATTCCGCACAGAAATACATCGCAGGGAAACTTGTTTATCAAGCAATTATCCCCAGTTTATTAAATTGCACCAAGCCATGAAAATGACATTAGAGCTATTATTGCTGAAGTAAATACTTCATACGGCCTGACATTCCAGACGGGCGGGGGAGGGCGAGATCTATAGACACGACACAAATCATATGGACGGAATATATACTGCTGGGATTATGTATGGACAAAATATATGGACTATATACACTACATGGATTATATATGTACAAAATATATGGACTAAATATACTGCAGGGATTATATATGGACAAAATATAGACACCATATACACTACAGGGATTATATATGGACAAAATATAGACACCATATACACTACAGGGATTATATATGGACAAAATATAGACACCATATACACTACAGGGATTATATATGGACAAAATATAGGCACCATGTACACTACAGGGAATATACGGACAAAATATATAGGCACCATATACACTGCAGGGATTATATATGGACAAAATATAGGCACCATGTACACTACAGGGAATATACGGACAAAATATATAGGCACCATATACACTGCAGGGATTATATATGGACAAAATATATGGACTATATACACTACATGGATTATATATGTACAAAATATATGGAATAAATATACTGCAGGGATTATATATGGACAAAATATAGGCACCATGTACACTACAGGGAATATATGGACAAAATATAGGCACCATATACACTACAGGGAATATACGGACAAAATATATAGGCACCATATACACTGCAGGGATTATATATGGACAAAATATAGGCACCATATACACTACAGGGAATATATGTACAAAATATAGGCACCATATACACTACATGGAATATATGGACAAAATATAGGCACCATATACACTACAGGGATTATATATGGACAAAATATAGACACCATATACACTACAGGGATTATATATGGACAAAATATAGGCACCATGTACACTACAGGGAATATATGGACAAAATATAGGCACCATATACACTACATGGAATATATGGACAAAATATAGGCACCATATACACTACAGGGATTATATATGGAAAAAATATAGGCACCATATACACTACAGGGATTATATATGTACAAAATATATGGACTATATACACTACAGGGATTATATATGTACAAAATATAGGCACCATGTACAGTACAGGGATTATATTAGTACAGAATATATATAACACAGATTATATATGTACAGAACATATACCATATACACCACACTGCTGGGATGATATAATATACCATATACATTATGGAGATTATATATATGTATAGAATATATACCGTATACACTATAAGGATTATAAATCTATATACAGAATATATATCAATATATACAGGGGTTACACAGGTAGAGAATATATACCATATACACTGCAGTACAGGGAGATACAGAAGATATAACATATACATTACACTACAGAGAAAACACATCTGTAAACGCGTCAGTGATAGGACCTGCGACGCGCTGCACACAGACTGCGTCCGGCGCCCTCAATGCGCCTTTGTTCGGCTTTTTTCTATTACACAGGAATTTATTAAGATAACCTTTCTAATGCCAGAAAATATCAGTACACCCATGTGGAAAGTATGACGGTACTAAGAGTGGGTGAAGAGCTGCACAGTCACTGGAAGCAACGGCAGGCGCGCCGGCAATTATAAAATCTATATCGCTCAATTTCCTGCCAATGATACAATAAATGACTGCCCGCACCAAAAGCTTACAATCTAAAGGGTGTGACTGAGTGTAATCCTCAGGACATTATATTCTTCTTAAACATACAAAATATATAGACTTATCGTATTATCTACTATATAGTAGACTGACTCTCCATACTGCACAGACTTGTATTATCTGCTGTACAGTAGACTGTCTCTCCATACTACACAGACTTGTATTATCTGCTGTACAGTAGACTGTCCCTCCGTACTGCACAGGCTTGTATTATCTGCTGTACAGTAGACTGTCTCTCCATACTACACAGACCTGTATTATCTGCTGTACAGTAGACTGTCTCTCCATACTGCACAGACTTGTATTATCTGCTGTACAGTAGACTGTTCCTCCATACTACACAGACCTGTATTATCTGCTGTACAGTAGACTGTCTCTCCATACTACACAGACCTGTATTATCTGCTGTACAGTAGACTGTCCCTCCGTACTGCACAGACCTGTATTATCTGCTGTACAGTAGACTGTCCCTCCGTACTGCACAGACCTGTATTATCTGCTGTACAGTAGACTGTCCCTCCATACTACACAGACCTGTATTATCTGCTGTACAGTAGACTGTCCCTCCATACTACACAGACCTGTATTATCTGCTGTACAGTAGACTGTCCCTCCATACTACACAGACCTGTATTATCTGCTGTACAGTAGACTGTCCCTCCGTACTGCACAGACCTGTATTATCTGCTGTACAGTAGACTGTCCCTCTATACTACACAGTCCTATATTACCTTCTGTATAGTAGACTGTCCCTCCATACTACACAGACTTGTATTATCTGCTGTATATTAGAGTGCCTTTCCATGCAGTATATCGTGTATTATCCCTGAACTTCTTGATCAAAACTAAAATTCCAGACATACAGTGAGGACTGACACACACAAAGCAGCAAGTTAAGCATAAGTCACTCTACGCAATAATGCTATTCAGGATTTGCTGAAAGCTGGGTTACCACCAGTTAGCACAATAGTGGGTGCCTTCACAAGACTGAGACATTGATGAGTAAGAAACTTGGGTGGAGATGCAGACAAGGCTTTCTGAGAGTGATCAGACATATAATACTACACACAAGTGTCAGTAAGAACCGTGTGAGTAAAATCCTCAGACTTGTAATGCAAGAATATAATGCGAGAGTCGGCAGCTGCCTGCAGTCACAACATCTATAATACTCTATAAAACACATCTATAGGTTCCTCCTTTAATATGGGAGACGTTATTGCCGCACATTCCTTGGATTTAGCCGCGGAGCAGGCAGCAAACATTGCGGCTATTATATCAATACATAAATAATGAGGGCGGGGGATCATTTCCATCTCATATCCATAAAGTGCGAAGCCTTGAGACAGAACGCTAATATCCTCGTATTGTCTTCTGCTGATTGTCTCCTCTCATATCAGTTTTTATGACAAATCCCCTCATAGCCAAATCCATTAGAAAACCGAAATATTCATCTCAACGCGGAAAAAGAGCCGTGTAATGGACAGGCGCCATTTATAGGAGATGCGCTCGGAGATTCTGGAGCAGAAGGGATAGAGATGTGGAGTGTAGACAAGTGCCAATAAGGCAGGGGGCAAATACTTATGGATAGGCTGGGGATGATACATCATTTTATAGTACACTGAAGGCGGACATGACGATAGGTTATGGGTGACCCTGCTGTACCCCGCCATGTACCAGGAGGTGGAGGCTCCATCCTAAAGTCAAGCCATGTGTACGGGACACATTGGTGATCATATAAGGAGAATCACTTATAGGGAGGATATCCCGTATCTCTGATGTCATAGCAGGGGGAGGGGGGGGAGTTAGCTATATATGCGCCATGTCACCAGTGTCCACTTCTAATGACGGGACCTCCAGACACGATGCCCGGCTAAGGTTACCCGTCCAGAAGAAGTTATAAATGAGGACAATGAAAGGTTGCGTGGAGTCAGTGGCGGCGGACCGGCGCAGTCCAAGGACACTGTGTCTTTCAGGCCTCGGCAGCACTTAGCAGGTCCAGGGGCCCTCTAAGGCCTGGCAGATTTTCACACAATCAGGTAGAGAGCGCTGCCGCAGTCAGCAGTCGTCCCATTCACAAAACAAAACGAATATTTTACTGACAATGTGCGAAAACAACAGAAGCCGCTGAACCGTGCGCCTTATAGAATCAGCAGACGGAGCGCGCCGTCCTGTGAGCCCCCCCATAGGCAACACTTTCAAATGTCCTTTACAAGAAGCCGACAAGGGCTGCACGGCCTGAACACCCCAAGATCTATTACACGGATGGCAGCAGTCACCTCTGATTCCCCGACTCGGATATATCCTTGTGTTATAACAGCCCTGTGACATATAACCACAGTATTATTATATACCACTGATACTGTGGTCTGTAGTCACCATGTGTAATAATCAGCTTCTATAACAACTGTGTACAATCATCACCAGGTGTAATAATGATCTGTACAATAACTATATATAATACACACCAGGTATAACGATGATCTGTATATAATAATCACAAGGTGTAATAATTATCTGGATCATAACTGCATGTAATATTCACCAGGTGTAATAATGGCCTGTATAATAACTGCATGTAATATTCACCAGGTGTAATAGTGACCTGTATAATAACAATATATAATATACACCAGGTATAACAATGATCTGTATATAATAATCACTAGGTGCAATAATTATCTGGATCATAACTGCATGTAATATTCACCAGGTGTAATAATGGCCTTTATAACTGTGTATAATATTCATCAGGTGCAATAATGATCTGTACAATAACTGTATATAATATACACCAGGTATAACAATGATCTGTATATAATACTCACCAGGTGTAATAAGGACCTTTACAATATCCATATATAATATACACCAGTCATGACAATGTTCTGTATATAATATTCACTAAGTGTATTCATTATCTAGATGATAACTGAATATACTATTCACTAGGTGTAATAATGACCTGTACAATTACAGTATATAATATATACAGGTTATTGTTATACCTGGTGAATATTATACTCAGTTATTATACAGACGATTATTACACCTTGTGCATATTTTATATAGATCATTGTTATACCTGGTGAACAATATTCACAAGGAGTAATAATCGTGTGTATAATAACTGTATAATATTCACCAGGCGTTATAATGACCTGTTTAATATTCATCAGGTGTGATAGTGACCTGTATAACAATGGTGTACAATATTTCCCATGTGTAATAATCACCTAGATAATATCTGTGTATAATTGTCCACCAGGCGTGTGTGTGTGTGTGTATATATATATATATATATATATATATATATATATATATATATATATATATATATACACACACACACACACACACACACACACACACATATACACAATAATTGCATTTTCCCTCTGTGTCAGTGGGTGACATGTTGTGAGACACTCGTCATGGGTGACCTCGGCTCTTGTCTGATCAGCCCGGTTCTTCCCTCGCCATCACACAGACACGACACTCCTGCTGACCGTAGGGAAAAACTGAATGGCGCGACACTGCAGAAGACAATTAATGAAGAGATGTGTTTTTATGATCCGCACACGACAAGACTTCTCTGGAGTTTCCGTGGCCAAAATCCAAGAGCGATCTGCTGACGAGCACAAAAGAGGCAAAAATGAAATAACCCGGCTACTTACTGAGGGAAAAACATAAAAAAGTGACGCCACTCATCTCCATTATATCAGCCCTGACCATCGATCAGTGGAGATTGGCCAAATTGAAGAGCTTCTCGGCCTCCCGCTCGCTCTGGAAGTCGCCGCCTCGCCATTTGCAAGTTTCAAACAAGGTTGAGCTGAAAATGATGGTGTCAGTAATTTAATGAAAGGTCCTGTTAATAAAATACGACATTATTGGCATCAGAGGGAGCGACAACGGTCACCTTGTCTTCGGCGAGACTGTGCGACAAAGGTGGCGGCTACCAAGACCCCAAAGAGAGTGTTTGATGTCAGGACAATAAAGAGGGGTCAAATAGGAGGTGGCTGTCATGGGGTATTCACTAAGTACCACCATCTCTGCACATGGAGGACTCCGATACTGCCCATTCTTACTCCACCGATACATCTCTGCTACCTTTTGTTACTCTGCTGATACAATGTTACTGCCTCTCGCTACTCCATAGATACAACATGGCTGCAATTCCTACTTTGCTGCGACAACTTGTTACTACTCTGATACAGACGGCTCCTATTTGTTACTCTGCTGATACAATGTTGCTGCCTCTCGCTACTCCGTAGATACAACGCGGCTTCCATTCTTACTTTGCTGGCTAGGCGGTATAAATAAGAAATGTAAGGAATACCCCTTTAAGTTGCCTTTGATAACTTGCTGCAATGTGGCTTCTTGGCATAATAATTCCAGAAATAGGCAAGTACCAGGTTTTTTTTGCAATTTTCGTCTTAGCTGTCTGGTAAACATATGCTATATTTGTATGGGACTCATATCTTACACGAATTTGTAATACATAGTACTGTGCAGAAGTCTTAGGCACAAAAATAGGGCATAGTAAGAAAGCTTTCAGAAATAGAGGGGTTAATAGTTTATTTTTATCAATTCACAAAATTAAGTGAATGAAGAAAAAAAAAAAGAAATGTAAATCCCATCAATATTTGGTGTGACCTTTTCCTTCCATCGGTTCTTCTCGGTACGTGCAGACAGTTTTTGGCAGAATTCGGGATCTTGGAGAACTGAGCACAGATCTTCTGGCTTGCTCCAATCCGTCTCTCTCTTTGTGTCATCCCAGACAGACCGGATGATGATGAGATCAGGGCGATCTGTCATCACTTCCAAGACTCCTCCTCCAAAGGGCAAAGGTCACCCCAAATATTGATGGGATTTACATTTTTCTCTTTTCATTCACTTCTGTTTGTTAATTGACAAAAATAAAATTATTAACCCTTCTATTTCTGAAAGCATTCTTACTTCGCAGTGTTTTTTTTCTACATCGTCCTAAAACTTTTGCATGGTACTGTATATGTGATTGCTACATCTGTATGGGACATAACTTATATTGACATGTACTATATATGTGACTGCCACATCTATTTTGGACACATCTCTCATATTGGCATGTCTATATATGTGACTGCTACTTTTCAGGAGGGATTTTCGGGGTGTTTACTGAACTTGGGATCTGTCGTCAGCTCAGTGTCTGTAACACGTAATCAGCCGGTGAGGGGGAAACAGCAGAGGGAGAGTCACCAAATCCCGGGATCTCCTCCAGAATCAGCCAAAGCCACCCCCATGGGATCCGCTCTTGTTGTTTCATGGAGCTTAGGTCATACCAAACTAGATAATTAGGGAGGGGGCAGAGTGTCGTAATGGCTGCCACATACACCGCCTCATACTGTCCACTGCCACATTGGCACCTCGCAGGTCAAGGGTCACAGCTAGAGAAGCAATGTCCACATACAGGACAGAAAACACGCAGGACTTTGGAAGTGGGGGGTCATGTATGACAATCAGTGTAACCACAATAGGCCACAGTATAAGACGTTTCTGCCTGCTCTAGGCCCGCAGCTCTTACACTGTAACAAACCTGCAGTTGTGTCAGGAAATACAAAGAATTTAGTATGCCTTGTACGCCAGTTTTTGGTGGCTTTTTTGCACCGCACCTGCCACTTTCTCAAAAAGGGGACAAAGCGGGGGCATGGATGGATGCTGCCACCAGCTTGGCCTAAATGATGTTGGATGTCTACCCCAGCCATGAGCTGTTGTAGATTTCGCTCCAGGCACATGGCCGGGCTGGTGATGGCGTTATGATGACTAAAATTTGCCCCAACAGATCCATCATGTTGGTTTGACTTTGCCCATTAGATTGTGAGCTCTTAGGACGCTGCAGACAGGACTGTCACTTCTCTGGTAGTTGGCATTCGGATGGTCCGTGTAGTTTGTGTGACAGCAGATTAGCCTCTCGCTCGCTAAGTGGGGACACATCTTTATGGCGAGGTGCTGTGCACAGCAGCCGGCTCGGCTCTGCTTCATACTGGATGGGCACCTGTCCAGACAGCTGATGTTCAGGCGTCATGCCATACAGACAGATGGGCATATGGCAGAAGTGGCCAGGAGACTACGTGCGTGCGGTGAGTGTGGTCGCAGATCTTGGTATTCCCATCAGATGACATCAAAACAGACCCAAAGCCGCGGGGACGGGATCCGCCTCGTCCAACACCGAACTGGAGGAACTTAAAAAAGAATGACTCTGAGCTTCATGTCCACGGACGGCCGGGGGTCTGTACAGGCTGTGGAGTGTCCTGTCCTCAGACCCTGCACCCAGCCTGTGCCCACAGATGTCCATCAAACAACCAGCGCTGCCCTTCACACTGACACCAGCGGAGACGGGCAACAAATGAAAGCACAAACAGGTGGTGAGAGAGTGAGAACAGTATAAGTATGGAGGGGAGGTCACCCCAAGACAACGCACCCCGACATCAGAACAGAGATCTGTAGCCTGCAACCGACCAGGACAGAAGAGACGGCTCAACAGCAACGTGTGTGATGGATAGCCCACAAGAAAATAATAATAATAATAATAATAATAATAATAATAATTAACATAATAAAAATAACATACCGTAATTAAATAAAAAAAATAATGACAATAATAAATCATAAAAATAATAAACAATGAAGATGATGATAACAAAAATAAGCATAATAATAATTGGGATACTGATAATGAAGATGATATCATAATGGCAATTATAATGATGAAGATATCAAATAAGGATGATAATATTGATTATAATGATAACAATGATAAATATTGGTAATATTGACAAAGATGATTAATATTCATAATGATGATGAAGACCAACGAATATTGACAACGATGAATATTGATGATCATGATAAATATTGATGATAATATGATCATAATGACAATTAGGAAATTGACGATGATGGGAAATATGGTGGTGATGATAATATTGACGATGATAATGAAGATATTGGTGATGATGATGATGATAAATATTGAGAACTATATTGACGATGATGATGATGATGATAATCTTGATAATAAGATAATGAATACTGATAATGAGGATTATGAGAATTGATGACAGTATTGATCATATTGTTGATGGATATCAATGATGATTACTGATGATTATATTGATTAAAATGATGAAGAATACCAATAATTATGATATTATTTACAAAAGGGATATTGATGATGATGATAATATTGACAAAGATGAAAAGCGATGATGAATATCAACGATCCTGAATAGTGATGTGAAATTAATATCAGCGCTGATGAATACAGAAGACAATAATATTAATGATTATGAACATATAAATGACCATATTGATGATGATGGTATCGGTGAGGATGATGATATTGACGATGATGATGACAGCGGAGATTGCAGACAAAGTGCAGGACACACAGAACAGATGTTGTGAGATGTCGTCCCACAAGATGTTAATGACATCACATTATCAGCCGTAATATTTTTGCAGCGGGAGGACCTGACAGTCGCAGCATAACACGTACTGGAGTCACCTTGTCACATTGAATTATTTACTTGTCACTAGTGGAGACTGATGGCGGACGGTGCGTGGAATTCCTGGATCATGTACGGCTAGCCATTAACCTCTTCTTGGACTGACGGATCCTACAAAGACGGACTATAATAAATCTGTGAGATCATCACAGTCCAGAGAAACCTCAAAAGACCTGCCGCACTGTCACCCCACACGCTAAAGACATCTCAGAACAGATCCATCAGCAAGATAGGAATATAAACACTACATATATTCCAATCAGGGTCTTTGGAAAGCTGGGTGACAAGGCTTAATCATCAGGTACTCATACATGAATAGTAAGAACGGGCACAAGGTACTGGATCAGGACGTCTCCATAGCCAAATTATAGATATCCTCAGATAGGAACATCATCCCAGGTCAAGAACCATCACCAGGACTGTGGAGTCAGAGTCAGAAAAAAAAAAAAGTTACTGACTCTGGCTTCAAAATTATATTATAGAATTATTACTATGGTGTCCTTCATTAGACGTATAGTTTGTTACATCTTTACTGTCTTAGGATTCAAGCACTAGATTTTTCCATGAATGATAGTCAGCCATTTACAAAGTCGGACTTGGGTTGTGGAAAAAGAGAGGAGTTGATAGTTCGGCCTATCAACGCCGCGGTCCCGGTTATCACCATCACACTTATTATTATTGTCACGGTCACGCTTATTATAATCTGCATAGACACGACCACTCGGGTATTGTATTACGTTTATATTATTTTTAATTTTTTTTCTATATTATTTTTTAATCATCGCATTATATCCATTCTATTACTTTATTATATTACTATGACATTCTTATTATATTATTTCTAATATTTTATTGCATTAACAGTATATTAATATCACTCTTATATCATTTACAGTTTTATATTACCGTATATACTCGAATATAAGCCGAGACTCCTAATTTTACCACAAAAAAACTGGGAAAACTTATTGACTCGAGTATAAGCCGAGGGGGGCTTTTTCAGCACAAAAACTGTGCTGAAAAAGTCGGCTTATACTCGAGTATATTCCTATCACCATATTATATTTTTATTTCTAGTACTATATTTTATTACTATTGCATGACCATCTCTTTATTATATTTCAAGCATTAAATTACCACTATATAATATTTTTATTCCCATTATATTATTGTTATTTCTAGTATTACTATTGTATTATTATAATCATTGTACTATATTTTTATTATTATTTTATTTCTGTACTATATTTTTATTGCTATTATTCCCCTCACTATATTATATTATTTTGAGTATTATATTATTTCTGTATTGTATTTTTAGTGCTATTATTCCGATCACTGTATTATATTATATCCATCATTGTATTCTATAATTTCTAGTATCATATTTTTATCACTATTCCATTATTACTGCTGTATTTTTATTCCTAGTATTCTATTCCATTCTCCTCATTTTATTATATTGCTATTATTTTATTCCCATGTTTTCTACTTTTCATGTAAACTAGTTTTTGAGCCTCAGAGCCAGGAACAAGTGCGAGAAGCTTCACGTTACCTCGACAGGATCTGGCAGAAACAAGGATTCAATTAAAAAGCAAATGTTGAACTCGGGGGAATAGAAGGTGTCAGCGGCGGAGCGAGATGAGACAATATTATCATTAATTGTAATAAGTTTATTAGAGCTAATTATCAGTGTTGATGCCGAGCGCCCCTCACCTTGCAGGGCTGCTATAGGTGCCAGAAATAGACTGCAAAATAGAATTAGGTTCCCAGAACTGTGAAATAGATTGTAAAGTATAACAAGGACTAGAACAGGGACGGGAGGTGGGGCCAGCGACTACCGGCAGAGAATATCGGCCAAACCACATGGTGCTAAAACGGTCCTATCCTCCAGTCACATCCAGATCTGCACAGACACACTCCTAGCATCTCACAGTGCACTGCATGTAGCAGAATTGTGAGCGCAGCTCTGGAGGTGATCAGATTGAAAGACAAAGTGACTCAGTACCAATATCCATATATATATATATATATATATATATATATATATATATATATATATATATATATATATGTATATTGTGTAGCGCCCTCCACTTGCTTCCCGTCTCGTGATTACATCGCCACGCGTCAGCATGCTAATGCTTTTCTCTCACCAAATTTAGCACCAGCCCCATGTAAATATGTATATATGCCGGGATCAATAGACTCACGTCGTCACACAATGTAATTCAGAAGAGAGGATTTTGCATTAAATACATATGAATATGGAGGAGATAGCTGTCAGATCTTATGTGAGAGGAAGCGCAATGATTCCTCCACCTGACGGCACCTTCTATCCACATCTGGATCAGAGACATCACCCTGTAGGTTGGTGGGATGTGACAGTAGCAGGGGCCCCTATATTGTACAAGGAGTCCCATCGTCTACTGAGAGTAGTCCTTAATGCACCACTACCACCATCATCCAACTATTAGTCAGGATACAGAAGATGGAAACCCCACCGACTACAAGTATCACCACAAGAGGTTTCAAGACCCTCATCTACTACCAGGAGTGGGAAGATCCTCTTCCTGGAGGACCTAAGACGTGAGTGGCTTACAAAGACAACACTTATGTAATGAGAACCTTTATCTAGCCATATCTAGCATCCTTTAATAGACACTGCTATCCAAGAGATTAGAGTTAAACTGGGTAGTACCCAGAAGTAACTGCTCAGGTTGCCTACAGCACTCCCAGAGGGGGAATGGGGTATTACATGATACCAGTTTAAAAAGTAGCTTTTACCACTTCCACCAGCTCCAGTTAGAGATGGCGCTGCTCCACTGATTCCAGCACAAATGGAAAAATTTTTCTTGTCCCCACCATTCTCGAACTATAATTGGTGTTAGTTTTGGTACCTCATATGCCCATTCAGGCTCCGTACTGTCAAGAAGAGGTTGATTCTGACACCATCTCTGATTCACACCTCCTTGCCTTCTCCCTCCTGGCACCACTCACCTCAAAACTAACAGGGATGAAGAGAAAAAACTTCAACTGCACTGGGATCAGCGCCTATGCTCAGAAGTGGAGTTAGTAGAAGAGGTGAGAGGTTCTCTTTAAAGAGGCATCATGTAATATTCTATTTCCCCTCTGGGGGCGCTGTAGGCAACCCGAACAGTTACTGCTGAGTTACTCACCTGTTTACACCTATGTTTATGAAAAGGTACAAGATGGCAGGCTTATAAAATCTAAAATATCCCCCATAAAACATAAAAGCACCCCCAACAGTCCACTGTATGAGAGCGTATATACAGTGCAGACAAGCTTGCAGTCTAGGGGTAAAGATCAGGTTTTGGCCAATTTCCTAGTAGCAGAAGCGCAATGCAGATTGCAATGGTCTCCCCTCCAATGACATCACACAGTCATTAGTCTATAGGCACATATTGGAAACAGATTAATCTATACTGTATGTGTATAAAGCCCTATGGTAAGGCTGTACATTAAAATCAGAAAAAAAAAAAATTTTGATTACCGAAAAACAAAAAAGTCCCAAGTCCAGGAGGACACACATGTGATCCCGCAATGGACTCCCCATGCCCTACATCTCGGTTCCGATACTGGATACATGAACACATTCGGCTCCGCATCACCACGTTACTATCTGATATAACGCCCCCCAGAGTAAGATTGATTCTATTATTACAGCGGACCGTTCCCGTGTAAAGTTTGCTCGGCCCCAGTTCATGATAACGAGCGGCGTCTGCGAGCCGTCTGGTCAGTATTAGCGCCTCAGCTTTGAACGGCAGCCATTTGACTTTAACTTCAGGAAAGAACGGATTTGCCGATCACTCTGGAATAATTAGAACATGTCAGGAAGAATTAATTTCCTCATTTTTCAAAAGGATACACAGAAATTACCATGTTATTATATGACAGGGTCCCCGGGAGGATTGTATTAAATTTAATTTCTAGCGCAGCCCACACAACAAATTAAAGTCATAAATAAGATGGAAGGAAGCAGGACGCAGAGCATATGTTTATGGCGATGACTGAAGCCAGGGGAGCGCACACAACTATCTTCATTTCATTTCATTCTAATCAGCCAGACACTGTGTATCTGAATGACAGCGCGCGCTAATGGGGCTCCTGTCATTTTAAGAGGCGCCGCCACCTTAGCATTCTGCGCTCATCCCGCGTTCAGACCTCCGCTGCTAATTGGGTTCTTGAAGACGAAAAAAAATAAGAAATTGAAACAAAGTAAAATCTTTGTGTTCTTATCACTTTGTGTCTTTGAAGTTTGGAGACCTTAGCGGGTGTCGGCAAAGAGGGTCTTGTGTTTTAGGGCAGAGCACCTACCGTAGTCACACCCACCCTAGTGAGCGAATATTGAGAAGGCCATATATTTAGGGGAGGGGAATAGTCACTGCATACTGGGGTCAATACAAATAATACTTGGTCTTAAAAGTAGTCTCCAGATATGTCGAATTTTGCTTCTAAATTTACATAAATGGCGAATTATTTATGTAAAAAAAAAAAAAAAAAAAAACAACTGATGATTTGGTGCTTTTTATTATTTCATTAATTAATTAATTAAGTTAAGAAATTAAATAATTAAATATTTATGAGTCCATACAAAAAAAAACTTTTGCTGGGCTTCCATCTTGGCCAGTACAACTTTTTCCTCCAGCAGGTTTTATTAAAAATAATGGACCCCATTAAAGTCAATGGGTCCCTTCTCTGTCACTGTCTTCTATCTTTGTGGTTCATTTTTAGATTTTCTGGTTCCTAGGGTTAGTTCACACAGGGAGCGGTACAGCGAATTTTGGCACCCCGCGTCACTCTCGGGTCAAAACCCGGTTGCCACGACTGTCGCGGCTTTCCCCTCTGGAGCAAGTTCAAATGAATGGCCAACTCCGGAGGTTGCTGCTGCCAGGCGGACGCCGCGGCTCAACGAGCCGCGGAATCTGCCTGGAGAAAGGGTAGCCCGCTTCTTTTTACCGTGAGCGGCATGTTGAAAAAACTAGCCTGGTGGTCTCCATAGACCACCATTGTGAGAACACGGATTATGACGTGGATTACGCGTCATAATCCGCCCCCATAGTGCCCGTGTGAACTAGCCCTTAGATCAGGGGTAGGGAACCTTTGGCTCTCCAGCTGCTGTAAAACTACAACTCCCAACATTCTCCATTCACTTCCATGGGAGTTCCAAGAACAGCAGAGCAAGTATGCATGCTGGGAGTTGTAGTCTTGCAACAGCTGGAGAGCCGTACGTTCCCTACCCCTGCCTTAGATGGACCAGAAGAACCTGGCACGGAGGTGAACATAGTCTTAAAGACAAACAATGCAGAGTAAAACACTACACAAAAAAAAAACAATATACAAAAAAAAAAAAAAATACTAAGAATAAAAATAATTAGCTTCCGAATGAACAACCAATCTGATCCTAAAATCGGAATAACCTGGTGGAGGGCTCAGTAGGCAGGGCTATGGCGTTCAGGTAGAATCATGGGAGTGGGAAAAGAAAACTCCAATACCTGTTTGAAGTCAATGAGAATTTTTTTTTTTCCCCCGAATTAGAGGATTTTTTATTTTTTATTTTTTTACAGCTTCGGTCTCTCCACGGTTGTGAACTATTCATAACGGAGTCGGAGCAGGAGTTGACTATGGTCAGTGGTTTGGCCTATCAGAGGGTGTTTGTCTACAGTCCCCAAGGATCAAAATTACACACAGGTACCCCATTAGTCCAAATCAGGCCTGAGGCATCTTTCACAACTTCTCAGATGCCATGAAGGAGATTCACCCTAGTGGAAGCATATGACCCTATAGTGACAGTACAGTGATCTCCCTGGTTGGATTGGGGGTCATCCTGCCTTATGTGGACCAGTTTGCTATGCACAGAAGAATCCCACTGACCACCACATCTGGTAGAAATAGTGTCGTCATGTTCTCGCACACATTATTGTTCTTGTATTTTCTCTGTCCAGAACGACATTCATCCAGCCATCATTTCAGCAGGGATCTATTAGGCCATGAAGAAGCCTTAGCGGATACAAAGCTCTTCTGCCTCGGCCCAGGCTTCTCAAGGTACCAATCACTTTTCTACTAAACTTCAGAGATTGTCCAAGGCATGACACCAATCTGGAGCGAGTACAATGCAGCTTTGTGGCAGGGTGTGAAGTAACGGGCGGGAGGCAGAGCACAGTAATCGGAATAATATACCTCATGAGCTCCAGGGAGCTAATCTTGGTAAGTCCTTGACAGCTTCTTTCCTGACATCACTAAATAAGGTGGGTGTATGGAGAAATTACTAATCGAGCCCCTATCAGCCAGATTCTGGCAGGCCCTGGGACACAGGACACGGGGCTCCATGAGATGCTATCATCTGGGGAAGACACTTGTTGAACTGTATAGATCCACACAAGCCTTTACCTTCTCAATATATATTTTCCCACACCAATAACTAGTTGTCACATACTTGGCTGTCAAAAGTGTCAGGGTGGATTTCATGGGGTCAGAGATGTCCTCAGGTTTCAGGAGGTTTTCATGGTGTCAAGGTGCCTGTCACATAGCACCACCGCTCTTCCTGGTATCATGGAGGTGCTCAAGTGTTAAAACGGCTTGTCCAGGAATTGGAGCTGTGAAGGCCTGGGGAGGGGGGTAACAAAAAATAAAAATAAAACTCACCTGTCCTCGACTTTTACTGTTGTCGACCACTCGCGTCTATTTGTTCTTGAGCTGGTGCATCAATACTGGAAATCCGCTGACCACTGAGACCACTCGGCAGCTTCGCAAGGAACTGGTGACATCACTCATATATGTCACTGGTTCCTTAACAGCTCCTAAGGTCACTGATTGGTCTCAGCGGTCACTTCCGGCATTGATGCACCAGCATGAGTCCAAAGAGACACCAGCAGCAGACAACAGAGCACCTGGGATAGGCAAGTATGCGGATTTTTGTTTTTACACCAAATCAGGCTTCCATATGGGTTGGTTCAATTGCTGGATAGTCCCTTTAATGCTTGAACACCTCCACAACACCAAGGAGAGTGGTGCTATGGAAACTTTGGAAAACCCCCTGAAATCTGGGAGCATTTCAGTCTCCATAAAATCCTCCCTGACACTTTGAGAGCCAAATATGTAGGATTCCCCTTGGCCTCCACACGGGTTACTCTACTTCATGGACAACTCCTTTAAGGACACCCCATGTTGTTATGGCGAATACACAATAAAGATAAAGATTCCAAGGGTCGCCCAGACCCCAGAGGTCAAGTGTTAGAGTGGATGCTTGGTTAGGTATTTCTCTAGATGTCATGGAGGTATCTGGGTTTTCGTGAAGGCTACATGTCCTTGGTGGTTTGGTTGGATACTAGATGTGATGGCGTAGAGTATTACATCTACACAGTCGCCCTTAGTATTTGCTGTAACGTCAACAGTTCTTGTGACGAGATTCCAGGGGGAAAATAAACTTTCGGAAGTTGAGGTGTTAACTGTGATTTGATAGAGCGGGTCACTGGCTTATGTGCCCTGATAGGAATCAGTCTATTCTGGAGAAGGAGCTGTAATTGAAATGATTAATTAATTTAACGAGTCCTCGTTCTGCTTCCACTGCACAGCTGCAAAGGAAAAGATATTAATTTGTTATTTTCTTGGTAATTTGGTTGATGAGGATTCAGGAGAAAACGGGTTTTAAAAATCAACTTTGTCTGTCTATTAATCCCTCAGCGATGAGAGCGACGTTCTCCGGATGTTTCTTCCTGACAGTCAAGTTCATTGTCCTCGTAAGTCACATCTACAATCAGGAGGTCGTATATCTCTCGAGACTGCTCTGCCATTTTACCATAGAACAGTCGACAAAATCCCTGGGAATTTAAACAATAGGCGCTGGTATAACAAAAAACATACCCCCCTCACTGATCTACTGTAACGTTGCAATGAAAAGAGTGCCCTCTATGGTCCAAAAAACAGCAAAAAACTTCATCGCCAACAGAGAGTGTGCCTCTTCATAAATGAGCACCTAAAAGAAAATTTATGCCGGCTCATAAGTGGTGTAGATTTCCAAAATTTGCGCCATATTTCGGCTGTAAAAGATAATAAATCTGACTGGTGAGAAATTGGAGACGGCAGCACAAAAAAAATAAAAAGTTGCAAATTAAAAAAAAAAAAAAAAAAAAAAAAAACACACGACTATTTACGCCTTGTACACCCCATTGTGTTGTCTCTGCTCATCATATCACGTTGTCTTCACATTGACAAGTAATTCACATTGTATGTCATGTGGGTAGAGAAAATTCACACCATTGTCTATTGACGGTAACATCACGACTAGATGTGAACAGTAAGAATTTACTTTATCACGCAGACTTTAAAGAGAAAGCATAAAAATGAGAAAGCGAAAAAGTAAACGTATGGCAAAAATGAGAGGGGTCGTAAAGTCGTCCTACAGCAGAACCTGACACATACTTATGAAAACGCTGCACATTCCAAAAATTTCTCTGCGAAAGTTGGAGGGGGCCAATACTTCTGCAATCCTTTCCCTTATATTACGTTTCAAGGCAAAACATAAAAAGTGACGAGGAAAAAAAAAAAGAAATCAAAAAGTTAACTTGAGATTGCAAGTTTGGTCCAGGGAGATCTGTAAGCTTCCCATCATTCTGCAGCCGGTGGTCAATGTAACATTTTCTAGAGCCCACCTGGACAGTAACTCACTCCCAAAGGACACACCTTATGAGATTGCTTTTCTTAAGCTAGTGTTGGGTGTCCATGCTTTGGCTCATCGGAAGACCGGAAGAATGGGCAAACAGTCCGCCAACAGAGCCCGAGGGAACCCATTGAGTTAGATGGGGTCTGTCAGGTACAAGGACTGCCAACAGAGCCCAAGGGAACCCATTGAGTAAGATGGGGTCTGTCAAATAAACGGACCGCCAACAGAGCCCAGGGGAACCCATTTAGTAAGATGGGGTCTGTCAAATAAACGGACCGCCAACAGAGCCCCAGGGAACCCATTGAGTAAGATGGGGTCTGTCAAATAAACGGACCGCCAACAGAGCCCCAGGGAACCCATTGAGTAAGATGGGGTCTGTCAAATAAACGGACCGCCAACAGAGCCCAAGGGATCCCATTGAGTAAGATGGGGTCTGTTAAATAAACGGACCGCCAACAGAGCCCAGGGGAACCCATTAAGTAAGATGGGGTCTGTTAAATAAACGGACCGCCAACAGAGCCCAAGGGATCCCATTGAGTCAGATGGGGTCTGTCAAATAAACGGACCGCCAACAGTGCCCAAGGGATCCCATTGAGTAAGATGGGGTCTGTCAAATAAACGGACCGCCAACAGAGCGCAAGGGATCCCATTGAGTAAGATGGGGTCTGTCAGGTGATCATTCTTTTTAACTGAAGTTGCCAGACAATATAGTTGGCTTCCAGGACTTTTTCGACTGGTGTTTTTAGATAGACACAGTATCGGAGAGCCAATGTAAATCTGAACCCAGCCTTAGAAGGACACGTTACATTACACAGCTCCGCTGCCTCCTCCAACCTGGAAACCATCAACATTTAATCCTTTTTCTTCACATGGCCCATACAAGACCAATTCTGAATAAGAAATCAATGGTTCCGGAGAGGAAATTTCCCGGAGAGTAAAGTTGTCAGGAAGTCGCTAGAGAATATTATGCAGCGCGATAATGTCTAGAAATGGTAAAAATAAAGCGCTCCCGTCTCTCACAGAACAGAAACGTGTCGCCGATCCGAGAGGAAATCTCAATAATTACATTCCGATTTCGGAAGGGTTTTTTTTCCTCCCCCCCTCTGTCAATCTGACACCTAAAGCTGACTCCACTAAATTGCCAATATAGATTTCAAGAAATATTTTAGCGAATCCATTGAATCGCCAGAGGTTATTCTCATTAAAACCAAAATGACATGGCTTAATTAGTTGTAAATAAGAGCGATGAATTAAATAAGGCCCCCCGACCCTTCGGGTGCGAGGCTGTGATTCCCATCTGTCGGCAATTGTGTAATTCGTCGGTACGCGGAGGCGCGGGACGAGAGGATGACAAACGGGGGGCGCTTCTCTTATTAGTTGAGTGAAGTACACTGACAAAGGATAATTTATTCTTCTTTAAACTGCTCTCGACAAATTCAGGTGTTTCCAAATGAGAGCACAGAAGAGTGATTAAATGCATCTGATAAGAAGGCAGACATTGCTGGAATTACTGACGGCCTCATTTTATGATTAATTAAACATGTAGATTAAAGTTGCAAAAGAATTTAGATTAATGAGCAAGTTAAGTCTTGCTGATATAAATGAACAGGGAATTGGATGCTCTGCGGAACTTTATAAACATGCATTTTATAATGAGAGAGACAAGGCTACATGTTCAGTCGTGGCCACGGGGGCCTCTGACGATTCGCTCTTTTTTAACATGGTTTGACAGCTTTCAAATAACATCCGACTGGAAGCCTTACGCCGAGCTCGTCGCTGGAAAGCAGAAGCGGCGTGGCGTGCTCCGCTCACACCCATCCCGCCTCTCCCAGGGAATGACCCACGCTGCAGCGGCTGCTCGCAGCAATTACTGCCTCAATTGTTCTCTGGATGCCGGATGCTTCCCTGGGTAAACACAGCTCTGGCGCTCCGATTACGCCGGCGTCACCTCCAAATAACTCCATAAAGCGCGCTCCGGGATGGAACGCCTCGCCGGACTCTGCAGAGTTCTGTCTTCAGAAGATGATGACGTCTCGTGGAATCCAGGAAATTCTGCTCATGTTTTTGATTAAAGTTTTGTAAAAAAAAAAATTCTATACGTTAACATCATCCGATTTAGTCAGGATGCAGAGGACGATCAGCGATCACTTAGGTTCCAATCACTAATCACTGGTCTAAAGATCAATTCTATTACAGGGCCATCCAGTCGTCTGTCAATGAATCAATCGGATTACACTGGCGTCACTTCTATATAAATCCATAAAGTGCGCTCCACGACTCATCAGACTCTGCCCAGTTCTGTCTCCAGAAAACGATGACATCTTACAGAATCCAGAAGTTGTGATTACGGTGCTGATCAAAGCTTTGCTAGTGGCCAGATCCATAAACCGATCCAGTCAGGATGCAGAGTGATTGCAGGACGATCAGCGATCGGGATCCAATTATTACTGGGTACAGGTCTGAGAAAAGATTTTATCACAGGACAGTCCAGGCCTTTCTCAATGAACCAATCAGATTTACGCTTGTATGGAGCATAAAGTTGCAAATTTTGGCACTAGCCATAAAAATTTGTTCTTCGGCCAGTTCATTTCTCTGCCCATCTTTTCAAAGTTTAGTGGGAGAAGCAGTGCCTCTTTTAGGACCCACAGATCCTGAAATATTAATGCAGAATTTGTGTAAAATTTAACATCCATCTACACCAGTTTATTGCAGATGCAGATCCGATTTTCGACACCACAACAAAAAAATATGCGTCAAATGTATAAAGAGTCGTGAGCCTAAATGTGACGGATTTTAATCCATTGCACTTTGTGTTACAATCCGAATGGATAAAATGATATTCTTTTAGGATCTATGCATGATAAAAGGGAATACTAAAAGGTTGATACTTTTCACAGCGGAGGGTTTGTTCCATTTCATCCAGGGCAGACAATCGTCCGTGAGCTAAGCATCCAGCAGGACAAATTTCCAGGTTAATGGCTTAACCCACAGCTCTATATAAAGTATTAGATCACGGCCTCTGCACATAAACTTCTTTGGCCCTGGAATGTAGAAGTTACGGCCAAAAATATTCCTGCAAATGTATCAAATCTAAAAACAAAAATGGCGCAAACGTAAGCAACAATTTGCATAAACGCAAAGCAGCCGTAGATTTCCTTTTCTCTCTTTAGGATCACATAAAAATGTTTCAGGCTGTGTTCACCTCTACACCGGAGTCTCGGTTTGAAGTCATCGGTGCCATTCTATAAGAAATTGCGAAAGGACGGACATCAATGGGGTCCCCGGACTCAGTTTGCATCGGTCATTGAACGGATCAATTTTTACGTTCTGCTTCTCCGACAGACCAGAAACAGTGACGCTGGTGTGAACCTACTGAGGTTTACATTCCTTTAATAAATCTGGTGCAATTTATTCCAATGGAGGTTTACGCCTGGAGTATAAAGTGTCAGCCCTAATAAATTTGCCGAATTGTATATTAGAAGGCCGGAGAGCTCCTCAGTCCTCACCAATGAAGTTTTTCTTACAGGAGACAGGACACCGCCTCTTTAAGGTCTCGACCTAACGCGTTGGATTGGGATGTGAAGCAGAGAACGTGGCGTACAATGGGGGAATTTATTTAATTGTAATAAAATGTGCCCCAATAGTTAGGATTCCAGTCCTCGGGGGCCATGTGGGCGTCTCGATGTAGTGACACATACATCGGCTCTCGATGACGCATTCTCTCCGAGTTTTTCTCCAATCTTCAAGGCATTCAGCACATTACACGGTGACGTCTGGAAGATCCAAATGACTTTTTGTCTCAGGTCCAAACATAAAATGGAAATGTAAGGCGAATCCAGAGCGCCGGCGATCACTAAGGAATTGCTTGGGCACTTAAGAAAATTCTAATTGTATTTGGATACAAAGTTTCTTCTTTTATTTTATTTTCACACATATTATTTTACACTTGAGTATCGGGGAGGAAGGATCGCGCCAGGGTTATAGGGCAGAGCTCAGGATACGGCTCTGCACTCCATATTTTAGGGATCCTTATGATATTATGAATCGAGGATAGTAGTCGCAATAACGCGTGTACGCGAGTGACGCATAGATGCAATTCTCTAGGTGTTCACACTGAGAAAGTAGATTGTAAAGGTGGTGTTGTCAATGTCCGCAATTAGCAAACTATGCAATTCTGAATTAGCTAATGTCACCTTAGCAAAATCCCACCAGCATTCACGGGGTTACAGGCCACCTTGCTTTAGGTATCACACGTGGAGGGTAGGTTTGGATTAAGAGGGTCTCCTCCAGACCACCCAATGATGTGACCGTATCTGTGAATGTAGTGAACGGTGCGTGATCAGTGTCTGCCGGCAGAGAAGGAGCGAGCGGAGCCAGGACAGAGCTGGCAGCATCGTATGGATGGAATTAATGCCTTCATCCTCCTTATATTTCCCCTGTGCTATGAACATGGACTCATTTGCCTGGTAATTTAATAACCTGGGTTTGGAGCAGAGCACCTGTGGGAGGGAAGGGGTTAATTGCACTGGCCCGTCCCCCGGGGTTACAGGGACTGTAGGGACAGTAAAAGAGATAATGACCGGGCTGATAAATTACACTCATTAACCTGACGGTATCATCAGCGGAACCACCGCACATCGCTGAGAGCCTCCCAAAAAATCATCCACCGCAGCCCCTCCAATTATCTGCAATCAACCCCAGTTATTCTACGGAGAGGGAAATAGATAGGAGAAAGAAAGGAGGATGGATGGATGGATGGATGGATGGATAGATAGATATGAGATAGATAGATGATAGATAGATAATACTTCTAGGTCTAGACTACAGCACACATCCTATCATAGTAGAGCCCCATTAAAATCCTAAACAACATCTGGAGTGGCTGTAAGACGTCTCCATCTCTGAAGAGCTCCCAGGACTAGTCTGAGGGTCTGGAGTCATCTGTGATCTGGACGATTCCTCCTGGAGAGTCTTATCCATATTCATAGAGATCAGACATTGACATCTGTGGCCTATGATATCGCTCCACTCATCTCTAACGCTTCATAAACTCAGAATGTACCAACACGACCGCACCAACACGGACCCATACATACAGATGTGTGCTGCAGACTATTACACCACTGACGTCTCTGCAGAACATCGCTCTGTCCTCCTTTGCCTCCTGCCTAATACATATGAATATATCCTGCAGAGTATTATACTACCGACCCTGTACAGAACATCGCTCCACCCCTCTATCTCCTAATAGACCTATACTATTGTGTCCTGCAGACTATCGTACACCCAGGTATGTTCTGGAGGCGACACCTTATCTTCTGTAGTCAGAGCTGGTGATGTCGTCGCCCCTGAGTTAGAGGCAGAACGTGTAAAAGCCGAGGTGCCTGCACCCATGCCCGATGATGTCATCTGTGGACCACCAGCATTGCGCCGCCCCCTGCCCCTCACAATCGCCCTGCGGTTTACATTACAGTTGGACACAATACGTGGCTGTTCATACTTCATATAAATCCCCCCTCTCCCCTCGCAGGGCCCGCTCCGGCTCTGCTACATGTAAATGAGAGGTTTCACTTTATAAATCAGGCGGGATGACAGCGCACACACCCGCTGCGAGACTTTCTGTCACCGCTCATTCCCCGCACCACCGTACAAACGTGTGGGAAGCACAATCGCCGATGGGCCGGGCGGCGCTCAGGGCAGATTCCAGCTTCAGGTTTCCACCTACTTCCTTGGCTTTCCAAAATGTCAGCGAAGGAGCTGTGAGCGGAGAAGAACCAATCCCACCCGCTCCCCACGCCAGGAGGGTAATCCCACCCACTGATCCCTCTTAGCGCTGTGATGTCATCAAGTGACCTCATGAGTGCAGCGACAATCAGATTGCAAAATATCACACACAAAAAAAAAAACATATGAGAACTTTCCGAGGTTACCAAGATGATTCATATTTTATACTCCATCCACAGCCAGAGCTGCATTCATATTTCAGCTATTTTCAGAATTTTCCTGCTTCTTTTGTCCTATATTCCAAGTGGCAGCAACTGCGAATGCAGCTTTGGATGTGACTAATGTCCCATGCAGTGATTGTGATACATGTGAGAGCACAGCGCCCTCCGTCATCAGACACATGAGCCGCTCCTACGGGCCGACTTGGTTTAGGGGAACATATTTACACTGACATAAATAATACAGAACAGGTGCATTGTGCAGACAAGGGGCGAAGGGCTGTAACCGGCGGAGTGCAGATGGCGCTATAAATATCTGCCCTGTATGTGTTTTATCACACGCATTCTCTCGGATTTCAGGTGTAACTTACAGGCTGAGCTGATCGGCCCAAAACAGCAGCGTCCGTGTTATTGTCGATAGCTTTCACTATGACAAGACCGCGCTGTAAATAGCGCTCGCTGCGGCCAGCGTCATGTGCGCCCTTCCTGCCCGGACTCATCTTACAGTCACTCGGCAATAACAATGAATCACTTACATCAGCTGACCGGGGTTGTTTCAGGTAAAATGAGCCGCTGCTCGCTCCCATGGAGAAGCCTTCAGCTGTAAGCGGCACATTCAGGCCTGTGTGGCGGGGTGTCTGGGGTAGGTAGTGTGGTAAGACGCTCCGCACTGCCCACAATACCGCACACGAGAAGCTGCTGCATCTGGAGACCATCATGGTAATGTTAATGACCGAAGTGCTCCATACACGGAAATGATGAGACAACTTGCGCCAGAAACGCCAGGAACTGGAGGGTAAGGCGATACTCAAATCTGTACTGGGTGTCCGTTTGTCTGATCCGACCAGAAGAAAAGAAAAATGGAACGAATAAATAGCGGAACGAACAGAGCCCAAGGGACACGGCTTACCATAATGGGGCTCGTCAGGTGTCCATCATAAATCGCCAGGCGAAAAAGTTGAGCTTGCAGCACTGCGTCCCGAGGACACCCCGACGGACCTTCATTATAGCCAAAGGTTCCAATAATGTCTGCTATTTTCACAGCGCAATTTTCCAGTCTAGTTCTCCAACGGACCAGAATAACGGACTTCCCGGCTCAGATGTGAACATAGCATCATTGTGTGGCCTCCTCAATCAGAACAATCCTCTCCTGAAATACTCTGTGCTGCTGCGGGCCCTGCTCCTCTATGTAACTCTCAGTCTGACAACCTTTCTCTGTTCACCTCCTCAGTTCTCTATGATGGAGGAGTAGGAGGGAGATGCAGCTGCAGCTTTTCACTGTAAACTACAGATAGAATGCTGTGAGAGGGAGAGGACCGCTGATTGGCTGACAGTACAAAGCAAAACTGTGATGTCACACCAGGAAGGGCCTGCCCACTGAGCAAAAGGAAGGAAAAAACCCAGGAGGCAGAGGAAAGTGACTTTCTTGGTGGAGACCACATCACGTTACATCTTTTGATCTTTTCTTTTTGAGAGGCATCTGCCCTTAGACTGTGATGAGTATAGCTTGTACCTAAGCCGATATCACAACCTCACCGATGCCCCAAACAAAGCAAAAGTCAGCACACAATGCCAATAAACCTTCCACCCATCACTTTTATAACACCGTATGTACACAAAATATACAACACAGCCCACCAGGGCCCGTCTTCTATGGGATCCATCAAACCAATAGCCTACCCTATAGATAGCTTATCAATTTTTGACACGACTGGACTAGTACTGGGGTAAAATAATCTCTTCTTAGAACCCTTGCCCCTTCGAATACATGACAATATCTTGTTTGCTTTCCGCTGCAGCAGACTGGCATTGTGCAATCAGGGTAAAACCAGACCAGTGTACTCTTCAACAATGAACATCCTCTTACCCCAGCCGCCATCTTTACTGCAACATCTGCATCATTTATAAATAGGGTAAATATCTGGTACTTACATAAAGGTTAGAAAACCGCTGCGGGGCCACAAGTCACTGCTCTGCGGCCTGTGAATTCATGAAACTGATCTGCGGAGAGAAGAAAGAAAAGTGCAATGAGACCCAAAGTACAAACTTCAGCCATGATCGATCAGTAAGACAGGGCGAGGAGGGGACCAGTGGGTACCAGGGAGGAAATAAGATCTTTTTGTTTGCCAAATTAAAAAAATTATCTAAAACTGGTCAAATCTGCTACAAAAACGAAGCCAAAATGGAGACAATATTATACCTACTGCTCCCATCATATCTACAAGAACAGGGTCCTTCATAGCTGAGAACTCCAAGAGTCCCTTTCTCTCCCGCAGCAGCTTGCGACAGGTAATTTATTTTCTTTTCCAGCTGCAGCTATCGATAAGTAGTTTACCTTTCTCTCCCGCTGCAGCTAGCGGTAGATAGTCTATTTTTATTGTTCACTCTAAACATGATACATTTGTAGTTTATGAAGGAGCAAAAAAAAAAAGTTGTTACTGAAACCACACTTTATTTGGCTAAGCAGCAGTTCAAAAACAAACCAAGCTCAGAAATACAAAGAGCCCAAAAGGGAGAGGTACCATGATTTCTGGGAGCGTCCAGGGCATACAGGGGTGATATCAGTACCAAGAGAGAGTTAACCCAACAGTCTTCAAAGTTGGTTGACTTCCGTTACCGATATAGGACAGCAACGTGACAATTCCTGCAAAAGCAACCATACTGGTTGCCCATGTAATACCAGGCAGATTTACCTTTCAGGATCATGGGTAAGTTGGTTCATAATGTTTGGGACCTTGCTTTCCCAGTAACAGATATAACTCTGATGGGTGAGCCTTTGGGCCAATGAAACATCATGGTTCATCGGAGTCTCTAGCACAGAGTGAGCTGCATAGTGAGTGGTGGTATGACAGTGGTGCAAGCCACTAATTCGGGATTACCTCCACATCTGCAGCAGAAGTCATGTACGGATCAATGGTGTAATCTGGTTGTAGGGAGAATTATGTCACATTCTGTGCAACACAGAAGACTCGAAAGCCCCGGACCCTCAGACATTTACATTCACTGGATAAGCAGCAAATATAGAAAGTCACAAGCAGATTGCCTGGCATCATCTGCTCCGATATCCGGACACCCATGTTATGTTGGGCTCCCCGGTGAGTAAGGGGTTAATAGTGGCCCGGTTCTATCCAGAATGATTAGAGTACATGGTATGTAATGTGAGGACCTGCAGACAATAGCGGGAGTCAGCTTACAGGAGGACGGCCCGCCATCACATACTTGTAGCATCACGTGGATCATATTCCTCTGGTGTGATCCTGGAATCACATCAAAGAAGACGAGAGACACTGCCAGGATTTCATCTACGGGCCGGCCATACAAGTCACTGCACGTATGTGCCTCCCCGAACACTGCTGGCATCGGACGCCACCGTGACCTCCATGTGTCGCCACATCTGTGTCTGCCGCAAAGGACCCATCATGGAGGGTTGTTACATGTCAGATTAATCAGTGGGAACAATTAGGAGTCCTCATATGGGGCTGCTGGAACCTGTCCTGACGTTATGGTTCAGGACAGGATGAACTTGCAATCCTATATCATCCATAGTTTTCCGGCATGGCGGTAACCCACCTGCAATGACCTACATTCATCCTATATGTGGTGTCATGTCATCCCAGTCTGACACCCAATCCCGAGATTGCTCTACTATGTAGACAAGTTGTCAGCATCATCAAACATAAGGTATAGGAAGGCTGCACCGATCTATCACTTACTGGCCTTAGATACGACACAGAACAAAGCAAGGGTCATGAGAATGTGTGTCCACCATCGCTGCAGAGCCAAGGCCGTTATCGGAAATGTACGTTACATTAGAGTAACCGGGTCATAGGGGAAGAAGGCACCAAGATGGCAGACAACCCATAAATGGACAATATTATATAGATTTATAATATCGAGCACCGCTGGGAAATATAAAGAATCTCGCACACCATAGGATCCTTGTGGCTGCTCTGACAGTGAAGAATCCTTTCCTCCTTGATCCCCTCAATGTACAGGATTTGGTTACAAATACTAATCCTCCCCAGAAGATCAGACAGAGTATTAGGGATTGCTATCTAAGAATGTTCTCCGTTGAATACAGCGACCGTGTCTTGTGAACACTTTTGCCGGGCGCAGGACGAGGCGTTTATACGTAAATAATGGATCCACGCTGCATGGAGACGGCTAAGTGTTAGAATATGTTTTCTAGTGTCATCAAGCTCGGGTGAGACACATTGTCCGGCAGAATTAACATTCCCTCCAGCTGTGATCACACATCATACAACAACATTATTTTCTGCATGAGAACAACGTTACCAATGTCACACGTGTGAGCGGACAAAGTCACACAAGACCGTGCGGAGGGTCGCGTCTCAGAAGGGAGCGCGGTACCAGAAGGGAAGAATTATCCTTCGAGATGAGGGACAATGAGGAATTGTTATATATGAGGGGCCATACAATGTGATCACCGCTGGTCTCCAGGACAGTCCCCTCCGTAGTGGAACGGGGACACCACATTTTACCATCCTATAGGAAATCCCAATGAATCTTTCCTACTATCCTCACATGGATTCCCAAGAAATTAATCATCGTCCAAGTAACAGATCACAGGACAGTCTCCCCCATTACAAAGTAGTGATCGCAAGTTTCCATCATCCAATCCGGTAATAGATTACATAATGTAATAGTAGATCCCACCATAACATAGTGGTAGATCTCACCATTATACAGAAGCAGATCATCATATTATAGGAGTAGATCCTACCATAATACGCCTCAGGTTCCGGACCAAAATACGGTTAGCTGCAACTGGATGCTCCAGATTAAGCCCAAATGAATGGGCCTAGCCGGGAGTGTCTTCAGGCGGATGTCGCGAGGCGAATCCGCCCGAAAGAATGAGAATGTCGCTTTTTTTCCGGGTGACGGAACATACGGCCCCGGGAAAAAGAACTGATGACTCCCATCATCTCTGTCCCCAGGAGCTCACAGTCACACCATATGCAGTGTCAGTCTACAGATGATAGGAATTGCAGACATTCAGGTTTTATTCTTCACATATTTTTTTATTTTTCATATCTTGCTATAATGGACAAGCATCCTGTCTGTGTGAACACAGCCAAACCCTGAGGTCCCCAGCCTATACCGGAGGAGTTGTGCGCAGTGATGTCTGCCACTAGCGCCGCTTCCGTCTGGACGCTATTCATACAGAATGTGACGGAGAAATCCTTGGTAATCCTCAGTAAATCAGAGCCATGCGGGGTTCAGCGGAGACCTATGGCAGCTCTTACACCTCCGTACAAGATGGAGCCGTAACACAGCCGCCGGCACGAGCCCTTAACGGAGACAGAAAATCAATCGGACAACTCACATTTCAATCACATAGTGGATTTACCGAGGACAGAATGAAGTGATCCAGAAGTGATGGGGTTACAGCGATCCCCGTGTCTCATCGCGGCTATCGATAGGATTTGCTGGCAGAGATTTGACTGTCAAATTATCCATAAGGACATAGGAAAATATCATCAATCTCCACATCCACATTTATTTTTGATTAACAAATCCATTTTTATAAAAACATACAATGCTGCGGAGAATTGCGGCGTCTGTTTGTGTAACGTTCTGATGATGTCGCCACCACTGCTACCCGTCTCTGAATGGTGACAACTGCAGCCAGAATTTGAAGGGTTAAGGCTATAAAAACTATGGGGCACTTCCATGTCTGTCCTGAGGAGGGAGCACTTTACTACCCATTTGTATCCATAGTGTTTTGTGGTGCACTAGATCATCATATGGAGTAACGTGCGGCTGCCGGTGTCATCACAAATATACAAATGGCGTCATCTCAAATAAGGGTCATCGGAGCAAAACTGGGGTACGATACAAAAGAACAGATACCTGGGGACAATAATGACACGCTGACACTTGGGGGTACAGGATCATGACAGGCTGACACTTGGGGGTACAGGACAATGACATGCTGACACTTGGAGTACAGGATAATGACACGCTGACACTTGGGGGTATGGGAGAATGATCATTATATTAGTTTAGGACCTATGCTGTATCAGTGCTCTCCTTTTCTCCTTTGTAGATTCAGTGCAGTTGCTAGTTTATATATACAACATATATTAGTATTATACATGTGTACAGTATACGGTATTATTATACTAGGCTCCTGCTTCTCTCTGTAGACTCAGTGCAGTGCCTAGTATATATACAGTATACAGTATATTCTTATACATGTGTACAGTATACGGTATTATTATACTAGGCCCCTACTTCTCTCTGTAGACTGAGTGCAGTGACTATTATATATACAGTACATATTCTTATACATGTGTACAGTATACGGTATTATTATACTAGGCCCCCACTTCTCTCTGTATCTCCATAAATTGTCTCCATCAGATGCGGCCTGCAGATTGTCCTGCTCCGGCTGCTGCGGGAGATATTTCTACATCTGCTGCGGTAACAGACAGATGAGGTTTTCTCCTGGCGGGTGCTGACACGCTGCGATACTCCAGATCACTGGCACATACGGTTAGTATTATGCTTTGTGAAAGCACAACAGGTGGGTCACATAAAAGGTCAGAGAAGTTTTGTTCGCGAGGCCAAACACACGGTTCTCATTATCCTTAATAAAAACAGAAGCAGTTCATAAAAATCTATCATTGCGCTGCGGCTCTGGTGCAGCGTGCCGGACATGCGCTCACGGGGAGTTTGTCGAATCAAATAACACTCACTTGAATTTACTAGTCCGGGGCCTGTCTGCTGAGCATAAAGGCCTCTATGTCGGCAGCAGGCAGACTGTGGGGTGTTGCTTCTTATTTTTTTTTTATTTTTTTTTTTTTTTACTTTTGGAGGGGTGTTAAAATCCGCAGCTGAAGACTTGTGCAATTGACATCAGCATCTCTTACTTTGGTTTGGGGTGAGAGAATGATGTGACGGGTTTTGTCAAGCAATATGAGGTGTCAATTGATACATATGTGGTGTAATTACACTCAAGATTCTCCGCATTCTCCTCACTACAATGTAATTACACAATGCAGCGTCTGATGGCGGGACATGCGCACTACTGTACCCGGAGACAAAAACATGACAGCAGCTCAATGCACTCTAAGACCGTCCTGCGCGCCTACAACGGTGACTGCAAGACTCCCAAAGTGATGGAGGTGGATTAATGCAATTCGCTTGTCAGGCAGGTAGAAAGGAGGAAGATATTACCGCCTCCCCTGCATTGCCAAACCGCTACCCCCATGACATGGAACAGTAACAGCACAGTCAGTGAGTGGTGTAGACAGAGCTCACAGCGTCACTGAATGGCCTAGGTGGATCTGGAACCTGCCCCGGACACAATGCCCAGGTTTGACAACTCCTATCCATTAAAGTCCTGACAACTTGGTCTACTGGTCACATTATATTTGGATAGAAGTGTGACCTAACCATGACATAAAGACAATACAATGAATGTCAAACACAACACACACAAAAAAAATCTGGGGTCAGCTGCCCGGTACACAGCATGTCACATAATGTTCAAGGCAGGGGCGCAAATAGGAAAGACCAAGCCTCAAAGCAAGCTCTTGACTGTGGTCCCCACCCCCATACAGCAGTATTACCTCTTTACTGGTCCCCATTAGGGTTGAGCCGATCTTGAGATTTCAGGATCATTTTTAAAATCCGATTTTCGATCATTTTCCAGCCGATCCCGATCGTGAGATTTGCTCGATCGGCGATCAGGATCCGATCTTTCCCGATTGCTCAACCCTAGTCCCCATACAATATACTGTCCACATTACAGGCCCCATACAGTATACAGTCCCCGTAAATGCCCCCACACAATAAGTGCCCGTAATATAGGCCCCCATATAGTAAGCAGGGCTACACAATTTAGTACCCTTACATACAGACCCCCACAGAGTTACTTTAGGCCGCCAGGTAGTGGATTTCTCCAACATGGCCGCCTCCGGAAGATACTACATATAACTTCCTTACACTGAACAGCACCAGGACGTGATGCCCAGTATGTAATATACGATGTCCCCTGGAGGTAGCTGCAGACAGAAGCAAGGATAGGCAAGAGAAAATGGTCTGCTACCTACTGGAGTAAAAAAAAGTATCAAGGACTAGCTGGGCCCTCTAAGGTGGTAGTTACGCCCCTCGTTGAAGGTGCCTGACAGATTTATAAGATGTTACACTTTTATACACATCAAGAATCAAATAGTATAAAAGATCAGAAGACGTCTTCTCTCGAATGCCTTGTATATACAGAAGAATCGATAGGTGTAACAGACACAATGTATTGTCACCACTCACACGGGTAAAGAGAACGTGCCAATGTTCTGAGCCCAGAAAGTCCCTGTAATACCTTCAAGACAATTTGTAAGGAATTTTTCCACTTTGTATACTTCTAATCCTCTAGCTCTTTAAAAGTCAGAAATTCCCTTTTAGACACCCTGCGCTCCACCCTAGTACACGAGCCGCTGCCGCCACCGCTGCAGCAGATAAACGAGATTGCTTTTATTAGCCAAGAAAACTCACACAGGTTAATTGTGCAACCGCGTTCCGGACAAACAGAAATGCATCTTATCTGTGCTATGTTTAGACTAAAAATTCCTGAGCGTGCCGTGTGAAGATGGCGAGCGCCCGGCACCAGCGGAGCTTTCTGAACAATTTCGTAAATTGTTGCTTGCGCTGTAGACCTGGATGCGACGGCGAGCACAGGGTGGAGAGTAACGTCTCGCTCCGTCCTCTTTCCCGTAGGATAAATTAGTGGCTTAGAAAGGTGACGGGGGCTTTATGGTAAAATGTCCCCAGGAAACGGGAGGAAGACGAAGCTAAAGGAAAATAGAAAAATATGGGGTTTGTCGCTGACATTTTCCATGCCATCAGACAGGAGTTTTATATTCTTTACAAAGGTCACGTCCATTGCCAGAGACATCCCCCGCCATGAAGGACAGAATACCGAGCCTCTATCTTGGGTGTTAATTAGGAAATGAGGCCGCAACGCGGCCAATGGAAAGATCAGCAAAACGCCACCTACGTTCCCGTGTAGCAATGAATGTTTACAAGAAAACCAATGATTTCAGCCACTTATGTCTCATCATGCACGGAATGGAAATGCTGGTGGTGATAGGTGCAATTATAAATCTACCCCGGGTTCACGTCCCATGATGTCATCTTAGGAAAAGACGACTCAAAAATAACAACGCGAAAAAGAAAACTGAAGTTAAAAAAAATCACTTGCATACATTACAGCAACATCTTCACAGGGCTGCAAAGCTGGTGTGACCGTAGGCAAGGAGAACAGTGGGCAAGTCGGAGGGGTGACGGAGACGGACAAGCCAAAAGGGTGACGGAGACGGACAAGCCAAAGGGGTGACGGAGACGGACAAGCCAAAGGGGTGACGGAGACGGACAAGCCAAAGGGGTGACGGAGACGGACAAGCCAAAGGGGTGACGGAGACGGACAAGCCAAAGGGGTGACGGAGACGGACAAGCCAAAGGGGTGACGGAGACGGACAAGCCAAAGGGGTGACGGAGACGGACAAGCCAAAGGGGTGACGGAGACGGACAAGCCAAAGGGGTGACGGAGATGGACAAGCCAAAGGGGTGACGGAGACGGACAAGCCAGAGGGGTGACTGAGACGGACAAGTCAGAGGGGTCACAGCCACGAACAAGCCAGAGGGGTGAGTAACTTACAGAGTATCTACAGGGGCAAAGTGTAACCATAAACAACGGCAACCAAGTAAGAACCAAGGCAAGCCAGATCTCACTGCTAAGATTAAAAATCAAGAGACAGGTGGAGGTAAAGGTGGAGGCACCATGTTTATTAGAAATTTTGGCATTATTGCAACCAGCATTAACCAATGTGAGGAGCGGGAAGCCCTACGTGTGCATGTTCTTCCATGGGATCCCACAGGTTAATATTAGGGGTAACAATAAGTGACGTCACAATAAAATCTAACCTGATTGTTAGGCCATGGACTATACCACCATAATAGCCGGGCTTCACAGTGTTGGACAGAACCCTAAATCTCAAGATTTCAGCTCTGAGGCCTAAATAAAGGAGGCAATCAATAGGTAATACACCTGGAGCCAGAGGGTAGGGGGATGTTCACACATTTCAGAAATCTCAAAATGGCCACACACACAGCAAGATCTTAACAGAATGTATCACACAGGATAGGATTAGATACACAGCTCAGCAGACAGTATCACACAGGATAGGATTAGATACACAGCTCAGCAGACATGATCACACATGATAGGATTAGATACACAACTCAGCGGACAGTATCACACAGGATAGGATTAGATACACAGCTCAGCAGACAGTATCACACAGGATAGGATTAGATACACAGCTCAGTATACAGTATCACACAGGATAGGATTAGATACACAGCTCAGCAGACAGTATCACACAGGATAGGATTAGATACACAGCTCAGCAGGCAGAATAGGCCTAGATACACTGGCTCAGCAGACAGCATCACGTTAGGCTTAGATACTCTGACTTAATAGCACTATCCTGATTTTTCTCTCTATAAATGACTGCCAGGGTACATAATGATCAAGATATGAGGTACCCCCCATTTTGTGCCTCCCCCCACCCCATTTCTGTCTCTTGTATTAAGCGGAGCTGTAATAATGTGCAGGGGCTGATGATGAAGGTAATGAGCTCTGGAGACCCATAATTCACTCCTCAGGATGTAGCCGCGTAGAGTAGGAAATAGGAATTGGGGCCATTGTTGGTGTCTGTCCTAATAAGTCACGGCGGCGGCGGCACTTTCCCTCCGCTCAATGGTCAGCGGCTTCCTCTCATTTGCTTACAATGTCCCTTTTTGACATGACCAATGGTCAGACTGTGAGATAATCGCCGTCTATGGGAAATGAAAGCCCTAATAAAATGTCTGTGCAGGGGGAGGGGGCGATCTCGCTCTGCGCTCACTATCCTGCATCTTCCATTAAATTTCATCATTTATATTTCATTCATTTCTTAAAAATTTCAGGAGACAACTGCGCCGTGAACCTACAACTGCGCTGTCAGAAGATCTTTGATGTCACGCTGTAAGTCTGCCGATCGCAAAGAGGCAAGTGGTAGAAATTAATGGAACATGAACCTCCAGCCCTGCGGTGCGACTGGTTGCTACCAGAAGCTGCAAGTGTCACTGACGTTGCCTTATGTGACAGGAGCAGGGCCCCCGCCGTGTCTATCACTGGAAAAGCAAAAAGAGACACTGGAAAGAACCAAAAACACTTGCGTCAAATATTACAAGAATATTAGAATTTTTATGTAAACATTATGGTGGTTACAGAGGTCCTCCACTACTCTCACAGAGGTCTTTCCCCATCTACACAAAGGTCCATTGCCATCCAAACAGCTCCTCCATCACTCTCACACAGTCCTTCGCCATGCTCCCGCAGGTCCTCCCCAACACTCACACAGGTCCTCTGACACACTCACACAGGTCCTCCGCCACACTCACACAGGTCCTCCGCCACACTCACACAGGTCCTCCGCCACACTCACACAGGTCCTCCGCCACACTCACACAGGTCCTCTGCAACTCTCTGGTAAATACAATAGCAAACAGCCGGGGATCACGAGCACTCGCATTCACTGACCACAAGCAGTGGTCTTGAAAATAGGGAATAATAGAGCATGTAGCTCATATCACTCATAGGTTCGGTACAGACATTTAATGGTGGTTGCCCATGTGGTGTAAAAATGTGAAAAGTAGTAAAAGAAGGGTCAGAGGGAATGCGGTTAATGGCAGAGCAAAGAAAGTGCACAATAAACAGCGCACAACCGTCAATGGACAGAGTAAATTTTTCAGAGATGACATAACTCACCTTCACCAGTTGTTACGCCAACCACCATATGTGGGCCAAGCTCTATGTACGTAATCCAGTCATGTGAATACTAGACTGTTACTTACAGTAGTCACTAGATACTTATAGGAAAAAGGCCTAAAGTTTTGCACTGCAGTAAGCCCAGCTGGCAGTACCCCATGCCTCTTCCCTGCAGTCTTATGGCTTATGGGGGTGGGGGGGGATGGAGGGAACACTACATCCCGTACACAAGTCCAGAGCTGAGAGGTGAATGCTACAGAAGAGCCAAGTACAAGGAGTGAAATCAGAGATCACATTTCTGGCCGCTTACACAGGAGTGAAAAGCCTTTAAGGAAAGGGGGAGGATTTTATACTTTTATATAGGTGGAACCGTCTGCCAGCTCGTAATATCCTCAAGCAAATAATCCACCTTCATCTCCAAGACACGAAAGTACAACAGGTGAGACACCTGCTACATGCCGTGACTTCATAAAGAAGGTGACCCCCAATCCCCACACACAGAAGGCGATGTCGACACTCACCCACATCGGGCACCTCTACAATTGTCTTGTTTCCCCCATGACCGTTTACTGAAGCCTTGGCTCACAAGACGTTACACAGAATGAGTCTACAGCTCCCAAGATATCTCCATGTAACCTTAGATTTATACGAGAGAAGAAGAATTCTCCCTGCAGGACAGGGATGCATTCTATGACAGGGCCGCGCTAAGCCTCTAAAAGTCATTTAAAAGTTTTCCAAAAGTTTGGCCCTTGCTGCCCTAGACTCTAGGATCAACAAGTCCTCAGTAACCTGGCCACAAGGACCAGCCCAGGAGCTCCTGAGAGCGGACACCATCCCAATGGTCCCTACACAGACAGCTCAGAAGAAATATCTTCAAACCAAAACAGTCATCCCTACTGAAGTGATGGGGAAGGGATGTCTACGATCACCAACACAAGACCGTGCGGGGAATTATACCACTAGATCAATTCTACGGAACAAAGAGAGAGAAAAGGAACATCCACTTCTAAAATGGTAGAGGCTAAGATGGAGTGGCTAAAATCAAGTTCTCCTTGACCTACCGTGGATCCAGTAGGTAGCGCTTCCTCGGCATTGATGTCTACGTCATTCTTGTGACTATTAGTATTAAGCACCACCCTAATCTGTTAGAATTTGGCACTCCCTCCTGTGTCCAAGTCACAACAGGCGCGTTTTAGGGTTCGGGTTCCATTTAAGAAACGTATACAATTCACCAATGGTGACTGGGTCCATGTAGCAACAATAAACGCCAGGGCAGCAGATAGGTTTTGCTATGACAAGATTGGCAGGAGGAGACCACCAGACCTCACTGCTAACACGGTAAGTCCTGAAGTAGCGCCACTTTCTGAATCCACACCACACCACTCCATTGTAGCATCATCTCAACAGATGTCCAACTGGTTCCTGGTGCTTTACTCTGCCGCCTTGCTGTGCATGTACTATCTTCCCATTGAACTTATTATGTTGCAGCAAGGAGAATGACTGAAAAGTAACCATCAGGGGAGGAGCCTTAAAAAGGGAGGAGTCAGTAGTTCAGCTTTATATAACCGTCCCAAAGTTCCCGGGGTGCTGCTCAATGTCCACTTACAAAAATGGCCTCTAAACGGTCTTAAGGCAGCTTTAATTTTCCATTTCAGCACTCCAACGTCCTTTCCATCATTAGTGGACGCTTCCCCTTTAAGTGGCGATGTTTGTATTCTTTGCGCCAGGACAATGCCACGAGCAGGTTGTCGCATTATCGGAGAGATTACAAGTCGCTAATGTTACAAAAACACTCAGCACAATTATCAGCCGCCATGAAAACTATCAGATGCGACATTGTCAACCTTTCAAAAAAAAAAAAAAGAAAAAGTCTGCTCGAGATCTTCGGCTCTCTCGTCTTTCATGTGTGAATGGACCCTTCTGCTAATGTACCTGAGGTGTGAATACACACAGCCTGGCAGGCATTGTCCTCCCGGATCCATGACGCATTACAGAAAATACACCTCAAATTAAAAGCTCTGTGGCTGCAGCTGCCCCATTATTATCTCAAATGTCATTATCTTTTTGTTTTTGGTGATGCATCATTAACGAGTCTATGTGAAGGACATCAAAGGAAAAGCTTCTACTCCCAAAACATATAGCTTCCTTAATAAATCGCAAATAATTGGAATATGTTTAATCTGAAAGTCCTTTTATTTTCTTGCAATTGCAGCGTGAGATAATAAATGCACAAAAAAAAAAAAAAAAAAAAAACCGTTAAAAAAATGAAAAATAAAAAACACACAAAGATACAAAAGGACATAAAACCAGAAGGATCTGAAGTGAATTCTCCGGAGGTCTCCGAATCCATCTCATGTATAATGAATACTGTCCAGACCCAGAATTGGGAATCTTCGCTGACAAAAGGTAACCCAACCAGTGACTCGACTTTGAGAAAAAACTAACTGCGATGAATTCAAGATCTCAGATTAAAAAGTAAAACTGAGTTTGTAAAAAATATAAATAATCCAAAAAGAAAAAAGTGAAATATAAAATCTGGTGATGAGATAAAAGGCGACACGACGTGGCCTGGCCAAACCGCCAACTCCGACTCCATAGTCGGAAGTAATTAAAAAAAAAAAAAATGACTGAATTCCTATGACAGTAAATGTGTAACAAAACATATATCTAATTATACAATATTAAAAATTGTATAAGGTCATTAAAATTATGTTATATTAAAGTGTAGTCCTAGTCAGCAACTTCACCACCCCCACCCGACTCTGACTCCAAAGCTCTGGGTGTAGCTACATTATCGGGAGCAGTCACATCACTTCCTACGTCTTCTGTCTAAATCAGGGCTGTGGAGTCTTGGCATTAGAGCAAGATTTTGGTGGAGCTGGATACAGAAAATACATTTACTCAAAATACAATGGTTAACTATTTTAGATTATAATATACAGTTATCGATAAGATATTGATGATGATGTACAGTTATCAATATTGTATCGATAGCAGATGTACAGTTTGTAACATATTTACTTTCACGTTAATCCAATCAATCGTTGGAGTCAGTCATCCGCCCTACCCATTCCTAAGTACAGGTCACACATCTGACCTCACCTGGCAAGTAAGTGTTCACCTGAAGAAGAACTTGTGGAGCTCGAAACGCGTTGTGCAGTACTTTTTGGAACAATAAAGGTCATATATTTTATTCATCTTGTCAACACTCCAATCTGTTGACCAGAGAGTAAAGACGTGCATCTCCAGCCGCTGGCCTTCCTTTCAGTACTGGTCTGAGCAGACAATACTGTGATACAGCTGGACCTTCTCTTATAGGCAGGGCTGTGGTGTCAGGCTACGTTCACATGAATGCCAGAGACTCCATCTTAAATAAGTGGACGAAAAAGTCCTGCACGAAAAACTTTTCGCTCCACCGATTTCAGTGACGGATACCTGACAGACCCCACTATAGTCAAGGGAGTCTGTCGAGCTCTGTGTGTAACCACTATGACAGTGGTCAAAAGACGATACTACGGTGGCTCAGTGGTTAGCACAGTAGCCTTACAGCACTGGAGTCCTGGGTTTGAATCCTGCCAAGGACAACACCTGCAAGGAGTTTGTATGTTCTTCCCGTGTTCGCTTGGATTTTCTCCCATACTCCAAAGACCTACTGATAGGGAGAAAATGATGATGATATTATACAAATAATATTTTATATGAATTATATCTATAGTTTGTTACCCATTTACTTTGATAGGATTTCAATCACTGTTTTTTTGTTTGTTTTTTTTAATTCGGCTTCTGACCGAAAGAGTCCAGAGTCGGAGTCCGTCTGTGGAACTACAGAGAAGTTGGAGTCGGTAGTTTAGTCCACCGACTCCACAAACCCTTCTTACGGGGTATCGAAGGAAGAAAAACAACACTAGCCCCACCACAACAACAGAAAGACTTCCTCTTCATTACTGAACTTTGTGGCCGTAAACTTTGGCGCGGCGTTTGGTCCTTGGGACCTGCTCATGAATAATAAATGTTGAGCGGGGGTCTGGCTGTGCTGAGCGGTGATTAGGCCGTTGTACGTATTGACAGAGGAGACCCCTACAATTTTGGAGCCGTTTTCTGCTGATATGCAGAGCTAAACAAAGTGTGTGCATTCAGAGGAGTAATTCTGGTTGAATCACAAATCGTAGCAGCACGACGCACAATCAAGATGCCTTTCTGCGTCTCCTCCGTGGAAAGTGCAGCGCGACATTCACATGGAAATGAATCCGATCCGTTTGTATGAATAGGGCCCTTGATAATATACATTTCCAAAAGAAAAGGTGGACAAGGAGACTAAAAGATCCTCTTCATGAGGTTTTTTTTTTCTTTTAATAATGGAAAATGTTGTATTTCCAAACAAAATGACATGTAAAACGGTATTTGCAATTTTAAGCGAAACTGAAGATTTTTGTTTAGCCGCTGAATGAATCAATCAGACCTTATGCATGTGTTCAGGAGACAAACACTCCCCGAGCCGCCATATGGGAGGAGACACAGCAGTCCGCTCTGAATAAAAATGTTATGCACATTTATAGTTGGAAAGGGGGGGTTATAGGAGTAAACGACACCGCGGAGGCCGTATCCATCCACCACATATCCATCAACCATCTATAGGTTCTAGCATCTAAGCAACATGTCTGAAAAGTCAGAAATGTAACGAATTTCCTTCTCCCAGTAAATGGTGGTGCCTACAGGGTTTGGTTCTCATGAATTCCAAATTGGTGGCTTCAAGGATAGTGAGATCAAGACTAGAGATGAGCAAGTATTATTTCAAACGGCCGTTTCGAATAGCACGCATCCATAGGAATGAATGGACGCAGCCAGGACGCAGACTTTGCCGGTGGACGGCCGCTTAACCCCCTGCGTCCATTCATTCCTATGGGTGCGTGCTATTCGAAATGGGAGTTGTCTAAATTCAAGACCCATTCAAGTGCTCAACAAGTGGATGCCCATCCAGTGTAGAAGATATAAAATTAGATCATTCCTTGTACAGCAAGTGATCACCATCCAACCTACAGAGACATGAACATAACAACCCACAGGAGGCGCTGCCTGAAAATTCTGTTCCTGATAGGAGACGACTGAGAAAAGATATTCTAAAAACGAATAGGTAATAGGACCGTCAATAGCTTATTCTTATGATGGCTATGCCTCCTGACCCCTACACCTAGATTCTGGAACACACTTCTGGCGGTGATTTATCACCCCTGCGAACAAATAGATCAGACATTCACAATTTATCACCCCCGATCTGTCAACATAGAGTGCGGTCACTCCCATCCGTCATGGGATTGGGCTTCTTACCATATGAACATTAATCTACAGTAAGATATTACATGGTGTGGACCATTATCTTATACCCCTCCGCTTTGTAATATCCCATCCACCAGCTACTTGACAAAGCCGACAGTGGTCACATGACATTTCCTATCATCCATGACCCCCTCCGAAACAAATGCAGCCAAATTTCTAAAAGATCAAGAGGTGAGTCTAATTTCTACACCAATACGGTTGATGTTTTGGAAGGGTACAGTTCAGCAGACCCTAAGCAGATGGAGATGCAAGCCTGGACCCTAGCGGAAATCTTCATGTGTGCTGGGAAAACTAAATATTTTACTTTTTTTTTTCTATAGAATAGGTTGAGTCAGCCTATAAATTCATCGGTCCCTGGAGAAGTACTTCCTGATAACTGGAGAGGTGTTATTTGGGGGAATTGCTGCAAATCTTACAGAACAACAAGCACGATAGAAGATATTCCAACCGGGTGTCAATATTGGGAGTAGATAAGCGGTGCAGTAGCGCTCAGCACACACAGGCTTCACAAAAATCGCGGCATTAGAGTCTTCATACACAGGCCAAAGCGCTGCATCTTAATTACCACCGCCGCCTCCAAGACACCGGCTTTGATATGGAAATGTCTTCTTGTCTTCACATACAGTCTCATGTGCAGTTATTCTTATCTGATTCATAAAAAATAAAGCAGAATTCAATCCCAACACCTGACCCTCCCGCTTAGAAGTTTTTTTCTCTCCTAAGTGCGGTGTCACAATAAAAAGAATGGTTAATACTCCGAGAACGTAAGAAGCAAGTGAAGGCTTTGTGATTCCAGGGGAGATCAATATGGAGTCTCAACTCTGGGGAGAATTCTGCACAGATCCGGAGGTAACAGTCAACATGAAGCCGTCGCCTTCCAATTTACCGCTGGAGTCCCGGAGATCACAGTAACTGTATTTACCTACTACAGGAGGAATAGACAAGCCTGCCATCGATAAATGACGGATGTGGATTAACTTCAAAGCGGCTGAACGTGGCATCTATATGAGAATACAAAAGGCAAGGGAAGTGGTACTGTGCCTGAAAAAAGTGGGACTGTGCAGGCGGATACAGGAAAGAAGTGGTACTGTGCGGTGTCCGTACATAATGATACATGAGAGAAGTTGTACTGTGCAGCATCAATACATACATAAGAGAAGTTGCACTGTGCGTGAACAATACACACAGTGTACGCAGTGGCAGATCTGGCGGTTTGCAGCCTGGGTTATGGCACAATAATCCTATAATTGACACCTGTGCGTGTTTTATCCGCTGCGCAGTGGTGTGAGCCGTACTTTTGATAATAGAGCGGAGAAGAATGTGAGTACTCTCAGCCAGCGCCTCCCTCCAGTCATCTGGAAATACTTGGGAGCCAGATCTCTGTTTGTTATCAGGGCCGGTACCTGTCTCTGCCTGACAGAAGCCTCACAGGGGCGCACACCGAACCGCAGAAGCATAGGCTGATAGATTTGGAAATCTCAGTGTCCGGCTCCAGAGAAAACATCTCAAAGGGGTTCGATTTTTTCCTCTAAAATTGTAATGAGACGTTCAGAGAGAAAGAGAGAAGAATATTCTCTGATCCTCAAGCAGAAGAGAACCTGGAGAAGGTCTGGAGAGGAAAAGGGATGGTGCTAGCTGGTACACAGCAAGAATAACCCACATTAGCCTTTACCCACTTCATACACTATAGACTGGACATGATGGACCGAGATCTCCTCTAGAGAGAAGACTCCAAGACTGTACACTCCTCTAGAGAGAAGATTCGTAGACTGTACGCTCCTCTGGAGAGAAGACTCCTAGACTGTACGCTCCTCTAGAAATAAGACTCCTAGACTGTATGCTCCTCTAGAGAGAAGGCTCATTCACTGTACACTCCTCTAGAGAGAAGTCTTCTAGACTGTATGCTCTTCTATAGAAACATCCCCTAGACTATAAACTCTTCTCTAGAGAATTGTCCTAGACTGCAAGCTATTCTGCAGAGAGATCTGCTAAGCTATAAGCGCCTCTGGAGAGAGGTCTCCTAGATTGTAAGCTCCTCTGGACAAGACACCCCAATAAAGATTACAACATAACTGGTCCCTTATGCTGCCAAGGATCTCACTCCTGAATTCACATTTTGGCCTTGCACTTAGGGTTCCACATAGATTCAGGAATTGTACATTACACCGATTTACGACGGGTCATGCAAAGTGTCCTATTGAGGGTTGTTAGACCATAGAGCCATGTTCACACAGATCTGGTCCAATTCACCCTGCCAATGTCACCTATGACTGGGTCAATCTTATGTTCTGACTAGACCTGAACTATACACAGGAGAAGACACTTCATCTGAAATTTGTGGTGGACACAACCCACATTCAGAGGCCCACCTGCTGCCCACATAGCACCAATATTAAACACGTCACCAAGTCTTTGGTCTGTAAATCTCTTGTGAACTTGTGAACATCTCAGGGTTCTCCATCCATCCACTTGCCATTGATGGTGACCACTGAGTTGCTGTATGTGTAGGTGTTCCTCACCAAATGTTATATGCATGCAGTCGCCTCTATGGAGCTCATTCAGAAGCCGGCTGGTGTGGTCCTTCATTAACTGCAGGAAGTCATTGCTACCTCATTTGGAATCAGTTTCCAGCTACTAAGCGTGAAATGCGTCTGTGAGACCTGGCACCGAGCAATGGCTCTCAGCCACCGTTCCATCTACAAGTACCTGCCGATTGGGATGTTGGCCGCTGCTGGGAGACCTGTTGGACAGTACCTTGTGATAAGCTGGCAGGTTTGGACACATGCTTCATTGGGAGTCCTAACGCAAATGAAATGTGACCGTCTGTAAAGTCCAAGGTTGATAAGCTCTGCACATACTACAAATCCCAGCCACTCGCTGCTACAGTCTTGCCCATAAACCACTTATGTGTGATATGTAAGTACAAAGCAGCAACTGGTGGAGCTTATACTTTACAGCATGTACAGGAAGATCATCAGGTCTATGTGTGCATGGTGTTACAGTGTCATACAGGACTAGGGCAGGTGATGGCGCTATGCTAGCAAACTATTGGTTTCACAGTGTTAGACATTGGATTTGCTATACAGGATTAGCATCAATTCACTGTAACAAAAGACTAAGGTCACCCAAAAAAACAATCAAATATTAGTAAATGCCTCTCCTACGGTCCTCTATTCTGAGGGATCCTTGACTAGAGACCTTGGAAACAAAGCGACAGTTTTAGGAACATTTTGGGTGGAGTTATCCTTGAATTGTACACTTTTATGGTGCAAGATAGAAAGAACAGAACTCGTAACGGGACAACACTCTACTTACACTTAGTGATGTCAGGGAAGGGGTGGAGCTGTGACAACCACTCATATTTAGAGATGTAACAGAAAGGGGTGGAGCTGTGATAACCAAAATAACTATAGACCGTGATGTAAATGCAGAGGGGTCGGAGAAGTGACATACTCTCAATAGAGTCAGTGATGTCAGCGCAGGGGGTGAATCTCTCAATTCCAGTGACCGTTGCGGCGCGGCAACGTCTCATTCTCTTTAGTGATGTCAGCACAAGGGGTGGAGCTATGACACTCTTATTATGTCAGTGAAGTTAGTGCAGGGATTGGGCTGACAACCTCCATTATATTAAGTACTATCAGGGTGAGGGGCGGGGCTGTGACAATTTCTCAGTATGTTCAGTGATGTCAGTGCAATGGGCGGAGCTGTGACAACCTCACAGTCATGCTAGTGCAGCGGGACCTTACCCCCTCTGACGAGTCGGGGGTCAGCAGCTCCTGTACCTCTTCACTATAGGAGGCAGATTGTCCACATTTAATAATTCACATGCCAACAATGGAGCGGGATAATGAAGACGTGTCTATTATCTGTTCACATTCATGGCTGTGCATTACTGATGGATCCACGGACATTAACCCCTAATGTTCCAGATCTCCTGATCTTTTTCTAGAGAAGAAGCTTTTAATATGATTTCAGGCTCGACTGGTCACAGTGCAAAACTTCAGGAAGGTTTCTCTCTACACCCCTTAGGGTACATTCACACACAGATATTTTGCAGAAATTTCTCTGACTGTCCCATATCTCTGAATGGGGTTAGAAAATCACAGATCTGCTGGAGAAACAATCTCATGAAGAGAATGGATTTTACTGCACTAAGTGGTGAACCAAACCTTACAGTCCGTCTTCCCATGGACTCCCCGACAACTACTGAAGCATCAACACCATGAGAAAGTCAGCAGCTGCACAAGGAAGGGCAAATCACTGCAGACCTCAGAAACTCACAGGTCAGCGAGAACTCCCAAATAAGAAAGAAAGACTGAAAAGAACCCAAAAGTCAGGAGATACTGAGAATAACAACCTGCAGACAAAACAATGGGAATGGTACTGTGCATTGTCCATAAATACAGGACAAGAGAAGTGGTACTGTGCACGGTCTATACATATAAGAACATACTGTACAAAGAAGTACTGTGCACTGCTGCCATATATACAAAATAAAAGCAGAAACTGAGAATTACACACTGCATACAGGACAAGAGAAGTGGTAGTGTGCAGCGTCCATACATACAGAACAAGAGAAGTGATACTGTGCCATGTCCATATATACAGGACAAGAGAAGTGATACTGTGCCATGTCCATACATATAGAACAAGAGAAGTGATACTGTGCCATGTCCATATATACAGGACAAGAGAAGTGGTACTGTGCAGCGTCCATATATACAGAACAAGAGAAGTGATACTGTGCCATGTCCATATATACAGAACAAGAGAAGTGATACTGTGCCATGTCCATATATACAGAACAAGAGAAGTTATACTGTGCCATGTCCACACATAAAGGACAAGAGAAGTGGTACTGTGCCATGTCCACATATAAAGGACAAGAGAAGTGGTACTGTGCAGTTTCCATACATACAGGACAAGAGAAGTGGTACTGTGAACTGGTCCTATATATAGAACAAGAGAAGTGGAACTGTGCATTGGTCCTATATACAGGACAAGAGAAGTGGTACTGTGCACTGGTCCTATATACAGGATAAGAGAAGTGGTACTGTGCACTGGTCCTATATACAGGATAAGAGAAGTGGTACTGTGCACTGGTCATATATACAGGACTAGAGAAGTGGTACTGTGTACTGTCCATATATACAGAATAGATATAGAAACAAAGAATTCTACTCAGTTATAAATAACACAATTCTAAATTCTACTGTGCAATAGCCACAAAGCATCACCCAGGGCTATGGAGTATAAAAGCCAAACCTGGACTGAAAATTCTCCAAAATCCCCATGACTATGAATATCTAACAAGCTCTGAATGTAATTCACTAATTATACAATATTAATAATATAGAATATTGATTTCTAAGCCAGAATTGGAATTTGCACATTTATATCAACATTGACAGAACCCAAAAGTGACTCTCTGACTCCGGTGCCTCAGTCCTGGCAGCAACAACTAGAAACAATAGAGACAGAACAAGTACGATGATGGGAAGCAGCAGCTAGCGGCCATGTTTCTGCCTATCCATGACCTATGAGCAATATCCTAAACTTTACTAACTGAATGGTTGATACTTGTATAATAATGCAGATATACTAAGGGATCTGACGTCGGGAAACCAACACACCGACTCGGACTCCTCTAGGTTTCCACAGCAGACTCCTGCTCCAACTCATTCATAAATGACAACCATGCTCAGTCAGGAGTAAATATGTAAAACTGTACATCTAATTATATAATAATAATAATTCTATAATAATTACTCATTTAGTCAGTAACTTTTCCAGGGCCTCTTCCTATGCCATGCACACTCCCGTGCCCTGGAATGGGAATGTCTATGAGAATATATTGGGCCGAGACATCCCCCTCCTGGCCCGCTCTGCCTACGTTTACATGATGTGGATAGCGAGGTTCAAAACACAAATGTGCACAACAATATCAGCCTTCTACACCAGAAACCTGGCATAGGGGGATTGATAAATTTCCTCCATCATGTCAGCAGTGAGGACCCTCAGACTTTGACCCCCCTGACACATACAGTCCATACGTCACCAAAAGCTCCCTCCATCCTGCAAAAATACAAGATTGTGATCCCGGAGACCCCTCCGTACCATCCTGGTATATTATTCATCATGTAAGATCTGTATGACACGTCCATCATGAATTTAACAAGATTCTCAATATAGCATGTAATATGTCACAATAGATCAAGGCCTGGTTATTATCCGGCAGGATCACATGGCCAATCCTTAAGCTATAAACTGCAAAAAGTTTTTGAGAAAAAAACCCCTCCAGAGTCATGATACATAAAACAGGAAATTCCATCCTGAGACGGGTCACAATAGCTGAGCCCTCAGCGGCTGGGAAGGAGTTAATAGTAGCAGCTGGAATGGGTGACAATACAAGACGAGAGACAATGCCGAGCTTTTTATTAACAAGGCCTAATAGAGCAGGCAGCCAGTCATGGCCTCGGGGCAGAACATTGCTGGTGATCCTTGTTTTTCTATTATAACACGCTTCCAGGAAGGAGTAATAAACTTCTACAAGAGCCATAAATGCTTCAGATGAACTGCCACCAGCACCGCGCACGGCTAATAACACCGCACAACCAGACAATCTGTGCTGGGAATAAATGGGATCTGGAAGAGGATCACAGGAGACGAGCTCAGTAATCTGCACACTATGCTCATGACTGGGAATCTCATGCCATCGCCACGGCCTACGGATCTGCAGCAGGACGTAGTGTTGTCACAGAAGGAGTCAAAAAGGTCACACAAAAATAAGAAATAAATAAAACTTTATAGCAGGAGCGTAGCTATAGGGAGTGAAGCGATAGCAGCCACTACTGGACCCTAGACTCTAAGGGGTTCCCTGGGCTACATAAATGATTTCTCTATTCTAGGCACAACAAGGTAGGCTGGGGATCCATTACAGATTTTGCATTGGGGCCTACGTGCTTCAAGTGATGCCTCTGGCAGATTGCACTTCTTACCTACCTGTCTCTTTCTCCACCATCTTACTATTCTCCATCACCTCATCCTTCGCTACAGCTGCAGTCATTGCCATTTATTTCCCATTCCTGTAGACGCTCACGTTTCTTCACCCCTCTCTACTTTTTAAAACTCTAGGCACTTTTTTGATCCTTCATCCTTCACCCTATTTCTCTTTTCTCCAGACACTCATGCTTCCTCATCTTTCTATCACGTTTCCTCATCCTTCTCTCTACTTCTTCCTCTAGGCACACGTTTCCACATGCATTTCCTTCCTCTAGGCACACGTTTCCTCATCCTACTCCTTCTAGGCACACCTTTCGTCATTTTGCTCCTTTATGTAGGCACACGTTTCCTCAAGCTGCTCCTTCTAGGCACACCTTTCGTCATTTTGCTCCTTCCTCTAGGCACCCACTTACTCATCCTGCTCCTACATGTAGGCACACCTTTCCTCTTCCTTGTCCATCCTCTAGGCACATGTTTCCTCATCGTGCGCCTTCATGTAGGCACACCTTTCCTCATTCTCTCTACTACTTCCTCTAGGCACACATTTCCTCACCACTCTCCTTCCTCTAGGCACACGTTTCCTCACCGTTCTCCTTCCTCTAGGCATGCATATTTCCTCATCTCTTTCTCTACGTTTCTTTCCTCTAGGCACTTACAGTTCTCTTTAACTCTTTCTGCTCATCTTATTCTAATACCATCTGTTGCTCCTGACATTCCTTCTTTCTTATATAATCCTTCTCTATAATTTTTATTATCCATCCCGTATTGATTGTTCTAGAGCCTCTATGTTCTCTCGTGCCTCCATCTTTATGGTTTCTATACTAGATTCACTATCCCATCCTTCTCATTTTCCCTCTTGTTTTCAATTGTTGAAGAACAGTTATCTTCTCTATCAGAGACTTCTCACCTTCTCTGCCTTCGCTAATCATTCCAGTCCCAAGTTTCTATTTCTTCTTCGTCCAACTATTCCCACTTCTGTATTTCCCCCCAGTATCCAGTCTCCTTCTTCATGATTTGTCTTGTCATCTCATCCCTCTCGATTTCTTTAATTGCTTTGTGTATTTTCCTGTTCCACCATATTATCCTTCGGCCCTGTTCTCCCCACACATTACAATTCTCTTATTTTTCTATCACGCCTCCTTTTCAATCTTCTTGGTTCTGTAATCTGCTCCTTAATCTTATTTTTCACTCTGTGTCCTTCCTTCAATAATTCCTGATCCTTCCTATACTCTATCATTCTATTCCTTTTTCTTTCTCGTTCCTGTGATCACCACATTCTACCGCTCACTCCTTCCGATACCCATCTCTGCTTTTTCATCGTCTTATTCTTCTCTATGTCACTCCTTACTATAACCATCTCTGCTCCTACATCTACTTTATCTTGTTTCTCTCTCGAGCTCCATCCTTCAATCATACCCGTTCCTTTACCCGCTCCATCGTCTTATTTTTCCGTCATTCCCTACTATTGTATTTCTTCACTTATCTACTTTATCATCTTATTTTTCTCTTTTGCACTCTTTCCATCATCCCTTTCTTTACTTGCTCCATCATCTTATTTTTCTTTTAACGCTCCTTCCTTGAATCATTTCTGTTTTTCCATCACCATCGATGTTTTTTCTTTAATCATCTCTTTTCCTTCACGACTTCATCTTATTCCGCTCTCTATTGCTCCATCCTTTAGCTCTTTTCCATCACATGCAGCGTCTTATTTTATTTTTCTCTCTACTGTATCATCACTTTCTATAACCAGCTCTCTTCTTTAAGTTTCTCTTTCGTCTTATTTTCCTCTCTACTACTCGTTGCTACAACCGCTTCTTCTCATCACTTGCTCTATCAGCATATTTTTTCTCTATCGCTCCCTCTCTGCTCCATCACTGACTCCATCGTCCAATTTTTCTTTATCGCTCCCTCCTCTAGCCACTTCTTCATTTGTTTCTCTGTCCTATTTTTCTCTATCATTCCCTCCTCTAACCATGTCTGCTCCATCACTTGCTCCATCATCTTATCTCTCTCCATCGCTCCTCTAACCATCTCTGCTCCGTCGTATTTTTCTATCCCTCTCCTCTAACCATCTCTGCTCCATCACTTGCTCCATCATCACATTTTCTTTTTTGCTCCCTTCTTTAACCACCTCTGCGCCTTCTCTTACTCCATCATCTTATTTTCTCTCATGTTCCTTGCTTCCATCGTTCCTGCTTTCCGTCCTACACTTCAGCAATTCCTTCCTTTGCCTGTTCTGCTTTCTTTCTCTTTCCTCTACTTGCAATGTCAGTCCATTATGAACTCATTCTCTCCTCCTCGTGTCTATATATCATTTCCTTCTATATAGACTCCTCCATGCTTCCCTGGCAGACTCACTGCTTTCTTTCCATCGCTTAATGTCTCCTTCTTTCTGAAATTTTATTTTGCTATTTTCATCTGTTTATTCAGATTTGTGTCATTAGTCGACATCCGCACTGAAGTGAGGAGATGTCATTGATTTTGTCATAGACAGTAACTCTTTCTGTCTGGTGTATATCATCCATCTCTGCACCCCACAAACAACTATATAATACAGCACACCGATGACATATTATACACATACAACCTGTATATACAAAAAAATATACAGGGATTTATACTACTATTTTACACAGACATATAGCTATATAGATAAGTAAACAAATATACAGTCTTTATATAAATATAACGTCACCCGTGTTATTAAACTACACTCCATATCACGTATACGCTTACAGAAAACTGCTAAAATATTGCAAAGTCAATGATATGCATCTAATGATTTAGTATATACTGTATTTATAGATATTTATCACGGCTGTTACATATTTATAGTGTATTTGACAGATGTTAGACATCAAGTTGAACATACAAAGCTGTTTTATTTTATTGTAATATTTAATGTATTAGTTTGTACAAAGTTTTGTTTTATATATACTAACTATACATAACACGTTTTGTATTAATATACAATGTAACGTGTATTGTATTATAAATATGAGGTCTGTTTTATATATATATTACTATATATATATATATATATATATATATATATATATATATATATAACTGTATTTGTTGTTATTCTCTATATATTTATTGTATGTATTGTGTTATCATATATATAATTCATGTATTGTAGTAATATATAATTCAGAGACACAATTTTGGCCAATTAGCAGAATTTTTCCGTGCACAGATTTGTTCGCGGCGTTTATTATTTTACGACTGACGCTGTAGGGATTTTTCTGTACTTAGTGTTTCTATTATTCCGTATTGCACGTAGATTCCAGTTATCGGGGTACGCTGCCTGGAGTTATACATCCCCAAAATCCGAGCACAGCAGCTGAGAGTAACCAGGAACGGACTTCAGAGGCGACACGAGCACCCCATTCACCAACTGCAGCCCTATCAGCGGAGCACAATCTATCCAGACTCGGGCATTCCTGCTCCCTCAACAAGATGCCAAATAATTGTTTGCCCCGGCACACACTTGTTAACCCCTTCCCCAGCGGCTCTCTGTACAAAGCAGAGCAACGTTTGACAGGGTATTTGTTCCTGATACAAATCTCCCCTGAGCTGCCGAGGGCACATCTGTCCTCCCCGAGAGATTTCCGAGGAGATTAGAATATTCCTTGGCTGCAGAATAAATAGACGGCACTTTACTGCAGGTGACAGGACGACAGCGATGTTAAGAAGCTATTGACCCCGTCGCTTTATTTGCAATATTTGTTAACACCTTCCTTGCCATACGCCCAGGGGGTGGTGGAAGAGTTAATGACGCGGCACAGGCGGATGATTTCCTTGGAAGACACATTAAAGCCAGCGGTCGGCGGTGGCACACAGGGAATGTCACATACCTATAATGTAAAGTTCTTTGTGCTAATCTGATCCTAAAAGGTTCTCCTACCGAGCTGAGAATTGCTGCCGATTTTCCCTGACGGTGGATCGCAACCTTCAGTGTTTTATTAACCAGTGTCTTGACAAATGTGAAGAAAAGTGTCTCGCTCCCTGTCATCAAAGCCAGCAACTTCCACCTCAAAAGCCACAAAGTTCAGCAGCTCCAAGAAGGCAGCGAACCGCACGGAAAGAGCAGCAAAGTAACGCGAAAATACAGAATAATAATAATAATTGAACGGCGAGGAGCGTAGCCTCCGAGGCCCCGACAACACTCACAAATCTTTAATTTTCACAGGACACAAATAAAACCGCTCTGTTTGCGGCCTCCGTCTTCTAAGGGACACGATTTTTTTTTTCTGCTCCCCCCACCTCCCTCCTCACCCGTCCTCCCCCCCCACCCCCACCCCAGCTAACAAAAAAGAATCTTTGTATTCCTGGCCGACCCTCCTCTGTCTATTCTAAATTTGACTCCGCAGTTTAAGTAGTTGAAGCGGCTAATTCTGAACCCGGCTATTGAGAGAGGACACACAGAAGTAGATCCCAGTTTAGCTATGGATACAATTCGCTGAATTGGCAGGCTAATTTTACATGTGGCATTTTAAAGCCCCTTACAAACCCAGTGCCACCTTACCTTATGAGGGAACTTCCAGTTCAGCAACTGGTGAAAACAAAATACCATGAGTGGATCAGCTTCACCCTACACGAGGCCCGGCCAACAGATTCCTCTACACACAGCCTCCCTGACACAAGAATGCAATGGAACTTAGAAAGTTGTGTACACAGGAGCGCTCGCTCGCTCACTCGCCCGCTCGCTCGTGTGTCACACCGGCTCTGTCACTACAGCCAGCCACGAAGGGGGGGGGAGAAGAGAGAATTTACCATCTGCACATCACAAAGACATGGCAGCGGCACCACCGGCCTCTATGAATACCTCAATACCACCAATCAGCAATCCTATTATAACCTCCTCCAGCGACGGCTCGCTCCAAATGTGTCAGGTTCACGCAACGCCGCCGGCTCCCAAAATAAAAGTGAAAGCGTAAAATAAAAAGAAAAAAAACAAAACAAAACAATTTAATGATAAAACTATGCAGGACCTGCAGCAGGAGAGCAGAGAGTCGGTGGTGGTGGCAGTGACAGCTCTCACCTCTTATCGCCACCAGACAGGATGTGCTCGCCTTTTATCTGCTCCATTCTCAGGGAGTGTATGCAGGAACCACCCCAAGGAATGGATTAATCTGTGACCCCCAGGCCAGCGCACGTAACCGCCGTCACAACAGCCTCCTGTCCCTCATTGTCCTCAGAGAACCTGGCCCGGTGTCCGTTATCAGGGAGCCCAGGCACCGCACCGTCCTGACCTGCAAGTTCCAGCACAGACCGAGCAAAAACACAACAAAAAGGTGCAGGAATCAGCAAAAAAAAAAAAAAAAAAAAAAAAGCAAGAAAACCATAAACAAAACAAGCGGCAGATCATAAACAGCAGATAATACACAAGTCCTGCACACCTTACCCTGCAGCGGCAAAACTGGGACAAAATCCTGCAGGCGGGGAGGTTACCGACGATCATAGGGATCTGCGGGGAAGGAGGTGGGTTACCGATGATCATAGGGATCTGTGGGGAAGGAGGTGGGATACTGACGATCATAGGGATCTGCGGGGAAAGAGGTGGGTTACCTACAGTCACAAGGGTCTACAGGCAAGGAGGTGGGTTACCTAAAAACAGTGGTCTACGGGCAAGGAGATGGGTTACTTCCGATCACAGGGGTCTGCAAGTAAGGAGGTAGGTTACTTCAGATCACTGGGGTCTGCAAGTGAGGAGGTGGGTTACTTCAGATCACAGGGGTATGCGAGGGAGCAGGTGGGTTACCAACAATTATATTGATCTGCGGGTGAGGAGGTGGGTTACTTCCGATCACAGGGGTCAGCAGACGAGAAGATGGGTTACTTCTAATCACAGAGGTCAGCAGGCGAATAGATGGGTTACTTCCGATCACAGAGGTCAGCGAGCGAGTAGGTGGGTTACCTCTGATCAGAGAGGTCAGCGAGCGAGTAAGTGGGTTACCTCCGATCACAAGGGTCTGCAGGTGAACTAGGCGACATGATGACAGATCCTAGATTATTGTTATGTAGTCGCTGACCACCATTATACAGAATCGTAAATCAATAAAGTGCCCCCCCCCCCCCCCTTCACCACCCAATAATACAAACACTGGAAGCAGCATGCAGCCACGAGCCAGTGCCGCACTGCTAGGTGTGTACAGGGGCCGATCCACTTACTGTGTAGCCTCCAGAGCGGTGACTCCCTGCAGGGTCCGTGTCCATGTCCAGCAGCCGGAGCTCCCTGCGGTCAGTGTGGCCCCTGCCTACCCCCGGGCCCTCCTCCACAGCCGGCTCTATCACTTCTGGCCTCTCAGATGCGGCTGAAAGTTTCAGCAGAACTTTATCCGGCGGCTGCCGCTTGTGTCTGGGGAGATTTTGCCGCCCCCCTGCGGCCACACACAGGAACTGCAGCCGGGAGGGCGCTACATACCGGCAGGGCGGGGGCACCTACCTGTGGAGCGGGGCAGTAGGGCGGCCGGGGGCAGCTACATGGGGTAAACACAGGGGGAGGCTGCGCACGGGCGGAAAGGCGCAGGATGACAACCGCTGCAGGGAGTCAGGGGTTAATCTGACAAGGGGAGGGGGAGATTAACCCTTGCTGTACTCCACGTGTTGCCCGGACGGGCAGAACACACGCCCACTAATTGGAAGACGCACATGAAGGGTTAAGTGCTGACAGGTTTGGGTTCCCCCACACACACACGTTTCGGGCCGAGAGCCCCCTCACACACCCGGGGACAGTTAACCCCTGAACTGCTGCAACACTTCACCCATTCAGCGGAGCCATTTAACCCCTTCACTGCTGCTCCTCACCCGGGACCTAACGTCGGCTGAGCCCGGGGAAGGGAGGGGGACTGAAGAATTAACCCCTCACGCCCCGGCACCGTCCAGTGACGTCACATATCTGGGTACACCGAGCCCCGGTGATATCACACCACCACCCTCCCCACAGCCCTCCGTTACCTCCAGCACGTCACGGACTCCAGGGTGGCGGAGGGCCCCGGTCTGGGTCGGGGGGTCCCGGGGGTCTGTCCGGGGCTGTCACTGGCTCTGGAGAACTGCGGCCATGGCCGAAGTATTCTAAGCATTTCCCGGCGTGCAATCTCTGAGAGAAAGCGGCCGGGGAAGAGGCGGAGACCCAGGAGCGGGGGCCACAGCACAGGGGCCACAGGGGGGCAAACACAGGGGAGGAGGCAGAGACGGCGGGGGCCACAAGGGACAGCAGGGGAAGGCGGGAGGGGCCCCGGGGTCAGTGTATGAGGTGAAATCACCGGAGAGAACCGAGGTAAGACCAGCCCGGTGAGGGGTGTAAGGGCCAGACCAAAGAAAGTGGGGTGAGAGGATGTCATGGGGGCTGAGGTAATAACATGGGGAGCCCCGGGGCTGAGGCGATACCATGGAGGATGGGGGGTCAGTCTTATGTGGTAATATCATAGGCGACTGAGGGCTTGAGGTAATAACATGGGGAGCCCCGGGGCTGAGGCGATACCATGGAGGGGGGGGGGGGGACAGGGTTATGTGGGAATATCATAGGCCACCGAGGGCTTGAGGTAATAATATAGGGGGGGACTCCTAAGTCTGAGGTAATGTCATGGGGGACAGGGTTCTGAGGTAACAACTTGGGAGAACTTAAAATTCTGAGGTAATAACATGGGGGCACGAGAGTGTGATGTAATAACATGGGAGGACATAAGATTCTGAGGTAATAACACTGGGCTATTAAGTTAAAATATGAGGGTAGACTGAGTAGACTGGTTCTGATGTGATATGGAGGGCAAAATGTTCAGAGGGGATAAAATGGAGATTTCATAAAATTCTGAGGTAATACCATGAGGTGGGAGAGGGGTCTGAGGTAATAATATGGCTGAAACACAGAGTTGTGAGGTTATAACATGGGGGACATAGGTTTCTCAAGTAATAACATTGGAAATGTGGTTCTGAGGTAAAAATGGGGGCAAAGGATTCTCAGGTAATAATATGAAGGCTACAGGAGTCTCAGGTGCTACGGTGGTGGGGGGGGGGGGGTAGGAGTACTTAGGGTTCTGGTGTGATATGGGAGGGCAAAAGATCCTGTGGTAATAACATGGGGGAACAGGGTTCTGGGGTGATAACATTAGGGGGCACATAATAACATGGAGCACGCATGGTCTGAGGTAATAACAAGGAGGACACATGGTTGGAAGTAATAACATGGTGGGAACACAGGATTCTGAGGTAATAACATGGAGGACACAGGATTCTGAGGTAATAACATGGAGGACACAGGAGTCTGAGGTAATACTAAGGGGGGGGGGGGGGGCAGGGTTTTGTGGTAACATGGCGGACCCAAGGGCTGAGGTAAAAACCTGGAGTACACAGGTTTCTAAGGTAAAAACATGAGGTTACACAGGGTTATGGTTCTGAGGTGATATGGAGGGGGGGGCAAAAGATTCTGAGGTAATACCATGGGCAAACAGGGCCCGCAGTTAATAACATGGGGGGCACAGAGAGTTCTAAGGTAATAACATTGGGGGGCGCAGGCTTCTGAGGTAATAATATGGAGGACGCAAGGTCTGACGTAGGCACAAGTTCCTGTAGGGGATGGTATAGTATTCTGGGATAAGAAAAAACCAGAGTGGTCACAGGATAAAGGAGAAATATCGGAGGGATACAGATGTCTCCTGTCATCAGTTATGAGGGTGTAATAAGGGGGACATCGAAATGTATATAGTGACCAGAGTCGGGAAAGAGGAGGATACATCTAGAGAAAGTGGAAGGGCTCTGCCACCTATTGGGGCCCATAAAGATCCAAGGGCCACACTAAAATAAAGTAAGTCATAAACTGAATGGACGCTGTAAAAGACAACAACAATGCGATGGGACTGCAGCGCAATGAATCCGAGTGACTTGTGGTATAATAATGTACTGTACTGTAATATACTGTGATGTAATATAATGTGCTGTAATATAATGTGCTGTAATATACTGTACTGTAATATAATATACTGTGCTGTAATATACTGTAATATAATGTACTGTAATATACTGTGCTGTAATATACTGCACTGTAATATAATGTACTGTACTGTAATATACTGTGCTGTAATACATTATAATGCAGCACTGTAATATAAAGGCTCGCCATTCCAAGGAGCCAGAAAATTACAACACAACCAAACCGTATCACAATGTGACCAAGTGACATATAACAATATACTGTAATATAATATACTGTCCTGTCATACATTATAAAGCAGCGCTATAATAAAAACTTGCCATTCTGAGGAGCCACAAAAACTACAGCTCAAAAGGGGCGTACCACAATGTGCCCCAATTACCTGAAAACAGAACTGCACTACAATGTGTCCCAGTGCCCTGTGGTATAATCATATACTGCTCTCTGTAATACATTATAAGGCAACGCTATAATATAAGCCATCCTTCCCGAGGAGCCAAAAACAGCTCACAAAAAAACCTTTCACCCAAGATACAGAACTGTAGAATATTACACCCTGGACATAATATTATTATAATATGCTGAATATTGTACCATGTACACACTGTAGAATGTTACACCCTGCACACAGTTTCCCTGAATATTGAATATTACACCTGCACACACTGTATCTACGGTATGGTTGGAGAATATTTTACCCGTTACACACTGTATTCTTGAATGTAGAATATTACACCCAGTACACCCTGAATTACTGTGTGTAGAATATTATGCCGTGTACATACCTGTAACCCTGTATGCAGAATATTACATCCCTTGCACATCTGTATTCCTGTATACAGAATAGTACACACTGTACCCCATGCAAGAGGTATATTACACCCTGAACACACCTGTATCTCTGTATGTAGAATATTACACACAGTACACACTGAATTACTGTGTGTAGAATATTATGCCCTGTACATATCTGTATCTTAGTATGTAGAATATTACATCCCTTGCACATCTGTATTCCTGTATACAGAATAGTACACACTGTACCCCATGCAAGAGATATATTACACCCTGAACACACCTGTATCTCTGTATGTAGAATATTACACACAGTACACACCTGCATCCATGTATGTAGAATATTACACCCTGGTTCACTGTATAACAAATATTACAATATTTACACACCTGTATCCCTATATGCAGAATATGACACGTTTTACACAAAAAAAAATATACTATGCACACTATCTCTTTAAGAAGTCCATGTAACTAGGTACACTATTCCTAGGAATAATACATGATAGGCTTCAATAAGTAACAAAAGTTGTTTTTTTTTTTATTAAGAGTGTATCAAAATATACAAACCCGATAACCGTACCAAGTCATAGTATACATAAATAAGCCTAATAAAAGCAGCAATAAAGCAGCCTAAATAAATAAGCCTAATAGTATACATAAATAAGCCTAATAACAAATATGCCGTGTACCATTGTCTAAATATAACATTGATATACAAGGGTGCAAACTAAATACATGGACCATAGGCCTCATAAAGTATATTCCATAGCACCCCATGTACAACAAAATTTCATTATGACATTTAGCTGGACATACAAATGTAGTGTCAAAAAGTCATTAACACCTTAGTAGCAAGTGCTGAGCGCCCCACACTGTGCACATTGTATACTTGTAGGTAGAATATTACACCTTGTACACACTGTATCCCTGTATGTAAAATATTACACACTATATCCCTGTATGCAGAACACATATTACACCCTGTACACATGGTAGGTATGTATGTAGAATGTTAAAGACTGTACACACTTGTATGCAGAATATACACCTTGCAACACCTGTATCCCTATATATACAATATTACATCCTGTACACACCTGTATGTAGAATATTACACCCTGTACACACCTGTATGTAGAATACTACAACCTGTACACACCTGTATCCCTGTATATACAATATTACCCCCTGTACACACCTGTATCCCTGTATGTAGAATACTACAACCTGTACACACAATATTCTTGAATGCAGGATATTACACCTGTACACATCTGTATCCCTGTATGTGGAATATTACACCCTGTTCACACTATATTCTTGTATGCAGAATCATACACCTGTACACACCTGTATATACAATACTACATCCTGTACACACCTGTATATATAATATTACATCTTGTACACAATTGTACACCTGTATGTAGAGTATTACACCCTGTACACAGATTTACATTTGTGACTAAGACTACAAACCGGTGTACACTTGGCACATTTAGTTTGGAATAAAAATTTTTTTGACTTGGTAGACCTGTGGGTGTGGATGCTCAGATAAAAGGGGTGTGGCTTACACTTGCCAAAAATGTGCCAAGATAGTGTCATAAAATTCTGGCTCCCAGTAAACCAGCACAGAGGCGGTATAAAGGTAGGCTGGATACGCCAGACTTATCACCCAGCATCGGTCACTGTAATACATCAGTCGATTTTTCAGACTGCCTAAGTTTACACTGTTGATCCCTTAGTAAATCTGGCCCAAAATATCCCAGGGATGGGCAATTTTTCCCTAAAAATAACATTTAAAAATTTTTTCAAGATTAAGGGCCTATTCTTGATATTCATGTTTTTGCTGATTTTTTCTTAAATCTTATTTCTGGCCTATCCTTAAGATAGGCCGTAAATATCTATTCAGTGGGGGGGGGGTAGAGGGTTTGACAGCCCACCCCCGCTTGGATCAGCTGTACAGAGGTGCCTCTGGTCTTTGCACTATTCCATACAGGGAGCCAGAAGAGGATAGATCTGTACACCGTATGGTGACCAGCTGCCAATACTGTAGCTCTGCTCCTATTGATTTCCATTGAATAGGTCATAAAAAAAATTATGGACAATCCCTTTAAATAAACTAAAAAAGTTCAGTGAACTGGCCTGGGGGAGAAGTCAGATGTATCTGAGGCAGATTTCTCATCCAACCACCCAACTACTGACTACAGTGAAGAATAAACTGCTGATTATTGTTTGTAGCAGGAGGAGAATATCTGCATGGAAGATAATACCCTGTATGTGGAATATTACGCCCTGTACAAACCTGTATATGGAATATTACACCTGTACACACTATCCCTGTAATTGGAATATTACACCCTGTACATACGTGTATCCCTGTATGCAGAATATTACACCCTGTGTGCAACTGTATATGGAATATTACACCTGTACACACTATCCCTGTAAGTGGAATATTACACCCTGTACACACCTGTATCCCTGTATGTGGAATATTACACCCTGTGTACACCTGTATGTGGAATATTACATCTGTACACACCTGTAACCCTGTATGTAGAATATTACACCCTCTACACACCTGTATTCCTTTATGCAGAATATTACACCCTGAGCCCACCTGTATTCCTGTATGTAGAATAATACATCTTGTGCACACCTGTATCCCTGCATACAGAATATTACACCCTGCACACATCCATATCTCTATAGGCTGAATATTACACCCTGTACACACCTGTATCTCTGTATATGGAACATTACACCCTGTACACATCTGAATCCCTTTATGTAGACTATGATGCCCTGAACACACAATACCCTGTATACAGAATATTACACCTGGTACACACCTAAATCCCTGCATAAAAAATATTACACCCTATATACAGAATATTACACCCTCTACACACTGTATCCCTGTATACAGAATATTACACCTGGTACACACCTGAATCCCTGCATACAAAATATTACACCCTGTACACACTGTATCCCTATATACAGAGTATCACACACGTGTATCCCTGACTAGTTTACCTGTTCACCTAATACAATACACACTATATCACTATTACACGCTGTACACAATACTCTACACACTCTCATTGCACAGCATAGTAAAGAGTAACCCTATTACTGCACGCGGAATATTACAGGCACATTGTACATGATGTTACACACTGGATATGACACTGTACACACTATTACACATTATGAATATTACACACTGCATAATGCTTCACATCGTACATTATGTTTTGCATTGAATTTTACACTAAACAACAATTATTTGTCCTATATCCGTGTACACACTACTAAACACTGAGGCACCGAACATAACACACAGCATATAATACCCCCGTCCTGTATATGGACTGTCTCATATGATTCGTATTACTGCACACTATACACAATGTAGACCGAATATTACATACTATACACAGTGTTACACTCTGTACACAATAGTATATAACCTACATAACATTTTATACACCCCAGCCTTGTATATGTAATATTACACACTATACATAGTGCTACATACGCTGACACGAGCACTGTGTAATATATATATATATATATATATATATATATATATATATATCACACATTATGCATCACTATATCATTTATAGATATAAATATGTGTGTGCTATACACTATAAATACTATATATACACGTACATTGTAAATATATTATACACTATACATAATACTGTATACACAAACCAAGTCACCCTATATATAACACACTGTACATAACTGTACTGTATACTTATCACAATATATATGCATCACTATATATTTCACACTACATATAAAATTATACACCCACACGCCACATCACTGTGATATATAATATACACAATACAATATACACAGTACTATATACCATATCACTGTATATATAGTATTCAACACCAATCTATAGAGCCGAAACAAAAAGCGACTGAAATCTCCCCCAAAAGCCAAGAAACGCGACATTACTCCTATAGTTAGTATTTTACCAGAAAGTAAATCACATCACAGAACTTTCTATATATATCGGTATACACAATGATATACAGCAGTGTGTGTACGGGGCCAAGTATTATATAAAGTGACTATTAACATCATCGTATTATATTATGGTCTATGTGATGTGCGTAGTCATATACGTATAATGTATGATAGCCACAGGTGTCATTTATATTATCTCTATCTATCTATCTATCTATCTATCTATCTATCTATCTATCTATCTATCTATCTATCTATCTATCATCTATGTCAGTATCACACGTCTCATACATATCTATTTGTCTGCATATGTGTCTAGCAGTTTATATATTGCATATATATCTAGCTACATACCTCACATCTACCATATCTGAAGAACTGTTTCTCCGATTGTATCTGTCTCGTATCTATCTGCAGTATCTATTTATCTATCTATCTATCTATCTATCTATCTATCTATCTATCTATCTATCCATCTATCTCAGACCTGTCATATCTAAATAGCTGCATCATATAGCTCATTCTCATCCGAGATGTATCTGTCTGTCTCATCTATAATAATATATGACATGTCTGTCTCTAAATGTTCGTATAATCTATCTATCTATCTATCTAGCTATCTAGCTATCTATCTTGCTATCTCCTATCTATCAATCATTTATCTATCCATCTATGGATATATACGTGTATAGCACCCTACAGGTGGCATTACAGAGACTTCACTGTTCTTACCCTTCGCTATGCTATCAGCTTGTATACAGTGTCTATGATACAGAGAACTATCACACGGGCTCTGTGTTAACAGGGCGCAGGATACAGGATATTATGCACGGTGCTTGATACACGTGGGTAATACGGGGTATACTTCAGGAGGCAGGCCATGATATAGGGGGCATAATACAGGGGCATGATAGAAGGGTTTTCAAGCTAGAAGACATAATCTATAAGGGGTATTATAGAAGGATCATATATCGTTTGTGTATTACACGGGGGTATGATATATAGGTTAAAATACTGGGGGCATGATAGAAGGGTATAATGTCGGGGTTATAATATAGTTGATATGATTTATGGATTATAATGATATGGAGTGTTATAATACAGTGAGCGCTATATGCGGGGCATAATATAGGGATTGTAATACTAGTTGATATGTGACCGTAATCCAGAGGAATGTAGTAGAGACAGCAGCACATACACACACAGGTATATAGTATACATGATATATATACACTGTATACACACTCGCATATAGTAAGAGTATACACGATATATTACATACTACATCACATATATATATTTTCTCGTATAGGTCTAGGAAGTATCTGACACAAGTATTCTCAAACCTCTGACACAGAAGCCCTCTGCCCAGACCCTCTTATCCCGGTGCTGGACCCCTGACGGTCAGCTCTGGGGGCTGCACACAGAAAAGTTCTGCACGAAGAACCAAACAGGGATCTGGCAGAAAGTTACAGCAGGAAGTTTCAGAGGCTTCAGCTGGCGGAGGGGCAGGTTTGGGGCCCCTGGGGGTCACCGTGCCTACCCGGGGACAATAATAGACAATGGAGAGACAATGCTGTACTCACCGTGCCGGCGCTGTGTGTGTGCAGTCAGTGTACAGTGTACAGTCAGGGAGTGTGCACACCTTCAGTGCGTGTCATCACATCTGCCAGCCTCTCTCCTTCATTCCACTTCTCTTTGTTCCCCACGTCACATCTCACTCCCAGTGTGCAAGAAAGCTGCATCAGCCTGTACTCAGCACTCAGCCTGCACCCAGCCTGCACCTTATACTCAGCACCCTGCATCCAGCCTGCACCTTATACTCATCACCCTGCACCTTATACTCAGCACTCTGCGTCCAGCCTGCACCTTATACTCAGCACCCTGCATCCAGCCTGCACCTTATACTCAGCACCCAGCATCCATCCAGTACTCATCGCCCTGCACTCAGCCTGCACCTTATACTCAACACCCTGCACTAAGCCTATTCTCTGCATACAGCCTGGACCCTGTACTCAGCAACCTGCACTCAACCTGCACCCAGCTTATACCCCACACTCAGCTTGCACCCTGTAATTATCGCCCTGCACTCAGCCTGCACCCTCTACTCAGCATCCTGCATTCAGCCTGCACCCTGCCTAGCATTTATCCTGCACTCGGCACCCTGTACTCAGCCTGCACCCAAACCGTATCCTGCACTCAGCCTGCACTCTATACTTAACTCCCTGCACCCTGCATTCAGCCTGCACCCTCTATTCAGCACCCTGCATTCACCCTGCACCCTCTATTCAGCACCCTGCATTCAGCCTGCACCCTCTATTCAGCACCCTGCATTCACCCTGCACCCTCTATTCAGCACCCTGCATTCACCCTGCACCCTCTATTCAGCACCCTGCATTCAGCCTGCACCCTCTATTCAGCACCCTGCACTCAGCCTCTGTCCTTTACTTGGCTTTACACCCTGTACTCAGCATCCTGCACCCATCATGCACCTTATACACAGAACTCTGTACTCAACACTGCATCCAGCATACACTTAACACCCTATCTTTAGCCTGGACCCTATATCCTGTACTCTGCACCCTGTATTCAGCAAACTGCACTCAGTCTGTAGCCTGTATTCAGCCTGTACTGTGTATTCAGGGACCTGTACTCAGAACTCTGAATTCAGCCTGCATCCTGTAATCGGCACCTTACATTTAGCCTGCACCCTGTACCCCAAGCATTTGGCTCAACCTACACCAAGCACCATCCACCCAGCCTGCACTTAGTACCCTGGGCCAGCCTACAGCTGTCCCTGCACCCACTTGTCTGCACCCTGTGTAACACCGTATACCTAGCCTGCACTCAAACTCCCCTCACTCCAGGGCCAGCACCAAGGGGAAGTGAGCAGAGGTAAGATGCATGCCCTCACCTACCATACTCACCTGTCACACAGCACAAGCAGGGCACTAACTCCAATCCCCGAAACAATCACCCTCATCATCAGTGTACATTCAACGCCCCCTGCAGGCGGCAATAATAAGAAACGGTACCCGACCTTTAGGTTTACCCCTCAACCTCGCATCCTTTACCCCTCCTCCGCACATATAATAATAGAGTAGCATAAACATGCACATAGAATATAATAGAGTACAAGCAATATATACACAGACACCTACAGTATATGATACCGTATAATGTAATATAAGTGATATATACACTCATACGATACATTATAATTCATTACAAGAGACAGATACACACATACCTGCTGTATATGATATAATGTCATACAAGTCATGTATACATAGATACCTATTTCATACAATGCAATACAAGTCATATATACACACTCATGTGATACATTATAATGCATTACAAGAGAAAGTTATATACATACCTACTGCATATGATATAATGTTATGCAACTGATATATACTTAGATACCTATATCATATAATGTCATACGAGTGATATATACAAAGACACTTATATCATATAATGTAATATAGGGGATATGTACTCAGACATTTATTGTATATGTTATAATGTAGTACAGGTAATAGACACGCAGGCACCTGTATGATACAATGTAATGCAAGTGATATACATACACAAGCATCTATTGTATATGATATAATATAGGACTATACATATATATATATATATATATATATATATATATATATATATATATATACACACATAATACAACATGACACAACTGCTAAATACACAGACACCTGTATGATATAACGTAATACAAGTGGTATATACACATGCACCTATATAATATAATGCAATAAAAATGATAGACATCTTTAGGATATAACGTAATAATGCAAGTGAAATATCCACAGACTTTTATATGATACAGTATAATATAGTAAAAGAGAAACCTACACAGACAGCTACTGTATGGCATAATGTAGTACAAATGTATACAGACCCCTATATAATATAATGTAAAACAAAGGATATATACACAGACATCTATAGAATATAATGTGATACAAGAGGAAGTGAAAACATCTTTATGATATAACGTGATACAAATGATATATACAGGTAACTGCATGACGATATGGGTGTCACTTATAAAGGGCACATACTATATATGTTAACATGTAATAAATACATGTCCATTATATACAGCCACAAATATGACATCATGTTTTACAAGGAAAATATACACAGACATGATAACAATGCACGTTCATTATATACAGGCACATAAATAAAATGCATGTAATACAGTGCAGATATATAACATATACAGTATTAAGTGCTCGAGTCCATATGTGATATTATGAAATGTTTTCCATTCTCTGTTTTATGATATATGCGATATATGATAAATATAGACATACATGACAGAGAAACAAAAGGGCATACAAATTCATATATGTCATAATGTAATAAACATTATCAACAAAAACATCGATGTCATGTAATACAAGTCAGTTATAAACAAAAACATCGATCTAATGTTGTACAAGTCCCTTAAATATCGCCCACATAACGCAGTCTTAAAGCCGCTATCTTTTACTTTATCTTCTGCTACAAACCATATATACCATAAAGTACTCATGTTACAAATAGCAGTATCCTCTATGTATATCTATGTCATGTATGTATAGGGTCATATATATGTGATATGTATAATCATGTCATCTGGTAGTGTATATAGAATGTTGTCACCTATGTGTAATGTAATATAACATATCTGTAACATATTACACACCTCCTGTAAGCGGCTTCTCCAGATTCCGATGCTGGTTATTACATTATTATATCACTATTATTAACTCCAGATGTGTGAGTGAGGTCACCCGGCTGCAGCACATCGCTCTGTACAGGTGCAATACTCTGTCACGTGTACCTGTGCGGGGTATATAATAGTACCATTCTTATATTCCCCATATAAGCCTAAACACCACCCCCTTCATTATACTCACCTGAGGGTACAGACCTCACACAGGGTATTATTATATTACATGATGTCACATTGTAGTAAAGATTATACCATACACTGATATAGCTTGTATTATCACATCCTATATTATTATAGTATCCGACGTGATGTGATGGATAATATCGCCTTTACTAAATAATAACATCTTATACATGTTATAGATTCTATCACCTGTCATTGTATTATATCATCTTGTGATTAATATTATTATACCACCCGACATGTTATTATATACAATAGCACTCGGTATTGTATTATATCATCATGTCATATATATCATTATACCACCCGACATAATGTTATAGATAATATCACCTGACATTGTATTAGATCATCATATCACATATATTATTATACTGCCCACGATGATATTATTGGCACTGATGTCGCTTGTTATTGTCTTTTATCATCAGGTTATAAATATATTAATACCACGGATGTTATATATAAATCACCTGGTATTGTATTATAACATCATATTCTATATTATTATATCACTCAACTCGATGTTAGTGATATCACCGTGTATTGTCTTATATCATCATGTGATATATATTATTATACAACCCGACTTGATGTTATAATTGATATCACCTGGTATTGTTTTATATCATCATACATCATATAATAGATATCATTATACCGTATCACCAGACCTGATGTTATATATATCACCTAGTATTGTATTATATCATCATACATATTATTATACCACCCGACTTGATGGTGTAGATGATATCACCAATTATTGTATTATTATATCCTATATATTATTATACCATCCGACTTGATATTATGTATAATATTACCTGCTATGGTATTATATCATGTCCTATATTTTATCATCCTGGCACGATATTTCTATTGTTATATCTAATTCCAGTCTATCCTCCTGCAGATCCATGGATAAAACGCCCGTGTGTATACAGCCTGACATCTGATGTATATAGGAAATGTCTATAGTATACGTCATATAATAATTACACAAAATATTAATAATAATAATAATAATAGTAATAATAATAAAATCTCCGCCATCTGTACAATATGACCTGCAGCCATCGATATCTGCCAGAATGATCGGGTCTGATCTGATCCTATAATCTCATTAATGGTCACGTGTTGGAGTTTAATATATAGCAATGAACGATGAAGCCCATGCTATATGTACTTCATTATATTATATACGATCCTCGCTGAAAATCCCTTCATCTGTTGGATTCTTGCGCTACAGAAGCTGAAACTCGATCTGACGATTTAGTTCTCATCGATTTCTCGACAAATCTTTTAATTTCAGAACAGAAGATAAACTGAGGTCCAAGATCTGGGAAAGAGGAAACGAATTCTAAGCCTGGAATAATCGGCTGCACGTCGGGTACAATGAGATCGTACAGGAGATCAATTAGACACCAGCAATACAAAATACAATCGCTAGGAAGTATTTTTATGTCTACAGCCGATGTCTGTGTCAGAAGGTAGAGAGACCGAGTGCGACATGTTATAGAGACTGCGCCCAAAAATACAGAGACTGCGCCGGATAAAATAAAGACTTCGCAGGACCATATAGAAACTGGTTAGACAGCACCTAAATAGAAATAGATGAAATAGAGACTGCACTAGATCATGTAGAGACTGCACCTGATGATACAGAGACTGCGCTATATAAACTAGAGACTGCACCTGACCACATAGAGATTGCGGCTGATGAGCTAGAGACTGCGCTAGATAAATCAGAGACTTCGCTAGTTATATAGAGACTACTCCTGACGATACAGAGACTATGCCTGATGCGCTAGAGACTGTGCCTGACGATACAGAGACTGTGTCTTGTTATATATGGGCTGTTAGCATCTTATACTGTTGTAGCACCTGTGTCATGACCGGCAGGGGGACAATTGGTCTCAGTGTCTCAGATTTGGAAAAGAGACTGTGAACCCCCAGGGACTGATGTGCGGGGACCATATCTGTAGGGGGCGTCCGACTGTGTCAGCGCTATGTATGCAACAGCAATTCTATGAATACATTAAAGTGGGCAATACAATGAGGGGCCTCACAGGTGGTACTGCAGTGGTGGAAGAAATTAGATAGATGGCAAGAGGAGACATCGAGCTGGGAGGAGGAACTAAGTACCACTCTACAGCAAGAGGGGGCGCCACACTGCAAGGAGGAATGAGGCACGAGAAGGCAACACACTGGATAGAGAAGTGAGGTCCAGCTTTATGGCAAGAGGAGGCACCACAACGGAAGGAGGGACATGGCACAGGTCTGTGGCAGGAAGAGGCACCACATTGGATGGAGGAATGAGACACAGCTCTATGGCAAGATGAGGTACCACACTGGAAGGGGAATGAGGCACAGTCTTGTGGCTGGAGGAGGCATCACACTGGAAGGGGAATGAGGCACAGCTCTGTGGCAGAAGGAGGCATCACACTGGAAGGGGAATGAGGCACAGCTCTGTGGCAGAAGGAGGCATCACTCTAGAAGGGGAATGAGGCACAGCTCTGTGGCAATAGAAAGCAGCACACTGGAAGGGGAATGAGGCACAGCTACACGACAGGAGGAGGCACCACACTGGAAGGGGAATGAGGCACAGCCTTGTGGCTGGAGGAGGCATCACAGTGGAAGGAAGGATGAGGCACAGATTTGTGGCAATAGAAAGCAGCACACTGGAAAGGGGAGTGAGACACAGCTGTGTGGCAGGAGGAGGCATCACACTGGAAGGGGAGATGAGGCACAGCTACATGGCCAGATGAGGCACCACACTTATAGTTGTGTGACTGAGGATGTACTGAGGCACAGATGTATGGTAGGTAGAATAAAACTAAAAACAATAAAAAATGAGGCACTAGACGGGAAAGAGGCACAACTCATTGGCTAAATATGTCACCATACTGGGAGGATGCATGAGGCACAGCTCTGTGGCAGAAGGACGCACCATCCCAGGAGGAGGAATAGGGCATAACATATGGGGAAGAGATAAGACACAATCCTGGAACTGAAAGAGACACCATGTAAGGTGGAGGACTGAGGCACAGCCCTGTGGTATATAAGAGCTGCTGTTTGTATTCCAAGGTAAACATAGAGGCCAGGGAGGTATAGAGGGGGAGGCTGGATAATGCAGCTTCTATATTATTGCAGGGAGGGGGGATCCTGCTTATAATGGTGGGGGAGGTTATATGAATGACCTCTTTATCCCCCCTTATTCTGCAGGCACCATGTCAGCATTCACAAGGACCTGCATACACTAGAACTATATAGATATATAACAAGCAACACACAAAGTACAAAAACTCTGAGAGCTATTAGGAATGTATACACAATACATATATACTTACACTCTAAATATACACATTACCTATACACAATACATATATACTAAATACATACATTACCTATATACAATACATATATACTTATACACTAAATACATACATTATCTATACATAATACATATATACTTACACTCTAAATATACTAATTACTTATACACATTTCATATAAACTTACACAGTAAATATACACATTACCTATACACAATACATATATACTTATATACTAGATACATACATTACCTATACACAATACATATATACTTATATACTAGATACATACATTACCTATACACAATACATATATACTTATATACTAGATACATACATTACCTAGACACAATACATATATACTTATATACTAGATACATACATTACCTAGACACAATACATATATACTTACTGTATATACTAGATACATACATTACCTAGACACAATACTTATATATTAGATACATACAATACAGACCAAAAGTTTGGACACTCCTTCTCATTCAATGAGTTTTCTGTATTTTCATGACTAAGAAAATTGTAGATTCACACTGATGGCATCAAAACTCAGAAGTAACACATGGGGAATTATATACTTATATACTGAAATAACTGAAAATATGTCTTATATTCTTGGTTCTTCAAAGTAGCCACCTTTTGCTTTGATTACTGCTTTGCACACTCTTCACATTCTCTTCATGAGCTTCAAGAGGTAGTCACCGGAAATGGTTTTCCAGGAGTTTCCAGAGATATTTAGCACTTGTTGGCCCTTTTGCCTTCACTCTGCAGTCCAGCTCACCCCAAACCATCTCGATTGGGTTCAGGTCTGGTGACTGTGGAGGCCAGGTCATCTGGCGTAGCACCCCATCACTCACCTTCTTGGTCTAATAGCCCTTACACAGCCTGGAGGTGTTTGGGGTCATTGTCCTGTTGAAAAATAAATCATGGTCCAACTAAATGCAAACAGGATGGAATAGCATGCCGCTGCAAGATGCTGTGGTAGCCATGCTGGTTCAGTATGCCTTCAATTTTGCAATAAATCCCCAACAGTGTCACCAGCAAAGCACCCCCACACCATCACACCTCCTCCTTCATGCTTCACGGTGGGAACCAGGCATGTAGAGTCCATCCGTTCACCTTTTCTGCATCGCACAAAGACACAGTGGTTGGAACCAAAGATCTCAAATTTGGACTCATCAGAACAAAGCACAGATTTCCACTGGTGTAATGTCCATTCCTTGTGTTCTTTAGCTCAAACAAGTCTCTTCTGCTTGTTGCCTGTCCTTAGCAGTGATTTTCTAGCAGCTATTTTACCATGAAGGCCGTCTGCTGCACAAAGTCTCCTCTTAACAGTTGTTGTAGAGATGTGTCTGCTGCTAGAACTCTGTGTGGCATTGACCTTGTCTCTAATCTGAGCTGTTGTTAACCTGCGATTTCTGAGGCTGGTGACTTGGATGAACTTATCCTCCGCAGCAGAGGTGACTCTTGGTCTTCCTTTCCTGGGGCAGTCCTCATGTGAGCCAGTTTCTTTGTAGCGCTTGATGGTTTTTGCAACTGCACCTGGGGACACTTTCAAAGTTTTCCCAAATTTTCGGACTGACTGACCTTCATTTCTTAAAGTAATGATGGCCACTCGATTTTCTTTACTTAGCTGCTTTTTCCTTGTCATAATACAAATTCTAACAGTCTAGTCAGTAGGACTATCCGCTGTGTATCCACCTGACTTCTGCACAACACAACTGATGGTCCCAACCCCATTTATAAGGCAAGAAATCCCACTTATTAAACTGGACAGGGCACACCTGGGAAGTGAAAACCATTTCCGGTGACTACCTCATGAAGAAAGGGAATGCCAAGAGTGTGCAAAGGAGTAATCAAAGCAAAAGGTGGCTACTTTGAAGAACCGAGAATATAAAACAGATTGTCAGTTGTGTCACACTTTTTTGTTAAGTATATAATTCCACATGTGTTACTTCATAGTTTTGATGCCTTCAGTGTGAATCAACAATTGTCATAGTCATGAAAATACAGAAAACTCTTTGAATGAGAAGGTGTGTCCAAACTTTTGGTCTGTACTGTACATTACCTATACACAATACATATATACTTACACACTAAATACATACATTACCTATACACAATACATACACATACAGAAGATATATATATATATATATATATATATATATATATATATATTCATGCATATATTGGGGTAAATTATTAAGGCTGGAATCACACTTTCATTGGAATTCACAGAATCCCCATGTGGACCAATGGACGGAAACACTCTTCCGGCCCAGGCCCAGATTTACTATTGTGGGTATGACTGAATACTGGCATAAACATGGCACATCTTTGGTGTTATGTGATCCATCTTTGGTGCAATATGGTGCATTTAGTATCCGCTGCAGATTTTTTTCTACACTGTATGGATGGGATTAGCCAAAATTCCATCCACTTTGTAGGTAATGTAAAATGTGTCGTTTCTGCTGCGGCCAAAACCTTTGGTCCCACGTTACAAAAATATGTTTGTTTATTTTGTTGCGGAGTTTGCTTCATTTTTCTGTGGAATTAACAGAAAGGAAAAGTATAGGCATTCCCTTTATACCTCTCATTCTCTTTCAAGCCACTCCTGACTTTGTCTAAAAAAAAAAAAAACGCAGCAAAATCTGCAATACAAAAGCAGCTTTTCTGCAACGTGGGGCCTCAGTCTTAGTGCACTCAAATAATGCTGTGAAGTCTGAGTATACGGGTGCTATGGTTATGTCTCCATCTTCACAAATCACAGAAATGGGTAGATAAAAAATCTGGTGGTGAGCAGAAAATGTAAAATAGTAAGTACAGAGCAGGCAAAACATACACTGTAGAGATATAAGCTTTATATATTCCCCTCAAAGCAAACAACCTGAATAATGTATCACAATGAATAATAAGCAGGCCGTTTACAGTCAGGAGCACCTTTGGGCAACCTTGTAAGGAGATTTAGGCCTGAAATTTCACCTTTGTGACGAAAACCTGGTAAAAAAAAAAAAAGCAAAATCTTACACACACAACAGAATGCAAAATAAAAGACAATAGATTAGGGTCAGCAGAGCTTTCACTATAGGGCAAGCGGTGCATCCCCACTGGGCTATATGGCACAGGGAGCTCCCTTAGCTAACTCCGGATCAAGCTGGACAGTCCCACATTTCAGGTGCTGTCCCATTGTTCCGAGCGGCAGGTTCCAATTTTAACTCTACTTCTTAAAGCTGTGTCAGCTCCATGTTCCTGCCGATGAGCACCGAGCCGCAGACATCATCATAGCCGTAGGTTTGTCCATGGGAATGGGGTTAGGTGAGTATAACTTTTTTTTTATTTGGATATAATACTGGTGACTTAGGCCGCTGGGGGCCTTATTTGGGAGCAGACGTTATATTATGTTGGGGGGGCTGCTTAGGAATATACTATATATACTACAAATAGAATACTTGCAAATACTACCAAAAACATAAAAAAATACAGCTAAATAATTTACACTCACAGCTGCCTTCATGCAACTAAGCATCGGTTGTTCTAAGTAAAAATTGCATGTAGGTTAGCACTTGTTATTCGTAGTAATAGCTAATCTCCGAACACAAAACTGATACATACATCATTCTTTATGTTCATACTTGTCTCCTGAAAAGAGTCCAAAAACTCCATATTTTCAGCAAATGATGAAATGTATCACCACCTTCACGCAACTTTGCAGGCAACAGCAATTTTCAGTAGAGAGCGCACAAAGCTTTAATTTGATGACTATACTGCTTACTCATGTAGATCCATTGTGCAGAAAGGATAAACTCCAGACATGTGACATGTGGGAATCCATACATACCATATATGTCTATATTTAGGGGTGCAGGTGTACAGCACCCGTAAGTGTCAGCTCCACTGGAGGATTCAAGTCCAGGTGGAACAAGGAACAAGTTGCAAAGGATGGAGAGGTACGAGAAAAGTTTTATGTCTGATAGTTTGATGCTAGGTTCACACTAGCGTCGCTCCTACGTTGTTCTGGTCCATTGGAAGACCTGAACAATGGAGAGTTGGATCACAAAAGAAAAACGGGTTACACAGACCCATTGGTTGTATAAAAACTGAAACCTGCAGAAGAAAAAGTCTTATTCCTCCACTTATGTTACAGGCAGACAATGCGATAGAGACTCTCCATAAACCCCAGAGGAGGATGTCACAGTAGTCCAGCCAAGATATCATCAGTGCGTGAACCTGCAGGTGTAGAGAGTGATGGATGGTATGAAGGTGGAGGACTAGTGGATCTGCCTTCTGTGGACTCCGTCATCATTAGGTCATTGGAGACGAATCTTCAGCTGAATGTAAGTGATCAAATAGTTATCAGAGAGGTGTAAAGTTTCAGGGAATGTCTCCAGTAGTATGACGGAGGGCTGTGGAGTCAGTAGGCCAAACCACCAACTCCTTTATTTGTCCACAGCCCAACTCAGACTCTGACTCCTACATCAAGTCCTTCAGGCATGGTCAGTCTGAAGCAGTGAAGATCCTCTAAATCATTAAAAAACAGTGATTGATTCCTATGACAGAAACAAACTATATATCTAATTAATTATACAATATGAATAATTCTATACTATAATTACAAATAATTACTCATTTTATTTTGCGCCGGACTTGGACTCCGACTCCACCCAAGATTGAGCCCAACTCCAACTCCACAGCCCTGTGACTAATGATACAGGATAATAGCTGGACAGGGATAAGGGGAACAGTGATGATTTCCTTTTAAGAATGACAGAAAGATGTTGGGAGACTGGAGTAAGTGTAAGAGAATCGTCAGGGAAGGGAAAAGGACAGAGGAGAGGTCGGGAATGAGGCGTCCTGAGGTGCCATGAGGCACGGGAGTAAATATTGTTATGGCAGATGTTATCACAGCGGTGAGTTGTGTTAGCCAATGACTGGCTGAGTAGACATCTCACAGTTTAATGTATTGTCTGTACCAGAGTCACCTGGTATTATGGTGAGGGGCGATACATGTGAGGAAAAAATCCAGTGCAGTGGGTATTGTAGTGTGGTAATGTGTAGCTCCTGTATATGGATAAGTCTATGGCCTGTGAAAGGAAGTCTAGCCACATGGCGTGAAGAGGTCACAGGAGGACGGTGCAGATAGTAGTTTGGTGACAGCAGGTTTTTGGTGTCTATGAGTGTATTGAAGTCATCCATAATAACAAATCGGATATTAGTGTAGAGGAAGAGCAGCCGGGTCACAAAATTGTTTTGTTACCTGGAGTGAATGCTGAAACAGTAACGTTCAAAGGATGGGAGACAGAGAGAAGGTACGGGAGGATAGTAGAGAAGAAGCACTGATCTGAAAGGAGAGTGCAACAACCTGTCTGTCTCAGGGTCAAGGAGTGTGGCTCAATATAGAAGGATCAGAGGGAGAAAGCCAAGGTTCAATGAGGCCAGTGAAGAAAGGAGCTTGAAATAAAGAGGTCACGGCTCGTCACAGATATTAAACAGGGTTCCAGTGTTCAGCCCCTGGGTGGGGGTTCTTTAATAGATCACAAGGGTCAAGACGCTAATTTCATGAATTTTAGGAGGACATATCCATATCATGTCTACCAGCAGTGCATTAGTCATTTCTGTGCAGTTCCTGGGTTTATAATTGAACCAGCTTTATGTGGGTGTTAGTATTAAAAGTAAACAGCCCCACGAGTGTGCAAGACACTGGCCAGCAGCAGGCGACAATACGGGGGTGTGCCACGTATCCCCAGCAGTTTCTAAATTCAACACTGTTATTCTTCCAACGTTCATTAAATACATCATAAACAGCTACGTATATGGAAAGAAACAGGCACGGATCGAATAGGGCTCCTGCCATTGATAAGTGTTTGCACCCCTGTCCCATTAACCCTTCCCATGGCCTGGATAGAGATATACAATGTGCTGTGTGCACAACTAGGGGCAGAATAATGTCTAGAAGACTTTCTCCGTTACCACAGGGGATTCCATCACACCAGATGCTTTAAACTGTGGTGAACTGACATCACAAAGCAAATGATACAGAAATAGTGAGTCACTATAATAGTCCATAACAGGACCCCCTGTCACATCCAAGGAGCGCTTGTACAATATTGGCTTCAAGGCCTAGAAGTTTCATCTTGCAGAAATCTTCAGGTCAGGATGGAAAATATTAGTTGTTTTCAGCAGCAATGAGAGAAAAACAAACTCCCCAATGTAGAGTATAATGAAATTGTGGTGTCCAGTATCTATTAGTATTATTACAAAGACACGTGTAGCCAGCACCAAACATTCATCAATGCCGGGATAGATCTTCACCAGCACCAGAAGACCTTCATTAGTGCCAGGGGACCTTCACAAGTGCCAGGAGAACTTCACTAGCACCAGGAGACCTTCATTAGTGCCAGGAGACCTTCACCACTACTAGGAGACCTTCATGAGTGTCAGGAGAACTTCACTAGTATTAGGAGACCTTCACAAGTGTCAAGAGACCTTCATTAGTACCAGGAGACCTTCACCAGCACCAGGAGACCTTCACAAGTGTTAGGAGACCTTCATTAGTGTCAGGAGACCTTCACCAGCACCAGGAGACCTTCACAAGTGTCAGGAGACCTTCATTAGTGCCAGGAGACCTTCACCAGCACCAGGAGACTTTAACAAGTGTCAGGAGGCCTTCATGAGTGCCAGGAGACCAACAACCATCAGGAGACCTTCACTACCATCAGGAGACCTTCATGCGTGCCAGGAGAACTTCACCATCACCAAGAGACCTTCGCGAGTGCCAGGAGACCTTCACTAGTGCTAGGAGACCTTCACCACCACCAGGAGATCTTCGCTTGCTAAAGGAATGGTTGCATCATACTCAGAGAAAGATTTGGATGGAGTCTATCTTATTGTTGTTTGTATTATTGGGTCAATCTTACCTGGTCAGTGTTATTAGGTCAATCTTACCTGCTTTACACACTTCTTATGCCTATAAATACTCTTTATGATCATTGTTTATGTCTATGTGTATAGGTGGGACAGGCTGCACCTATTGAAAGGTTTTATATTTACCATGCTGCCCCTTCAAGAGCTACTAATACTACACATAAATCCTGGGCTCTGATATCCTAAAGGGAAAGGGGAAAATCGTGATTTACAAGCAGCCCCCCATCCATGCCGTCTGTTTTATGGTTTGACCTAGATATAATAGTATGTCAGTGTGCTGACAATATAAATCTACATCGAAAACAGTCACCAACCTGCCAAAAACTACAACTGAAAGATGAACCATGGCGTAACTCCATATCCCTACAATGGAAATGGGTATGTTCCTATTCCACGACTCTTCAGGCGAACCCTAAACCTTTACTTGAAGCATAAGAAGGTTCAGGGATCAGAAGCAACCACTTAGCCAAGTAGGAATCAGTGTCAATAATCTATCAATGAAGCAAACCAATGTGCAGGTACGTGTCTGTATACCGCAGACACATAACTTAACTAAGATCAGATATACCTCTCATGGATTTCCAATTCCCTTATCTTCTATGTATATTGGCCTCCTTTTTGGGAGTAATACCCCTCTAAAAGACAATTTTCCCTGGATATCCTGCATTCTGCCTAATTCCATCTGCGTCACGTCACCCATCTATAAAGCTTTGAATATTCAGCGTTGCAAAAAGTTCTGCACTTCTCCCATCCTCTAAGTGGAACTTCATCCATACACCTGCTGCAAAAACAGCCCCACTCAGATGTTATGAAATCTGCTGCAGCGAATCTTCTTTGTGTGAACATATACCATTGCACATGAAAGCATTTTCATGTACAGGACTGCATTCTCAGTTACAAGTCCAGCGCATACAAGTTTTTGATGAAAGACCCTTATTTATGTATGTAACCCCCCTGCTTTTTTCCCCCAGTACATGTTAGGAGGTTTCAGATATGTTACCTTTATGTTCTGCATCGCAGGGAATAATACATTTGGAATAATGAGGCAGATGCACAGACACAACTGTGGATTTCAATGAGGACGGAATGATTCCTAAAGAGTGGAATAGACTGCCATCTACAGGTCTGCTGCAAAATTCACAGCCAGACCAGAGGAACTGAAGGCCTAAGTTAGTGCCCCCTCCAGTCTCAGGATGGTAGGGTTTCAGTAGCGCACATGTGCATGCCCCCCTTTCCCCGTGCGGCTTGGCCCCACCGTTGCTTCAGCACAATACACACAGGCTGCTGACACTGAAAGCCACAAATAATGCTCAGTGGAACATTCTACAAGAGGAAGAAATTCGACAAGTTTCCAGAGAGCCGGTTTGTGCTATTAGATAAACCTTAAAACACAGCGGCCTATGCAAATCTACGCTCGGGGTCCGAGAAGAAAAACAAAACCTTCTAATGAGGAATGTTAAATAAGCAGCCTCATTACTTTATAGACACGTTCCACGAGCCAAAGAAGACAAACACGCGTAAAATTCAAAACACGCCGCAGAAGGCAGTGCAGGCGCCCAACCACATAAATCACAGCCTGGAATAGTTTTTTCTCTCCGGGTATAATTGTGCCTTAGTTTCCTCTAATGATTTATTGAGGTAAATATTCTGTATGGTTTCACAGCTACTGCTCCGGAGTCTCAGGCACAGACGCGTCTTTATTCGGGCGGCCGGAGAGGTGAATTCACTGCAGTATTCTTCGGTTTGGCTCAGACGCTCTTCTAAGGTCTTTTCAGGAGTTCACTTGTACATGGGGCTATTGAAAACGGCTAAACAGTGTTCTCCGGAAAAGGTGCCAACAACGTCTCTCAGCCGGGCGGGATAAACAAAGACGATATGTGGAAAACAAAATTATCCGGGGGCAACTTTCCAGAGACACATTCCTGGTCATTAAGGACAGGACTGGGAGGAAAGCGGCTGCCCTTATTATTATTACACTCTCCAGGCAGAGCAGGTTCTCCACAATCCCCCTGAAAAATCTGTAACTTTTCACCCTAAATTCAGTCCCAGATTAGTTATTTATTTTACCCAGTTCTGTAACTTCTACCGATCAGCAGCTCCAGGACCGGACAGGCGCTGGATGACCAGATATTCTGGATTATGGGGTGGTAATAGAAAATTATAAAAGAGCTACTAACACAGCGAGAGAGAATATGTGCAGTGTTGTATGTGTACTCTAGACAATGCACAGTACAACTTCTCTTCTCCTGTATACTGGGTGTAATTCTCAGTATCTGCTCTTATATTTTTATATATGGACACTGCACACAACTACTTTTTTCCCCTATAAGTATGTCTTTGAAGTGTAGAGAAAACCCACACAAACACAGGGAGAACATACAAACTCCTTGCAGATGTTGTTGCTTGCAGGATTCAAACCCAGGACTCCAGCGCTGCAAGTCTGCAGTGCTAACCACTGAGCCACCATGTTGGCCCCTCCTTGCAGATGTTGCCATAGGCAGGATTCAAACCCAGGGCTCCTTGCGCTGCAGTGCTAACCACTGACCACCGTGCTGCCTACACTCCCACTTTTCCTGTCCTGTATATATAGACAGTGCACAATACCACTTCTCCTGTCCTGTATATATGGACAGTGCACAGCACCACTTCTCTTGTCCTGTATATATGGACAGTGCACAGTACCACTTCTCTTGTCCTGTATATATGGACACTGCACAGTACCACTTCTCTTGTCCTGTATATATGGACAGTGCACAGTACCACTTCTCCTGTCCCCTATATACTGTATATACATTGCACTGTACCACTTCTCTTATCCTGTATATATATGGGAAGTGCACAGTACTACTTCTCTTGTTCTGTATATATGGGCACTGCACAGTACCACTTCTCTTGTCCTGTATATATGGGCAGTGCACAGTACCACTTCTCTTGTCCTGTATATATAGGCAGTACATAGTACCACTTCTCTTGTCCTGTATATATGGGCAGTGCACAGTACCACTTCTCTTGTCCTGTATATATAGGCAGTACATAGTACCACTTCTCTTGTCCTGTATATATGGGCAGTGCACAGTACCACTTCTCTTGTCCTGTATATATAATAATAATATATGAATAGAAAACCCAAAAGTCATTATCTCAGAAAATTAGAATATTATATGAGACCAACTATAATAAAATTATTTAACACAGAAATGTTGGCCAAATGAAAAGTCTGTCCAGTAAATGCCCTCAGTACTTGGTCGGGGCTCCTTTTGCATCATTGCAGCTATGTGGCCTGGAGGGATCAGCCTGTGACCCTGCAGAGGTATTATAAGGGCCCTGGTTGTATGATAACAGCCTTCAGCTTTTCTGTATTGCTGGGTCTGGGGTCTCTTGTAGATTCTCTATGGGGATAAGGTCAGGCGAGTTTGCTGGCCAATCCAATACAGTAATACTGTGGTTATTACACCAGGTCTTGGTACTTTTGTGGACAGGGGCCGAGTTCTGTTGAAAAATGAAAATTCCATCTCCAAAAATCTTATGGGCATAGGGAGGCCTGAAGTGCTGGAGAATCTCCTGGTAGACGCTGAACTGACTTTGGTCTTGATAAAACACAGTGGACCTACACCAGCAGATAACATGGCTCCCTAAACCATCAGTGATTGTGGAAACTTCTTCCTAGACCTCGAGCAGCTTGGATTGTGTACAGCGGCCTCTCCGCTCTTCCTCCAGATTTGGGGACCAAACAAATGAAATGCAAAATTTACTCTGAAAACACCTTTGACCACTGAGCAACAGTCCAGTTCTTTCTCTCCTTGGCCCAGGTAAGACGCTCCTGGATACAACGTCTGTCTTTGGTGGCTCTTGAAGCTCTGACTCCAGCAGCGTCCACTCCTTGTCAATCTCACCTAAATTTTTGAATGCCCTTTTCTTAACAATCCTAGGCTGCGGTTATCCCAGTTGCTTGTCCTCTTTTTTTTTTTTTTTACCACGCTTTTTCCTTCCACTCAACTTTCCATTAATATGCTTTGATACAGGGCTGTGTGACGTTTTGTGGAGTGTCAATGACATCTTCTTTGAGGTCTTCTTTGGTTTCTTTGAGCCAAAGCCTTGTGTCCTGTATTAACCAATAGAATCTCACAAGTCCCTCATTCTTAATAGCCGGTCACATAGACCATTATCAGAGGACTGCAGCCCTCACTCACTATTGTTATCAGCCATTATCAGAGTACAGCACTCACACGCTCGATATGTGTTTGTGCTTTACATGTCATTCTTCTCTGCAGATCCTCTCAAGCTCCATCAGGTTCAAGTCAGGTCTCTGGCCAGGTCACTTAAACATTCACAGTGTCCCTAAGCCACTCTTGTGTAGTCTTGACTTAAGGTCAGTATCTTGTTGGAAGGTGACCCTACAGCTCAGTCTGAGGTCTAGAGCATTTTGGATCTGGTTTTCATTAGAAATATCTCTTTACTTTGCTCCATTCAGCTTTGTCTCAACCCTGACCAGTCACTTTGTCTCAACCCTGACCAGTCACTTTGTCTCAGGCACTAAAAAACACCTCAACAGCATGATGCTGCCACCACCATGCTTCACTGTAGGGACAGTATTGGACAGGTGATGAATATTGCCTGGTGTCCTCCAGACATGACACTTAGAATTGATGACAAAAAGGTCAGTCTTGGTTTCATCAGACCACAGAATCTTGTTTCTCACAGTCTGACACTAGATTCACACAAGTGTTCGGGTCTCTGTTGTTCGGGTCTGCATGGGGTACTGAAAGATGGAGACCCTGTCCATTTAAAAAGTGGATAGCCCCTGCTTCATTCGCTATTGATGCAGATCAGTTGAATCCGGTACATACCTCCCACTGTCTGGGACTGCGGGACAGGACCCAGAATGCAGGACGGTTGGGAGGTATGCCTGTAGGACTGGATATAGATGTAGGGACGCCTGTAGGATAGAATATACATGCAGGGACACTTGTAGGACTGGATATAGGGACACTTGTACGATTGGATATAGGGACACCTGTAGGACTGGATATAGATGTAGAGACACCTGTAGGACTGGATATAGATGTAGAGACACCTGTAGGACTGGTTATAGGGACACCTATAGGACTGGATATAGATATAGGGACACCTGTAGGACTGGATATAGGGACACCTGTAGGACTGGATATAGATATAGGGACACCTGTAGGACTGGATATAGATGTAGGGGCACTTATAGGATAGACTATAGATGTAGGGACTACTGTAGGACTGGATATAGGGACACCTGTAGGACTGGATATAGATGTAGGGAACCTGTAGGACTAGATATAGATGTAGGGACACCTGTAGGACTGGATATAGATGTAGGAACGCCTGTAGGATAGAATATACATGCAGGGACACCTGTAGGACTGGATATAGGGACACCTGTAGGACTGGATATAGATATAGGGACACCTGTAGGACCAGATATAATTATAGGGACACCTGTAGGACTGGCTATAGATATAGGGACACTTATAGGATAGACTATAGATACAGGGACACCTCTAGGACTGGATATGGATGTAGGGACACCTGTAGGACTGGATATAGATGTAGGGACTACTGTAGAACTGGGTATAGATGTAGGGACACCTGTAGGACTGGATATAGATGTAGGGACTTCTGTAGGACTGGATATAGATGTAGGGACACCTGTAGGACTGGATATAAATGTAGGGACACCTGTAGGACTGGATATAGATGTAGGGACACCTGTAGGACTGGATATAGATGTAGGGACACCTGTAGGACTGGATATAGATGTAGGGACTACTGTAGGACTGGATATAGATGTAGGGACTACTGTAGGACTGGATATAGATGTAGGGACACCTATAGGACTGGATATAGATGTAGGGACACGACTAGGACTGGATATAGATGTAGGGACACCTGTAGGACTGGATATAGATGTAGGGACACCTCTAGGACTGGATATAGATGTAGGGACACCTGTAGGACTGGATATAGATGTAGGGACTACTGTAGGACTGGATATAGATGTAGGGACACCTGTAGGACTGGATATAGATGTAGGGACTACTGTAGGACTGGATATAGACGTAGGGACTACTGTAGGACTGGATATAGACGTAGGGACACCTGTAGGACTGGATATAGATGTAGGGACACGTCTAGGACTGGATATAGATGTAGGGACACCTGTAGGACTGGATATAGATGTAGGGACACCTGTAGGACTGGATATAGATGTAGGGACACGTCTAGGACTGGATATAGATGTAGGGACAGCTGTAGGACTGGATACAGCCCCTGCTATCTGTATATAACTGGTTAATAAAATGGACTTGTCAGCTGCAGCTCCTCCTTTGCCCTGATGTCAGAATTCTGGAGCTAGTGGGTGGAGTTTGTTTGATGTGGCTGCACATGCGCGCAGAGGAGGATGACGGGAGATGTAGTTTCAGCCAAAGACAGGAAACACGTGACCTCCCCTGAACTTCTCCACATCCCGACATCCTTTGCTTTGGTTCTGGTAGAGCCGAGAACGAGAGTGATGAGCCGCCAATCCGAGGACGAGGTCCACCGGCGGGGCCACAAGAGAGGGGCCCGGAGCCAGGAAGACGAGGTGAGGAGAGAGGCCGCTCATCTCTTATGTGTCCATGACAGACCCAAACCTGCCCGACAGGAAGACTGTGCGGGGACTACTGAGGGTGCAGCCCCCTGGGGTCTGGTCCTGGCCCTCCCCCCTCAATGTCCTTTCTGGTGGTCTGACAACTATAACCCCTCCCTCAGACACCCCCCCTCCCCCTGTAACTGACAATAACCCCTGACCCCTCACATTGCTCCTGTGTGGTCTGACATTGACCCCTCCCCCACTGTCCTCTTGTGGTCTGACAATAACCCATTCCCCCCCCCTCACTGTCCCCCTGGGATCTGACATTCAGCCCCCTCCCTTATCTGTTGTCAGATGCTCCTGCTATCTCCCATCTTGTCAGCACAATAGCGCCCTCTTATGTGTCCAGTGTTGAATTATGTTCCTCTCATTTCAGGCTGGCGGCAGTAGCTGGGAACAGGCAGATCTGGGCAATGAGGAACGCAAGCAGAAATTCTTGAGACTCATGGGGGCTGGAAAGGTGAGATAATGGGAAACATGGGTACAGAGGGTGAGCGTGGTGTGACTCCAGGAGACTCTCCGGTATCAGTGGTATCTGCTCCACCATAACTGTGGCATTGTGAGCCGAGGTATATCCAGTGATCGGCCGTTATACTCGGACTACATAGGGCTGGTCACCCAACACTTCATGGTAATCGGCGCCATTGTGCAAGTTTACAGCAAAGCTTAATGTAAGTGAAGATTCTGGGCTTTAATGTCACCTGTGTATTCTTATTTCTGTAAGTGTCTGAAGTCACTGAAAGAACCTCTATGAACAGCACCTGAAACCCCTTAGAGCAGCTAAGTATAACCCCTTTCACCCCACAGCTGTAGATGTAGAGCAGCCAGAACTGTTGAATAGAATCTCCTGATTTGGGACTTTTCCATCTTTCTGTAAATGTACATGATTTCTAAAACTGTGATGAGTGGGTGGGATCGTCCTGCTGTGGTGTGTGCTCTGAGCCAATTACATGGCCCCCTCCCCCATCACACCACAGGGGAGGCAGGGAGACTTCAGGCTGTAGGGGAGAATTGGGGTTGGATGCCCATCAGGTATATTGATACTGTCAGGATGTGCAAGGCCTATAGCCGCCCTAAGCCTCGTTATGACCACCACTTAGGTCCTCTTTTTTTTCTTTCCTTTTTTGGACCTCAGGCTGCAGTAACAATCTGTCACCTCCTGACACTAGCAATATGCCTGATGTTGGAGCATTCATAGCCCAAATGCTGCTGAAGCTCTATGACTATGTAATATGGATTATCCGGCTTTATACTGTGCATGGATTCTAACAATACTACATCTGTAATAAAACAAGCAAGCTCAGAAAATTTGCTTGGCCTGCTGTGTCCATCCTCTGTGCTTTATAACCTTGTGAGTCCGGCCAGTCCTCCTTGGTATTGTGCACCCTCCCCTGAAAATATGAGAGTGCTGCCTGTCTGTATTCCCCAACCTCATAATACACATCTGCTGCAGGTCTAGTGATGGGTGCGGGGTATCCTGTGCACAGGAGCTGGGGTCTCCAGTTGTTGATGTTGGGACATGTGTTTTTTTTTTTCATATTTGGGGTTCCCCCACTGTTCACATACCTGTCACATGTGACGCAGCTCCTCCTAAATAAATGTCATGTGACCTTTGTCTCTCCTGTTGCTTTCTAGAAGGAGCACACGGGGCGGCTTGTCATCGGAGACCATAAATCCACATCTCACTTCAGGTCAGGTGAGGAGATGATTGACATGAATAACTAGTTCAGATGACGGAGGAAACGATTGAGGGCCAAAACTGAGCTGTACAGTCGTCTTATAGGAGGCCGGACCTTCATCCTTGTACAATGAAACGTTCTGCAGTTGTTGGGTTTTGTTTTGTTCTTTATCGTGTTCCCATGACCTCCAGGCTCCTCTGGGCTCTTTCCCTCATTGGCTTGACTGCCAGTGTGAACATATCCTTTGAACAGCTTTATTGTAGCCCCCATAGTTCACCTGCGGGTTAGGGGTGTCCTGTCATCCAGAGCGGGGTCCTGCTGAACACATACGGCGCTTTAGGTCTTCACAACCTGATTATGTGGATGTTCTACTTCTGCAGGAGACGAGGATCGCAAAATGAATGATGAATTGGAGCATCAGTACCAGCAGAGCATGGACAGCTCAGTGTCAGGAAGAAACCGGCGGCACTGTGGCCTCGGATTCAGTGAGGTAAGTGTTGCCAGTTTATACAGACTGTATACGGTAACAGGCAATGTCCTGAGAATATCCGTGTCTCTGCTCAATGCCTCCCATCACGACAGAACAATCTCATGGGCTTCGGCGTGACTTCCTTCTGCCTTCGACACTTCTGACTGATGTCCGGGACTGCTGAGGCCTCTGATTGGGCTTCAGCTGGTCATGTGATGTTGTGACTTATAGATGTAAGTATCACAACACTGCGTGAGCCATGTGACCGCTGAGGTGGCCTTGACATTAGCCAGAAGTGACAAAGACAGCAGAGAGTCATGCTGGAGCCCAGGAGAGGCGAGTGACAATTTTTTTGTTTTTTGACCACCTCTCCTAGACTCCGCTCATTATACTTATGGGGTCTCTTAAACTTCAGTCTATAATATCAGTTTCGGTTTGACTGTGTTCATTGAACAAAACCACTGGGCGAACCTGGTGAGACGAATCTCATGAGGTTTATCGAACATGTACTCGTACTGTAAAAGGGGCTTGACCTAAATAATCGCCAGTAATCATAATCGCGGTAAGATGACCAATTAAACGCCATTTAGATTTAAGTCATAATCGCCCAGACCTCTTATTACTTATTAACCCTATTATTATATTTATTATAACTCACTTCAGAAATCTGATTGCAGATTTCCGGTTTGGTGCACGAAACCTCCCTCGGTGTACCAAACCTATCAAGGGGCTAAAGGCTTTTATTTCTGGGGCATCTGCCACCAGTGCTCTAAATATTTAGACCAGCGTTGGTCTTAAGAATCCTAAAATTGTGTCTAATGGGGGAAGAACATGATTTATGAGTAATAGAAAAGTACAAGTAATGGTCCGGCACCCGATAATCTGCAGGAGAGCCCCCTAGTGGAGATGCAGGACTTGATGGGGAGCCCGTAGCATGCTGGTAGTAATGTGCCCTGCCACATAATGCTACCCCCTTTATCTTGGTTGTCCAGATGGGACTTAAAGGAGTTTTTTCAGGCGATGACCTATTTTCTGTTTGTTGACTTTCCTCGTCATTACGTTGTTTTTCATTTTTACCTTTGTAGCCGGCCAGTTCTGAAGAAAAACCGCCCCCTCCTCCTCCAGACAGCCACCCCAAGGAAGAGGACACGTCGGATTCAGATGACAGCACCAGCGACTCCGAACCATCAAAGGACAGCGCTGACCGGAGCCCTGTGAAACAAAGCAATAACGAAAACAATGCCTCTGAAAAGAACGCCAAGTGCAACTACAAAATGCAGTTTGTGAAGTCCAGCGGGTTGTAGCCCCATTTTGTTGGGGGAGCAGTATTGCAGGGGGGGCTCAGGTGCGAGACTTTGGAAGGAGAGGTAATCTTCTGGAAGTAGATGAGCCCCCAATGTGGTTTACACTGGATGTCCTGAGCTCCGAGGAGGGGGGAGCAGATTACAATATAAAGCTCCAGGTCAGGCCCCTCCCCCTCCATGCTCCGCCATTGCCCCGACTAGTCCATGTTGTTCACTCCATAGAGATACATAGACAACACAGTCACCAGTTGTAAGAACACTTCCAGAAGTTGTGGCCCCTGTGGATTACTGACTGCTCCTCCTTGGTCAGCACTGTGACAGTGAAGGAGTTACTGCGTTTTTAGCTGGTGTTGGGATAGCACGCGTCTCGCAGATTTTTTTACTTATTCTGTGAAAAATTTATTTTGTTTGGAGAATTTTGCTTTTGTGGTTGAATAAACCTGGAATGAGGCCTACGGCTTTCTCAGTGGTAAATGGCGCCAGATACTGCGGTTATACGGGGACGAAATTATCCCCAGGAAACGCAATTTCTGGAGTCGCTGCTTCTGACAAATGTTCTGGTGTTCTCAGGATGTCTCTCTCTTCTGGAAAGCTGGGTGACATCCATCATGGCTTCCATCACAGACCCTCAAAATGTCACCCAGATCTTGTTGACTTCTAAATCAAACAATTATCTGCTTCTAGGAAAGCTGGGTGACAACTACTTTCCTGCCTACATTATATATTTGCCAATCTCCTCTCAAAGCTCTAAGGGTGGCCATGTTGGTTGTCACCCAGCTTTCCCAGATAAAGGTATTCTTTATCAGATTTGTATTTTTAATTGGAAGTAAAAGTCTGGGGCTTATCTGCAGCACAGAGTGTTTCAGCTCACACCTCTTCCTGATGGACAGAGACTCTTCTCGACAAGTTCATTTCATATGTCTTATGTGTGTTTGAATATGCGCCTGTGCAGGGTAAGAGTCTTGTGATCACATCCTTGGTTGGCCGCGTTCATACGCTGCAGTCACATTGCGGTTTGTGAGTTGTCCTGCATTTATTCATGGTCATGTCCATTGCTGCGGTTCTAGGATTTTCCACAGACCTGGTGTAGAGGGCGCCACTTCACCCATAGATGTGCAGGACCATGCTATGGAGGCTGGCAGCCATGATGGAGACCTTGGAACAGTCTATAATATGTTCAAGAGTGACCATATCTTATTGGTCGGAACCTGTGGATTATACCACTTATTGGGCTCTGGACAGGTGAGCAGGTGGTGTCTGTTGTGCTTGATGGTCTGATCCAGCTGCTAGGACTAGGGATGTGAAGTATAGGACCATGGAGGCTGGCAGCCATGATGGTGGGAGGGGCTGGTTTGCTTGCGCGTGGAAGGGTACATAGTATATAATGTGGTCAGAGAGTCACCGAATCCTGTTAGTTAGAACCTCAGGGTCGTGACCCTTGGATTATACCACTTATTGGTGTCTGGACAGGTGTGATTTGTAGTGCTCAATCCAGCAGCAAACTAGGTCTCCAAATAGTTAAATAGCTCTAAACCTCTTGGCAAACATGGTGTCATCCACTATCATCAGTGGTCTCTAGAAAAGCTGGGTGCCGGCCGCCATCACAGCTCCCACTTGTAATGCAGCATTGTAGGATTGGCATCCTTGTCTGATTTGTTATTCGGGACCCTCAGAAAGCTGGGTGGTGTTCATGTGAGAGCTGTAATGTAAATGTAATCTGTCAGTGACCCCTCCCCCAGCGCGGATCTGGCGGCTCTGCCCTGACACGCGCTTTAGCAGCTCTTTACATCTTGTTTTCTAGCTGTAGTTTAGCATTCAGCGCGGTTATCACACAGAATGCCTCAACAGGCGACTATTAAAAATGCCCTTTACCAGGTCCCCGGCTTTGAACTGAAGAAATAAGTGAAGAAGTTTCCGTGAAAAGTTCATCGCAGTCGATTGAGTTCAGCAAGACAGATAATAGAGAGAAAGCCAATCAATATGCCGGTTCAAACAGAATGGCGGCCGCTGTGATGTACGTTCATTTTCAGGCTCCTTTGTACTCTGCCACTATGAAGACTGGCGCTTTCTTCTCGTCTGCAAGTAAAAGTCAGGAAGCGCGCCAAAGAAATCATTAGAGCGGATTCAGTGCTGAGCGCCCCCCCCCTCCTAGTGTATATATACGATAAGCCAGCGTGGGGGGCCTGAGGTTGGTGCTCTCTGATTTTCACTGATGGGCCACAGTCCCACTTTCGGGGTGTCCTATAACATGGTCAGCACTGGAGGTGCGATCCTTATATTAAAGGGGGCTTAGCCATAAAATAAGAAAAGTCGTAGCTCTGTAACCACCTGCAGTGTAAAGGATGGAGGTTTATATTCCAGATGTCATGGTGACAGAGAGCGATTGTAAGTTTGTTTCTTTTATAGATCTTCTGCCTTACTAACCATGTGACCTGCATAGATGGAAACCTCCTTGCTTTACACTGCAGGCTGGAACCAGAAAAAAAGGGAAATGTCTTCTAACTAACCCATATTGTGGCCGTTCCATCTGCAATAACTACCATGTATTGGACGTGCTGCAAATTGTAATTTTTTTAATTTTTTTTTTACCTTGCACCAAGTAACAAAAGTACAAGAAACAATTGTCAAAAACATTGCAGAGAAAAACCTTCAGATGTGATAGGAGCAGCCAGATTCCAACACAGGATAATGAGAGTAGTGGTCCCTGTATTAAGCTGGCAGAGAAGTGGCTAACTCCCCCAAACTGGTGCATATAGTTGCAAGTGGTTTTTTTGTTCTTTTTATATCCACCTTGTCACATGTCTGACAGTGGGAGGGGCTTCCCTTCTTGCCATTTATGGACATTTACACCCTAAAAGTGGCGTAAATGCTGCCAGAATATACGGCGGGCCAAGGGGGCGAGTATTTTGTATTATAGCTTTATTACTATAACCCTTATTTCTGTTTTACAGTACTCTGGATGCAACCTGCAGTGTAAAGCCTGGAGGTTTTCATTCTGATCCCGTGCTCCAGTGTCAGGCAGCACAGGCTCATTGTACAGGTATCGTTTACATAGTGTATGTAGAGATGGTGATATATTTAGGTGATGAGCAGATTTGTGTAGAGAACCTCTACCCTCCATGTTTGTTGTAGAGCAGCCACAGGAGATACAGTGTAAAGGGGTCCATACACCTGCAATGGCTGCAAATGCACTTTAGACCATATTTCTCATGTAGTTGTGGATGTAGAGTGGACTGGAGTATACCATTGTTTCTCTCACCCTCCAGACTACTGTGTCCCCAAACTATTCTTTCAGACTCCCCTGCCTTTCCCCCGCTCCCCTCCTTTCTGAGAATTCTGCCTCCACCCCTTCTTCTTTCTTGTGTTTCTGCCTCCCCTCCTTTCAGGCTCCTCTGCCTCCCCTCCTTTCAGGCTCCTCTGCCTCCCCTCCTTTCAGGCTCCTCTGCCTCCCCTCCTTTCAGGCTCCTGTCTCTCCAACCCCCACTACATTCATAAATAATTCTAGATATAAAACAAAATTTTGGGGTTCAGGGAAGACTTTGTATTAAACACTTGGACACTAAGAAACTTTTTGAATTTTCTTTATTCAACAGAATTTTTTTTTTTTTACAAAGTCAAAAATAAAGAATCTAATTTGGCAAAACTTTATAAAGGTGATAGCGGCAGCGCAGAGTTAGTCAAAAATAGACGACTTCTAGATATAGATTCATTTATAGATCGCTCTCAGGATATAGAAAATAAAATCTCTATTAATTAAAACCCAATTTTAAAATGCAAATCCAGTCCTCATTACAACGCAAAACTGAGAAATAAAATTCTTCAAACCACAGCAAACGTCAGGCGGCGGTGGGGACCCTCACCTGGGGGCAGGTGCGGAGTCACCTGCTGGAGGACCAAGTCTCTGTCAGATCATATGTAATAGTCAAAATCTGCCCAAGGGATGTTAATGATGATGTCATGGATGTGGGGGTGGCTATGTAAGCTGCCCCTATAGGTGATGTCACTAGTGGTGTGACCTCTGGGGGGTAGCTGAGTAACCTGCGCTTATGTGATGTCACTAGAGGGCATGTTGATGACCTCATCGGTGTGGATGTATAGCCTGCCCCTCTGCATGATGACCTCATGGGTGTGGCTGAGCAATCATGGGTGTGGCTATGGATTATAGTGAACCATGTGCGATGTCACTAGTGGGTGTGGCTATGGATTATAGTGAACCATGTGATGTCATTAGTAGGTGTGGCCTTAGAGTATAATGATGGAGATGTCATGGGCTTGCTTCCGTTATTGCAGACCTTCTTCATGACTTTCCCATTTTGCAGCTTTGCTTTAACACAAAAGTAATTAGAAATTTCCTTATTAAAACCAGTGTTAATGACTATAAATATTTGATCAATATAAAATGTTAACTACTTCAGTGCTGGACAGAGATAAACTGAATTGTAAATTCTCCCATCTCGCCGGGGCACTGACCCTTCTGTAGGGGGCACTTTCGTCCTCCGCTGAGGGTTAAGGCACTGTCATGTCCAGAATCCTGCAGGACCTCACATTTTATCTGGAGTTGGCTTACACCAGACGGCTCCAGCGAGGTCCGCTCTACCTCCATTTTGTCCATTTTCTACAATCGGACGGTCAGGGACGAATTGCAGCGGATAAATATATATACACATAGACCTCCAGAGCAGCTGTGGGACAAACGGAAGACACAGGATGGTAGGGGTTGTGTTTCCAGCGGTGCAGGTGTAGCGTCAGACAGCGTGAAGGCTGCAGGTGACTTAATCTCTGGTGAGCCGTCCCTTGATCAGTGGTCATACGCAGCGTGGGCTGAAAATATAACACAAGGCAGGTCAGTAACCGGACATGTCAGCGCTCATTCTGTCGTTACCATCTGGTCCAGCAAAGGAACTTCATGCAACATTTAAGGGTACACATCACCAGCATAGAACATAGTGAAATAACGGAGCGCGAGTCTCCTGCCTCTAGTGAGGACTTTACTGGATGGTGAGGAGACAGTTCTCAATGTCCCTTTAGGTGAAGGTTAATGGGAAATTAAGAACCAAGTCCATTGATTGACCCGGTGTTGTGCTGGATCCGGACAGAACCAATAGAAACCCAGAATAATCATGGAGGAGCTGTCGCCCTGGTCCTCAGCTTGTGTCTGCAGTGTGACCAGATCACACACAGTTGCGAGAGGAGAACTCAAAATATCCCACTATGTACATACACGATGCATGCAGGCGACCTCACAACATCCATGCCAAATGTGACGCAGCGACTCCATCATCATCACCCTCTTACATTACACAGAATAGCTTTTGCCCAATTTTTCCTAGGTCAATATTCTGGTCAGGACACTGGTGGGGGGCATTGCATTGATGTCTTACTATAACAGGGTGTTGACACTGGGGCTAGTCAATAACTTACCGGATTAGGGGTCAGGGTCTTGTCCTGATGGGGTGTGGACTCTAGGAGGTTAATGTCTTGCAGTAACAGGGTAGTGACTTAAGTATAGGGCAATGGTGGTACACAGCGCTACAGAACATGTCAGTATAGGGACAATGGTTAACTCTACAGTAATATTTCTGGCTACTGCTGTCCAGTCCTGGTGGTCGCTGCGCCCTCTACACCACAATACACACCACACCCTGCTGCATGCTCCACCTCATCTTACGTCTCCAGCGCTCAGACAGTAGTGTAGTAAATCCTATTACTGATCGGCGGGGCGGGTGCTCGGGGGGAGCGGCACTGTGAGACCAGCTGGCCAGCTGCAACAGTTCATACAGAATTAGACAGTAGGTGGCTCTCTCATGTGGATGAACGCATGACTATGATAAAGGAAGCAAGAGACAGAACACCCTGCACATGATGGGAGTTATCCACAGCAATAATATATGGAGGCTGCAATTACAGGGGACTCAGGTAAAGCACTGTAGTACTGAGTGCAGCTCTGGAGTATAATACAGGATAAGTAATGTATGTACAGTACACAGTGACTGTACCAGCAGAATAGTGAGCGCAGCTCCTGAGTATGTTTCTGCATCTTACCTGCCACTTGTTTGCTACGTTGAGAGGCCTCAGAAGCGAGTGCGTATGACATGGTGATCACCCTCTCTTGCTCCTGTATCTGCATATTGAGATCTGAAGGATCCAATTCCTCAGGAAATCCTGCCGGCTGTAGGTTGTGAACACTGTGGGAGAATTAGAGGGATCATGTGATTTGCTACCTAGAAGAATCACTACATGCAATGTCAGCAGCTCCTTTGAGACTGACCTGGACCGGGCTAGGATGTTCTTGATTTTCTCCACCCTCCGGTGCCGCGCCTCCTGCTCCTCTCTGCTCAGCGGTTCCTCTGGATCCAAGTCTATGTATCGCTCTGGAATTTCCACCTTGTCAGGCATTGACAACTATCAGAAAAAAAGGGAAGTGACAAATAGTGAGAAGGGTAAGAAACCCCTAAAGACATCCAGTGACATCCACAATATTCTGGCGCATGCAAAACAAAGATGAATCCGCCGGGCAATAATGGGGAAGGTAAACTAATTCTGTCTTAAGTTTAAGGTTGTCTAAAAGTCGAGCCGGGTGTATTAGACACTGTGATAAATCTGATGTAGTACCAGACTGTCTAGACTAACTTTACACCACTTATTAGTTGACAAAAATTCAGCACCTTTTTGGCGTACAATGGATGCAGCTTAAGACCCGACCCTCTCTGACAATCCCCACCCACTTGACAGATGAGGTGCAGGAACTTAGAAAGTGTCTCAAACATTTATTAAATGAGATTAATCCATGTATGTTAAGTTTTTTTTGGTGCAAACTATCTGCTCCACTGTGATCATTCCTCTGAATAATTTTAGTTTTTCTTTTCACCAGAACCAATAATTGACTAGCCACAAAGAGAAATGGCCAAGACCTTGTATAAGGGCACTCCTGCTATACTGAGAAACTACCAGCAGGTGGTGACATTGCCTATGAATGGGACTATGCAGAACATTCAATAACATCAATGAGAAAGCTTCCTATGTACGATTCATCTGCAGCCAGGTGACCCCCCCCCCCCCCTCGCTACCTATCCCAAATTATAAATGTTAAGAAAGGTAGGGAACCCAAAGGCATCGTTTGGGTAGAATGACATTATATACGACTGATGTGTACAACTGTTTGGGGCATTACAGATCCCATCATGTCCTGTTTAGTATTTTATGTAGCAGCAGAAGCTTATACTAGGAGCAGCTTCTGCTTGGCAAGGACCTCCCTGACCCAGTGTCAGACTGGCCCAGGATCCTCTGGTGGGCCCAAGTTCTAACACAATAAGACACCACAACATGAAGGGTACTATGGACTATTTCCTAGTGGTTGTTGATTCTGCAGGTAGTGTCCATGGACCCCATTACCTCTTTGCTGATATCCAGGTCATAGTCTTGGGGCTCCATGTCCAGCTCAGTCACATGTATGGCTTTAGCATGTACCCACTCGTGATCTTCCTTCTCTCGGTCCTCCACGTCCCGCGCTGCCTTCTCCAACAGCTGGAAATCAAACTCCTGCTCTCGCCTCCACTAATAACAGATATAAAACGTGTTTAAACAACTGGGCTACCGTGACACCCAACACTCGCCCATAGGCACACACATTGCACAGGTCCGGAAGCCAAACATCCTGCAGGTCCTCTTCAGACCAATAACAGACACCCACAATTCCCAGTAAGTCCTCCAGTCGTCATCTCCTGTTATACAGGCCACTCCTAAGGGTTGTCAACCAGCCCTACAACAAGATGGGCGAGATCCATCACTGACAACCCCTGGGGGAACCGTAGTACAGCCATACCAGTTGTCACTCAGCTGTTTAAGGACTGGCTGGACAGAAGACGACAACTCTAGGACTGGTTATTCACAGACACACAGGATTAGACATGGAAGCACATACAGTGACCTCTTCTACCAGTCCGGGCACTGTGCAGTCCTCCCTCGACCTTTCGCTCTGTTACATCTTGGCCGCCAATCGTTTGGAGAAGTTATTTTAGTTTTTTTGTTGTTTTTTTTTTTTAGATAAAAAAAAATTTAAAGTCATTAAATTGTTTTCCAAATCAAAACTCAAAATAATAAAACCCAACACACAAAAACTCTCCAAGGGTTAAAAGGGAACAATCTGGAGAAGATGACACAGGAGCACGACAGATACAGGGTATATCTCACCAAACCTAAGTAGTGCACTGCAGAAGTATATATATGAGCATTGTGGTGATATACATGTGTAGATATAGGTGTATATGTGGTATATAAGATGTGTGCAGGGCCGTTATAGACGTGAGGATATGCTGGTGTGTACATGAGCACAGTGTGGATAAGTGTAGTGAGCATGTATGTGTGTACAGGACTACAGTGTGTATACAATTCTTTTAAAACATTAAGTTATTAAAAAAATCAGAACAAAACCATTTCCCCTATAAGACTAATAATCCCTTTCATCCATCTCCGTTTTTTCTTGCATCTCTGGCTCTCTTTACACAGGCAACAGATGTGGAGTGACAGCTATTACTGGTACAGACCTAACCCAGCTTTCCACAGCCCTTATTCTACCAGTAATGACTGTCACTGACCATCAGACACCGTAGGAGAAGATGAAGAGGATGATGAGACTCCCCCACAGGTTTCAGGTTTTACCGCGACAGGTTTTCATCACTCGGGAAAACACAGAGATTGTTCCCTTCTAGTTCCCATCATTCATCAGTCTGCGCCTCTCGGCAGTGACCACCACGTAACGCCATACTCCTGGAACCAGGCTGCAGTACAAGCCGACAGAAGAGATTTTAAGAAGTTTCTGATGTTTCCAGTTTATTGTGTTTCTGGTAGACATACATTAGAAAGCACCAAGCTCAATATTAACATCGTCTCCAAAAGGATCCGAGAAAGTCAAATGTAAGACAAGTAGCAAAGTTACAGTAGAATAAAAAAACCTTACAGTATCCGGAAGTGCTGCCCACATCATAGAGTACAGGATGGGAGTTATTGCTCTGGGGTGAAGATGGAATGAAGGAGAATGAGACTGCAGAGAGCGCTGGGTAATGAATACATTCTTATTATGTCCTCTGAGGCGTTATATGGAGGAGGTGACAAATACAGTTAAGAGAGTCAGCAACAGCTCTGCAAATGCAGCCTATCAGTATGGGGAGCGATGACATCACAGAGCGCAGCCTATCCATTCACTACGATCAGTGGTGACACCACTGAGAATGCAACCTATAAAGTAAGGGGAGTGATGACATCACTGACAATGCAGCCTATCCATTCACTAAGAGCAATGATGACATCACTGAGAAAACAGCCTATCCATTCACTATGAGCAGTGGTGACATCACAGAGAATGCAGCCTATCAAGTAAGGGGAGTGATGACATCACTGACAATGCACTCTATCAATCACTATGAGCAGCAGTGACATCACAGAGATCGCAGCCTATCAGTATGGGGAGCGATGACATCACAGAGCACAGCCTATCCCTTCACTACAAGCAGCAATGACATCACTGAGAATGCAGCCTATCAGTAAGGGGAGCGATGACATCACTGACAATGCAGCCTATCCCTTCCCTAAGAGCAGCAGTGACATCACTGAGAATGCAGCCTATCAAGTAAGGGGAGCGATGACATCACTGAGAATGCAGCCTATCCATTCACTACGAGCAATGATGACATCACCGAGAAAACAGCCTATCCATTCACTATGAGCAGTGGTGACACCACTGAGAATGCAGCCTATCAAGTAAGGGGAGTGATGACATCACTGACAATGCAATCTATCAATCACTATGAGCAGCGGTGACATCACCAAGAAAACAGACTATCCATTCACTATGAGCAGCGATGACATCACTGAGAATGCCGCCTATCCATTCACTAGGGATCAGCAGTGACTCTACAACCTCTACTTTAGCTGATATTTGATGTTTTTTTCACCTATCACTTGCCTCTATACACAGAATTTCATGATGGTGGCCATTGCTGACCCTTGCGCATCGTTCTGCCCTTCCATGTCCTGACCTAGAACTTTCTGCCACATTCCGGAAGCCTCTGATGTTACATAATGACATCTAATGTGCATGACAAGTAGCTGATGCAAGTTACTGGGAATCGGGATGGAGAATGCTGCAACTAACAGGCACATGTCATTAATGCAGAGCTGAGGAAGTACATCGTAGCCTGGTAGAGATGAGTATGGCGGTTAGCGGGTACTGCAAACAAATTAATACATTCAGTCAACGTAAAGGAGAGGCGGCAAGATGATGAATGACACTTTAGCAGCGGAGCAGCGTGTGGGATGAGTTAGAGGGGCGATGACTGATCAGAGGTTGGGGGTCCCGCACAGCAGCCTGGAACATAGGAGAGAATTCACTGCAGGTGTGGGACGCCCTGTGTGACTGCAGCACCCCCCTCCCCGGGGGTCACAAACCTGTTTATTCCGGTTGTGCTGAAGCGAGAAGAGACGCTATAGTATATAATATTAGTCTAGAAACGTGCAGAGTGGCCTCAGGATCTTGTGCTTGTTAATCTAGAAGCTGAGATGAGGCGACAGTGGAAATGCTTCAAATCTCTTTCATAGAAAATATAATGATCTGTAGATTTATAAACTATTACATCGTGTCCAGTGCGTGCTCGCTGCGAGCAGCCTCCATTAATCCCTGCAGCTAATCGTGTTACTGAAGCAATGGGTCTAACCTGGAGATGAGACATAACCTCGTGTACCATGCACACAGCGGGTAAAGTGCGTTCTATCCGACTCTAAAGACTACATGTTAGAGGACGTTCCTCCCATTGCGCTAACATACTGAGCTGAGGTCCGCAGACAGGGGTCGAGACGCAGGTCTGCCGGTGACCGACTGCTTTTCTCCTTGGCTGAGCGTTCTCTTGCGTTCACGGACTAAGGCTTTTTGATGCCGCTTCATGCGTTCAAGCTGCTCTTCGGCGCTCATTTTACCTCTTTGGTTGTCGCCGGAGTAGAGGCGCTCAAAGGCACTTTTTGGTCTGTCCTGTTAAAGACACAAATGGAAATGGTTGCAGAAGGAAAACAATCCCAGGGAGGATGAGCGAGCAGAGGTCCCACATTGTAGTAGGGGGTCCTCATCTCTTCCCTGGGTTACCTTAACATCGTCTGGAGTGGTGCCCCTCCTCAACGTGACGTATGATGCGACAGACGATGACGACGACTGAGGCAGCCTGGAAGTCGACCCAGATAAACCTGAATGAAACATTTCAAGTGTGTAAGAATCTTGGCGTCAAGACTGGAATCTCATAGACCACAGGTTGAGGGAAGGCTACAATATGGGGCTGTGACGGACCAACCCCTTCACATGGTCATATATCTTATATTTTGATGTTGGAGTCATCATTTGCTATAGATTGCAGCTTACTAGATATAACCTATAGAGATACCCTCAGCTATCTTGACACACTCTAGATAGGTTGTGAATGTGAGAACAATGAACAGATCCCAATATACCAGAAACTCCAACTGGAGCCAATGACTCCGGAGACCTCAGCTCATCTTTATATCATGTTCTAGACCTATATCATATACGATACATATTGATTTTCCTACCTCAGACGCTGAGCACAAGGTATGGCCTGATTCCAAGGAAGATGCGACTACAAATGGCTTCATAATGACTGAAAATATGTGGCTGGGGACAGAGATACTCCCTTACCTCTGGTGGGTAATGTCTGGTAACCGGAATCCGAGGACAGGAAGGCAGAGGTTGAGGTGTTGGCGTCACCCAGATTAGCAAGTTCTGGATCGCTTACATAGGTTCGCAGTTCCACCTGTGACCAAAATATACACATAGACATATTACTGCCTACTGGACTATTACAGGGACTGACGCCATCTGCTCCGGGACCTTTGCAGACTTTACCCTGTAGTCTCCATTTACACCCTGGCCCAGTTCCCGGTCTCGCTTCCTCTCATCAGACTGTCTTTTTAAGCCACGTACTGACGTGTGCCGGATGACGGAGGATTCTCTCGGAGGTGGAGGCAGCGCAGGCGGAGGTGGAACATAAGGTTCAGGATCTGCATCTTCAGGGCTATACATGTCGGGCAGGGGTGGTCGTGGGGGAGCGCTCTCATCCTAATGACAGGATGGATTGAGATACGTGAATAAATCGCTGGTAATAAAACATACCCTAACCCTTTTACATACTGTTGCCGCTACTCACAAACTTTGGTGGTGTTGGCGCTCTGGTCGGTGACTGCAGGCGCGGCTCTGGTTTCTGTAGCAGTTGCGGTTGTGAGTGTGATCTGCCCTGGATGTATGGCTGAGGATACAGTCCCACCTCCAGCGTTGGTTTGAAAAGACTCGGTGGGTTCTGGGGCGATGCTGATTTACTGCGAACGGATGTAAACGCCGTAGTTCCGGAAGGCACAAATGTGGAAGTGACCAAAGGCACAGTTTTCCTTTCTGCAAAACATATGGTTATTACTGAAAATGAATAGTGGTGGTTGCTGACAACCATGACATGAGAAGACATTTTATTCACTGGTCAACTGCTACAACTTTCCCTGCACAGTGACATGTATTAATATGATAGTGTCACTGTGGTCAATAACCTCTTTGCAGATGTGGCGCTTACCACGTGTCATGGAGGAACGATCCCTGTATAACAGTTTCATGCCCTGCCCACCATATTTATACCCATGGAGAGTTACCTGGGTTCTTGAATGATTCAACCAGCATCTTAAAATTCAGTTTATTGGAGCTGAGTCCGGCCGTCACGTCTTCGATCCTCCACAGATCCTTCTGCAGCTGAGTTCTGTCCTGTAAGAGGAGATGAGGAGAAGTTAAAACAAGCATCGGACAACTAAAGCAATGGTCAGATATCATCTCTACCCTCTTCTGACCCAGTGCATCAGCGTCAGAAACATAGAGAAACCGAACAAGACCCATTACCTGAGAAGACGGCGACCGTTTCATCTGTTCCTGCAACAACTGTCTGAGCTGAAAGACGTCGCTCTCCAACCTCAAATACTCATTCCAAGAGTTCTCCATGTCCTGCAACACAGAACATACAAAGTAGAAAAAGGAGAAGTAGTTTGGTGTCTATATGCGTTGCCACCAGAGGGCGCTATAAGTAAGAAAACATACCGTGGAGACTTTGGACATTTCGGCTCTGATCTGCACTAAATCTTCCTGTAGGAGACGCTGCTGGTAGGAAATTTTCTCTGTGTGCTGAGGTTGATCCTTGTACTGATCCATCTGTCTGTGCAAAACCTCGAGGACGGTTTCAAGTTTGTCCTGTAATAAAAAAACTGATGAATGACCAGGTCCCACAATATGTCCCTGTGCAGAGGGTCAGCTCCTCTAATAACGAGATATACATAGAGCAAGGACTATCACATGGAGGCGACAGTGAACGGAGCCCTTTTGTGGCCCTGAGATTCCTCATCTAAAGTAAGCAATACTCCAGTGGTTCTAATCATCCACAATGGCAGACTTTAACTTTCTGCTTATTCTCCCTTTTTTGAGAAACATTAAGGACCCGCTCAGACCCCAAATGAAGACCCATACAAGAATCAGGCTTTTTTTGACTGCAGTATTTAGCGAAACTTGGAAAGTTATTCATGGTAAGCAAAGCTTATTGCAATAAAAGCCCCACCCAGGTGACAAGTGCAGGGAGAGACCCTGCCCAGATCAGAAGTCAAGGTAGGGGCACCTCCAGGTCGTAGGTTGAGATATAGGCCCCTCCTAGAGTAAGGCAGAGGATCAACCAGCAATTTGTTGTTTTAAAAATGACAGATATCACAGACTAATTGTGAAAATCATTACGAAATGGCCTTCTGAAATTTTGAGCACACAGCTAGATTATTACTAGAGACAGAACTGTGAGGGACTTCTCTCACCTTATTGTCCTTCAGAGCTCGGATCTTGTCTTCCAAGTCCTGCAGAATTCTATCCTGTTCACACAGGACACTGAGCTTCACCTGGAAAAAATATGAGACGTATAAGAGAAAATGAAATATATAAGAGAGGCAGGAGATACACAAGAGAGTCTCGTAAGATATGCAAGTAAGAGCCGAGGGATGCGCAAGAAAGAGTCAAAATATGGGCAGGAAAGATGTGCAAGAAAGTTGAAAGATACGCAAGAGAGCCGAACGATACGCAAGAGAGCCGAACGATACGCAAAAGAGCCGAACGATACGCAAAAGAGCCGAACGATACGCAAGAGAGCCAAACGATACGCAAGAGAGTCAAACGATAAGCTAGACAGTCTACGCAAGATAGTGGAACGATACGTAAGAAAGAGTCAGAAGATATACAAGAATGAGTTGGAAGATACATAAGAAAAAGGAGATACACAAGAGAGAAAGTCAGAAAATATGCAAGACACAGATTCGAAACCAGAAAGGAAAGATATAAAAGAAAGAGAGAGTTGGAAGATTCACCAGAAAGAGTTAGAAGGTATGCAAGAGAGAAAGTCGGGAGACGTGCGAGAGAGGTGGAAGTTATGCAAGAAAGAGACATGAGAAATAATCAAGATATGCAAGAAAGAAGTCAGGAAATACCCAAAGAGAGAAACATGGTAGATATACAAGACAGAGATGGTCTAAAATATGCAAGAAAGAGTTGGAAGTAACACATGAGAAAATAGATACAAAAGAGGAGGCCGGGGATGCAAAAGAAAAAGACAGTAAATAAGTGACAACCAGGAGTCCCAGAACGGAGAGGGAAAATACACGAGAGAAAGCTGGAAGCAACATACAAGACAGCAAGCCAAGGGATAGTCTAAAGAGAGACAGGAACTACCCAAGAACACTGAACAATCAGTTAACCCTTTAAGAGCTGTGACTTTTCTTGCATATGTTCCTGGATTTTGATTGGTCACCCTTTTTGCTACTTTCCATATGATCATCCTCACTAATAGTCTTTGCACTGCTCCCAATATTTCACTTACATCAACATCACTTTCAGCGATTCTGACAGGTTTCGTGGTTCGATCTTTAAAGGGTTCTCGCCCGGTCACCTGATGATCATAAACACAACTTGTAAGAGACAGAAGGTAAATGACAACTGAAAGGCTACAAAGAAGCCAAGGGCGCATGCAGCAAACGGCGTGTAATGGTAGAAATCCTGGAAACATGGTGGCAGGGAACATTTGCTTGCCTCACACCTCACGGACATATCATGTGACTGCTAAAAAGAAGGATCCGCCTCTAAAAACGTAGAAAGAAAAATCTTAATTTGAAGTCGATTCACACTTAGACTTTTGTGTTGTGAAGTCAATGGCTGCTCGATACGTAAGCTGGTGGCGATCTGTTACATGCCTCCTACTGCTCCCTTGTGACCTCTCTAAAGTGTCTCGTGGCGTTCATTGACATGAGAAGAAGGATTACCCGTCTCTTGCTCGTTGCTGCTACATAGATTATGTGATATATGCCCAGCGCACCCGAATTCTCCGGCATCATCTGACTTATTCTTAGATTTTTCTTGTGCACAAGATTGACAGGCCCATCGCATACATGGACATTCAAGGCTCACAGTATATGCCACCGTAGTGCCGGCACCCTGTCATCACGTCAGTGGTTAGGAAACCACTCACTACAACTCTCAGCATGCCCTGCAAGAACTGCATGTGCTCAGGACTGATGGCTACAACTATGCTACTATCACACACGCGGCTCTGGTGTTTCATGGTGTCTCTTCGCCAGACTGCTGGAAAACCGTAAAAGAACGAGGGGAAAAAAAAAAAAAGCCGAAGCAATCAGTTACTGCAACGACACCGCAAAACTGCACACGCTAGCGGCACTAGGTATGAACTGTCCATGCTGGACACAGAGCTGTCACTAAACTACATTGAATACTACATATCAAACAATCAGCTGGTGGACTACAAGCAACAGCAAGCAATGAAACCACAACAATGACAAATAAAACCTGCAGAGAAGCTGCATTGCAAATGTAACGAAACTGCCGCACGCGCAAAGCCATGAAATGTTGACACCCAGGAGGCAGAGGCGGCTTACGTTGATGCTCGTTCGATACCCCGGGGTGGAGTTCCTTAAAACACTGTGAACCAAGTTGATCAGAGGTTCATTATATTTTATCTGCGCCAAATCAAAAGAGATCCGGTGTGAAACCCATAGACAGTTCAGGCGCAGACTGACAGCCAGAGGCGCGCAGCGTGGGACAATTCACCCAGCACCACATACATTTCTACATGAAACCCAGAATCTCAGGCTCCGATCCTGTCCTGTAGTCACATCATGCGACCTTATGGACGGACCCGTCTGCTCCACCACAAAATGTGAGCCCTCCACCCCCACCAAAGTAGAGCTCCCCAGGAATGTGGTCATTACCTTCAGGTCCAGGTACTCCAACTCCTTCTTCAGCTGAATATAAGTGTCATCGGCCTCCGGGGAGAAAAGACACAAAGTAAGGACAGAGACAGAGCAGAACCTATATACCAGGAACACACCTCTAGTAATATCTAGACATCCTCAGTAATAATCTGCAGACCTCACACATTTATCCATATGTCCATATCTGCACATACATCATGCGGTTCTGACATATCAATCTACAATAATATGATACGGGCAGTGTTTTGCACACAGAACATAACATGAAGGCGGCATGTGGCTGATGTGTGGGTTGCCCCCCCAAAAAGTAAGCGGACTCATGTTCTGACACCATATGCACACGTGGGCCCATCAGAGCAGGACGCAAGGGGACAGACAGGTTACATTTGGAGGTGAGACTACATGTGGGGGGTGAACATTACCCCTGACTGAAGAGCCAGCACCGCACAAGTTATCATATTGAATTTATAGATTTACGGCGCGCTACGTCTCCCCCGCCGTTTGGCGCGTCAGACCGCTGCAGTGCACATCTCACTAATTGAATTTATCTGCCAGGAAGGGAATGTAGAGGCGTGAGGCATCGCTGGTTCATGCGAGGACACAATGTGTCATCGGGAAAGTAGTGACCGTATGTCTGTGCTATTGTCAGCGCCGCTCTGTCATGGGGTGACCACTGTAGCAGTGCAGGCAGGCAAGAGTTAAAGGGACATGAAAGTTGTCCAGGAATTGGAGCAATCCCTGCCCGCCGCTGCTATCTAGTTGGTCATACTGGTGACTGGTAGGTAGAAGTCCTTAATCCATTGTGACGGCTCTGATAAGTTGGCGGCCTTGGCAATCTCTGGAATATTTGTGACATCACCGATCCCACACCATCTACTGGTTAGATTGCTCCAGTGATTGGTCTCAGTGGTCACGTGGGGGCAGCATTTCCAGCACCAAGTTGTCCACTGCGGTAAACAGAGCGTTGGGGCCTGGTGGGGGGTCCAGTGGCATCCAGAACCTTCTACAGGTAGGCTGCATCGGCATCTGTCAGATATTGATGTCCTATCCTGTCTACCGACCAGAAGCTCTCCAGCTTCTATAAGACTACAACTTCCAGCATGTTAGATACATACTGGGGGTTGTGGCTGCATCTTGTAGACCCTGCTATATGAGAGGCCATGATATGGGGAGGGGATGGATGGTGCAGTAGAAGCAGGCATGGAATGGTGGACAGGTCACCTTACACTGCCTTATTTTGGCCATTCAGTAATTTCGGACGTTATTTAGCACTATTCGCTCAGACGTTCGGTCGTGACATATGGAGAATAGACTTGAGTGGCCGGTGGAGGTCCCGGGACCACAGGGCTCATCACAAGAACAGGTCCAACTCTCGATAATGAAGAATTGTAACTTACAAAAGGGAAATAGTCAGCGGGAGGTTTTATTGGGGGGTTTGTTCTTAATTTTAGGCAGAAACTACAAAATGGCAAAATAAGGTAATGAAGAAAAATTCTTACCGACTGGCCATGTAAACTGGGGGCACTTACAGTGTGCGTCATGTATCCCATGGACGGCATTGACCGACGATCCATATGAGCCGCAGACTGGAAGGAATCAGGACAAGACAAATGAGTTGGGGACCCAACTACTAAACGTACCCCTAAATCACCATCCCATGACTGTGAGGCCTATCATAGGGTCATCGAGATTCAGATACATGGGAAAGAAATCTAAGCTGGAGATCCCATAGCAGCCAGGAATCACCTGGTGACCATACAACCGGGAACACTACAGGTGATGGACACTGGTATGGCCACTATGCTATGAAATCGCTTCCCCCCACCATGGTCTGCATACTTGGCCATGTGCATGTAGCCTAAGTGACAAACTAATAAATGTTGGTCATTACCTTTACAGCATGGATCCGCATCTTCTGTGGTGACCCAATATGGGGGACATCAACTGGTCCTTCCTCTGGTCGCACCGTGAGCCTTTCTGCTGGAGTGTGAGGCCTCCGGGGAGGAAAGACCTTGTGAGGAGCTGGTGGTTGGATGTCGGATGGAGATGGAGGGACAGAAACAGATCTTGGGACATCTAATAAGCTCTTGGCCCGAGACCGGTCCTCCAAGGTGCCCATGTAGATCTGTCCGGTTGGGCTGCCATGTTTGAACTGCTGCCTTTGCTGCCACTCGTACAGCTGCCACACCGTTCCTTCCTTGGTTGCCTTACGCTCTTGGTTGGACATTTTCAGGTGGCTGACCCGGTCCTGTGCATATTTGTAGTCGCTGGGCAAGTTTCGACCAGGGGGAGGGGAACTATTGGAGGGATGTCTGCTGGTCTTTGGCAAAGTCTGGTATCGTTCAGGAAGGGGGAGGGGTTGCTCAGGTCCAACACTGAAAAGTGGAGAATAACGACTAGTGTGGATGTCATGTCTAATCACTAGGTCATTATATTACTATTATATTAGAGATGCCAGTAAGAGGGGGCGGGGCAGTGACAACCTCTCAGACATGATATACAAGCTGGTTGTCAGCAGTAATAGATGAAAAGGCAGTACTACAGATCTAGTACAAGGATCTGAAATTCGCATATTCTAGTAATAAGATTTGTCTGTCTCATCACAGTGTTAACTGCAGATGGCGCCACTGTCATGAAAACCCGACTTACCAGACGTGACTATTTGTAACAAAATTTTTTACAGGGTGAAAAGTGTAGATGGGTTCTTAGCATGCAGGAAAGTGGGGATTATATTGTCATAATTATTTGCATTTTATCTGTGGCCCCCTGACTCTACTGCATTGTGCAAGGATTAGAGAAATCTTACCTTTTACCTTCTCCCTTCTGAACCTTTACCCACTGCTCCACCTGACCCATCACGCTCTTCCTTTGCACTTGTTTCTCAGGGTTTGCAGTTGTGGGGATCCTTCTTTTGTAGGTGTCCAGTCCATTTTGCTCAAGGGGTCCGGCACTTACTCGGAAAGAGGGTGGGAGAGTCCCGTTCCTCTCAATGATCTGGGGTTGAGGAGTCTGTGAAACCTGGGGTCTGTAGGACTTAGAAAAATCTGTGAATGCGGAGGGCCGGCCGTTGGACAGGAGAGAGGAAGTGAACTTTCCTCCATTGGAATTCAGCGTATTTTTGTGGGCGACATAATTGTCTCGACTCTTGGTGTCTCTGTAACTTTCCTGGTATTGCTCCTGCTTCTCTAGCAGATCCTTATGCCGCCCCTTGTCAGTCACATTGCGTTGTCGCTCATTGCTTCCCACTTCTCGATAGTGCTCCTTGTCCCCCGCACTCACATCCCTGTAGCGATCCTTGTCCCCCGCACTCACATCCCTGTAGCGATCCTTGTCCCCCGCACTCACATCCCTGTAGCGCTCCTTGTTCCCCGCACTCACGTCCCTGTAGCGCTCCTTGTCTGCCAGGTCCTTGTAGCGCCCTTTGTCCCCCATGTCTTTCCGAGTGCCCTCCTCTGCAGAGTTTCGCCGTGGCTCCTCTGGCTTCTGATAACCGGTCCTCATTTGGATTCCTTCTGGTTTTGCATAGTCATTGAAGGACTCAATGTGGTTGTTCACTGGAGCCGGGAGCCAATCCATGTCCGCAACCTCCCTGCAACAAACACGAACAATAAAGACACCGCCATGTCCACGCTGCGCAGCTTTAGGGCGACATGCTCAGGGTGTAGCAGTGTCTGAGTGATGAGAAGGTTACATGTCTCCCGGCCAGGGACTGCAGACTGAAGCCGACGAGCCCGAGCCCTGACACCTCATGAGCTTTATTACTGCTGAGCTCAGGACTTCCAGCGCCCGGACAGACACAATCTATGAAAACCATCCCTGACTGTGCGGAGGCAGCGGGATAGAGAGTGAGCGTCATTAACACTCCGCAGCCTGCAGCGCTTGGCAGGATCCCTCACACAGTCAATAACACAAGCCGCACAATGTCAATGGGACAATTAACCAGAGAAAATGAGGAAATGGAGGAGAAAATCTGATGTCTGGAGAAGGGTCCAGTCAGCATGGAGGGGGCTGCATGTAATAAACACTGGACTGTCAGGACTAACACCGGGGTGTGAGCTCAGCAATCATTATAATGGTAACTACGCTCCTATGGGGGGGGGGGGACATCGCACAGAGCTCCCATAAATCAGGAAATAAAGCAGGGGTGAGGACTCTTATAGACTGAATCTGAGAAAGGGATCTGCATCCTGGTATACGGTAAAGACTGACACATGGCTGGTATATACATCTCTTACCTTCTGTTGTCTGGGGGGTTCTGGACAAGTGCAGCTTGGTTCATTACTCGGATCCAGCCATTCATGTCCTCTTGGGTGTCAGCGCTGAAGTAGTACGTCCTCATGCTGGGGTGATCCCGGAAAGAGTCCGTCTGCTGGATGTATGCCCGCAACCCCGTGTGCATAGCCTGTAACATAAACTTGTCACCATCACCGGCCGCTCCGAGCGATTGCAGCACGCTCTGTTATGTGGCCCCAGCCACCACTTACCGGCTGAAAAGTCCATAACTTCCAGCGGAGAGAACTGCAGCAACGCTCAACATTGCAACCGTGATTAACCCTATACAGACCAGCCGCTGTCACACCAACCGCTATCCATATTAATGTGACCAGACCTGAGTGCACGGAGCAATGAATGGGCAGTCTGTGTGCAGGGAACGTGCCCAACCCCATGGCCACAGCCCCATCCCTCTCTACAGGGTGACAGTAGTGGGGGCTCCGCTCCCGATGGACCCATCACTAACATGAAGTGACAGGCATTGAGCACAGCTCTACTGGGATCAGCAATTCTCTGGGGATCTAAGCCCTCAACCTGTTTACTCAGCCAATAGACTCAGTTTCCATGTGTTGCAATGTCGTATCCGCCGCGCCCCGCGAGCCCATGGATGATCGGAGCAACTGGTGACAGAATAATAAGTACAGGGAAAGCATAGAAAAGACCCAAAGTCAAGTCCTCCTTAGATATCTGAGTGTTAGCGACATGACCACACAAGATATGGAAGGAAACTTCAATCTTATGCACCCGAGCTGCCATATCAGAAGACTCCTACAGGCTCCAATGTTCATTGTTACCAGTTTTGGTGGCAAAAATCCAAGCGGGAACCACAACAATTTTAGGTCTAAAGTTTTTATGTCTTGTTAATTATTTTTTATTATGCTTTTATTGTAATTATTTCGCATTAAGTGTAATGGAGTGGGGGGGGGGGCAGTCAGGGTCCTTCATGCGGAACAAATGGAAAGAATGCGGATGTTAATTAATAATGAATGAAGTCATAACGAGGCTGATTAACGAGTCTGGTGCTGCACTGGACATGCAGGGCCTCAGAAAAAGTTTTAGGCACGCAGGACCTCGGATAAGTTCTCAGGAATGCAGGACCTTGGATATGGTCTCAGACACGCAAGACCTCGGATATGGTCTCAGACACGCAGGACCTCGGATACGGTCTCAGACCCGCAGGACCTTGGATATGGTCTCAGACACGCAGGACCTCGCATATGGTCTCAGGCACGTGGGATCTCGCATATGGTCTCAGACACGCAGGACCTCGGATAGGTTCTCAGGCACGCAGGACCTTGGATATGGTCTCAGACATGCAGGACCTCGGATATGTTTTCTGGCACGAAGGACCTCGGATATGTTCTCAGACACGCAGGACCTCGGATATGGTCTCAGACATGCAGGGCTTTGGATATGGTTTCAGAAACTCATGGCCATGGATGTGGTCTCAGGTACTCGGGGCCTCAGATATCATCACAAACACTCGTTGCCTTGGACATTGCCACGCAGTGCCTCGGATATATATGTTTTACACACTCAGGGCCTCATACTAGACCCCATAGTCGTGATAATCATCTTCCTCCAATCAGCACGTTATATAAACAGACCACATTACCTTAAAGGAAAACTTGCGGTTTATCCGATCTTCAGGTCCTGTGGGGACGATGATGTAACTCAGGAGAGGAACGCTGCCTAGGATGGCTTCTTCCCTGCTGTCTGATATGGGAGGAGAGACGGGACAGGTGAGACACCTTACATGAAATATATTATATATGTTCTTACATTGCACTTCTCCACCATCACTACAGTAAGGCGACTGTATGCCCGTGACATCAGACTGCGCCTGCCCACAACAACCCCTTTCCCATCTCACCTTTATAGTAGAAGAGACAATGATCAGAGAGCAGGAACCATCGCCTCTTCCACAGCTTCATCCCTGAACTGTCCTGTAGGGGGCAGAGTGAGATACTAAGAACATGGCGGACAGTATCACCCCTCCCCATCTACAAGCATCCGCCAGTCCTCACCCACCTGCTTGTAGAGCCATCCTCGCGCCAGCACCGGCACGCTAGGGTTCCTCTTTATAGAATGATCTCTTTTGCCGAAGCTGTACACTTTCCCAACAGCTTTAGATCCCTAAAATGACATCATAAAACGTGATAAAATGAGGTAAACAAACAAGAAGACAACCTCCTCATCTGTAGTACTGGAACCATGGACAAACACCAGACATACTGCAAGCACAGTAAACATGGCGGCTTACATTACACACTGTCATATTAGGACAAGAATCCAATATATTACTGGAGTGCGAATGGTTATGTGGAAGATATATATAGACACACTCACACAGGGCTATAGATTACTATATGAAGGAATAAAAATTATACACAATGTATGTGTATTTATGTGCAGTGTTCAGTAATATTCTGCATATACACGGTGCAGTGATATAGTACATATACATGGTACAGTACTATACCCCATATACACGGATGAGCAAAAAGGTAACAATGTTTTGACCTTGTGACTTTCGGGTTCCGTATCTCCCCATCCACTACAGCTTAGAACATGAGACTCCCATCATGTTATAGACAATCCTCTTGGCTATCTCATACGTAAATATGACTTGTAACTATTTAGCATATGATTAGTTATGCAGATTCTTGTCATTGTTACGGTTTTGCTCCTGGTATTGGAAAAATCTTTTTGTTCTTGTATACTACAAATAACAAGCTGTTCTCACATTCCCTATAGCTCAGGATGTTATATGGTGGTTCAAATTGTGGATCAGCCATGAAGATTTCACAAGAAAAGATAAATCGCATCATCGATAGTGGTCTATGGGCCAAGAAAATTTCCAAGTGGATCATGTAAATGCCATGACAGTGGGAAGAATACAAAATGAAGTCCGTCCATCCATTCAAAAGCCAAGAGGTGGACCGCCTTCAAAATGTCGGAGTCAACAAGTCGGCCCATCACAAGGTCTATCAGTTCCAGTGTGACAACACGGCCGTGGAGGTGGCTCATATACTTAGTAATAGCGAGATCATAGACGTCCATGCGAGCACTGTGCAATGCGTGTTACATAAGTCTGGAACGGTGGTCCAAAAAAAGTTGAAGCCTCGACTTCAATATTGTCATAAGCGTCAGCTCGAATTTACAAAAAAAGTATGAAAAGTGGACAGTACAAGATTGGAAACGAGTAATTTGCAGCGATGAGTCAATCAAATGGTCTACGATGTGAAGAAACAAGGGAATAGGGGGCTAACGGATCGAGAAATTGAAGGAACTGTCAAGTTTGGTGGAGGAAGCCTGATGATATCAGGTTGTTTCACATTCAAAGGATACTTAACACAGAATCGATGGATGTCTCAATGCTAAGATATGTGCAAGTACCCTACAAGATGAGTTACTTCGTACACGCAACAACTATGAGTATGAAAAGGAGGGCATAGTGTTACAACAGGACAACGACCACAAGCATACGTCAAGATTAGTGAAGAAATTCTGCAATGACTTAAGAGGTAGAGGAGCTGGATTGGCCCCCACAGTCCTCTGACCTCAATCTAATCCAAAACTTATGGGTAGTGTTGAAGAAAAAGCTGTATTCGTACCCAAGCGAGCTGACCAGTACACACCAACATTAGGAATGTGTAGAAGAGACCGGGGATCAGATTTTGGCCGAGACATGCTTGAATCTGACCGAGAGCATGCCCAGAAGGATTCAGGGAGTTTTCAAAGCCAAAGGTGGATTTACAAAATAGTAAAAAATAAAAATTTAGATTTTTAGGAGGTAAATCAGGGGTCCTCAAACTACGGCCCGCCGCAAGCGGCCCACGTGCCGTCGTCTAGATCGCTCACTAATGGAGAATCCCGTACAGGATTCCCTATTAGTGAGCGTTTGCTGCTTTCAGTTGTATGTGCAAATGCAGATACAACTGAAAGCTGTAGGCCACACGACCACTGCCTATACTGACTGCAGAGTGTGACCTCTGCACCGAAGCAGGCGCGATGACGTGAATCATCACGCCTGCAGTCTGAAGGAGGAGAACGCACGACGGTAAGTATAAGCATGTGTAAGTGTGTGTGTAGGTGTGTACTGAAGAGCATATAATACAGTGAATGTGTGTCAGTGCCATACTGAGGAGCATATAATACGGGGGGGGAATGAGAGCATATAATACTATGTTTATGTGGGGAGAATACTGAGGAGCATATAATACAGTGGGGAGGTGTACTGAGGAGCATATAATATAGTGTGTGTGGGGGCGTTCTGAAGAGCATATAATACACTGTGTGGGGGGGCGTACTGAGGAGCATATAATACTGTGTGGTGGCGTACTGAGGAGCATATAATACACTGTGTGGGGGGGCGTACTGAGGAGCATATAATACTGTATGGGGGCGTACTGAGGAGCATATAATACTGTGGGGTGGGCGTACTGAGGAGCATATAATACACTGTGTGGTGGCGTACTGAGGAGCATATAATACTGTGGGGAGCGCTACTGTGAATCATATAATCTTATTTTTATTTTATTTTTTTTAAAACTAGATTTCAGCCCTCCAGTGGTTTGAGGGACGGTGAACTGGCCCCGTTTGAAAAGTTTGAGGACCCCTGAGCTAAACAGTGACAATGCAGTTACATGAGAAGAATCTGCAGAACTAATCATATGATAAATAGTTACAAGTCAAAGATAGCCAAGAGGATTGTCTATAAAATGTTGGTAGTCTCGAAGCTGCAGTGGATGGTAAGATATGGAGCCTGAAAGTCAAAATTTTAAAACATGGTGTGCAGTATTAGGAGTATTCTAAATAAAATAAAAAATTAAAAAAAAATTATATATATATATATATATATATATATATATATAGAGGTGTGCAGTAATATACAGTATATTCGGGATGCAGTAATATAGTGTATATACAGGGTGCACTAATACAGTATATATATATATATATATATACACACAGGGTGCAGTTATATGTTATGTATACAAGGTGCAGTTTTATACTATCTATACAGTAAGCAGTAATATATTTTATATACACAGTATAGTAATGTACCATGTATACATGATGTAGTATTATACTGTATATACAGGGTGCAGTAATATACTATATTGTAATAAGAGGAGTAATATATATATATATATATATATATATATATATATATATATATATATATATAGTGCACTCTGTGTCCCTCCATCAGGCGGACATGGCCGCTTCCCCCGGATTTCTCGCAGACACAATGTTCCGCACTTGTCATTTGCATTGCAAATCCCCTCAGAGCAGAGAACATGAGTTTGGTGCGGGGCTCAGGTCTGCGGGCACTCAGCACCAGACGGGACGGGGGAAGGAGACATGTCTGTTTGACAGAATCCCTGCAGCAGCCGCCGAGTGTACACAACAGTCCCCGCTCTACGGTATTGTGCACGGATAACAATAGGATGTAATGTAACAGAACTGCAGCTGTATCCATCTGTATGCTGCAGTCTGACTGTAGGGAAGTGGTGACATGTGTAGCCCTCACACAGGAAAATGGGAAGGGTCCTATAATTTCTGCCCTTGTCCTCTGCCACAAACTGCTCCTGAAAGGTTAACCCTTCCTTTCCCATGGATGCCTTGGAAATCGCCAAGTGTGATAGAATTATGAGCCCCGGGGTACACACTTAAAGCTGAGGAAAGGGCTTACCTTAGGGGGGGGCCTGGAGTCTGCAGTGGACGTCGTCACAGCCGTGGACCCCTCGCTCACCATGCTGTAGGGTCTTTGGTTCATCTGCTGAGGAGACATGATGGAGCTGTCCCTGGGGAAGACAAATGATTTAGTGTCAGGACGATGCAGCAGAGTCAGATCCTTCATCAGCAGAGTCACCTGTCCTCATCTATGGCTGGAGCAGGACGACACAGCAGCTCTGCCCCGGGTGGATGACTGCAGTGAGGGCACTGTACTCTGCTCAGACTGGAACTGCAGTGAAGGCACCGAGCTCTGCCCGGGAAGAGATAGGATGTGGGTACTGCAGCCTGACTGGGGTACCGTGTGTAAGCACTGCAGCAAGAGCACAGAGAACTGCCCCAGAGAGGGCAACTGCAGTGAGGGCAATGACAACTGCCCCAGAGAACCTGACTGCAGTGAGGGCAATGAGATCTGCACCAGAGAGGGTGACTGCAGTGAGGGCAATGAGATCTGCCCCAGAGAGGGCGACTGCAGCAAGAGCACAGAGAACTGCCCCAGAGAGGGCAACTGCAGTGAGGGCAATGACATCTGCCCCAGAGGACCTGACTGCAGTAAATGGCACTGAAAGCTACCTCAGAGAGGGCAACTGCAGTGAGGGCAATGAGATCTGCCCAAGAGAGGGCACATGCAGTGAGGGCAATGAGATCTGCCCCAGAGAGGGCGACTGCAGTGAGGGCAATGAGATCTGCCCCAGAGAGGGCGACTGCAGTGAGGGCAATGAGATCTGCCCCAGAGAGGGCAAGTGCAGTGAGGGCAGAGAGATCAGCTGCAATGGGGACAATGGGATCTACCCTAGAGAAGGTGGTTGCAGTAAAGATGACTGAAATCCACCCCAGAGGGGGCAACTCAAGTGAGGGTAGCCACAAGAACACTGAAAATTGTCCCATAAAGGGTGGCTGTAGTACAGGGCACTAACATCTGCTTCAGACAAGGTAAATGCAAATAAAACGCACTGAATATCTGCCCCAGAGAGGGTGACTACATTGAGGGCAATGAGATCTGCCCCAGAGAGGGCGACTGCAGTGAGGGCAAAGAGATCTGCCCCAGGGAGAGTGACTGCAGTGAGGGCAATGAGATCTGCCCCAAGGAGAGTGACTGCAGTGAGGGCAATGAGATCTGCCCCAGAGAAGGAAACTACAGTGAGAGCAATGAGATCTGCCCCAGAGAGGGCGACTGCAGTGAGGGCAATGAGATCTTCCCCAGAGAGGGCGACTGCAGTGAGGGCAAAGAGATCTGCCCCAGGGAGAGTGACTGCAGTGAGGGCAATGAGATCTGCCCCAAGGAGAGTGACTGCAGTGAGGGCAATGAGATCTGCCCCAGAGAAGGCGACTGCAGTGAGGGCAATGAGATCTGCCCCAAGGAGAGTGACTGCAGTGAGGGCAATGAGATCTGCCCCAGAGAAGGCGACTGCAGTGAGGGCAATGAGATCTGCCCCAGAGAAGGCGACTGCAGTGAGGGCAATGAGATCTGCCCCAGAGAGGGTGACTGCAGTGAGGGCAATGAGATCTGCCCCAGAGAGGGCGACTGCAGTGAGGGCATTATGATTTATGGTAAGTCTTGAGTATAAGGAAAGTTTAAACCTCTTCTGACCTAATAATTTTAGAGCAATCTCCAGACTGATCCATTTTACCTGCACTGATACATTGTAACAAATTCGCTCAGGCTCTTAGACACTTCAGTAAAACACAAGGCTCCTCGTCTTTTACGGTTTATTTATCGCCAATAAAGATTTCACCCCAAACCCATTGAGCTAATTCCCCGGACGCCATGGAAGAGAACTTATAAAACCGCCGGCCGCTCCAGCTGATTATTGACAATTTACTCCTGTAATATCAGCCGCTCCTCAGATTACAGGAATCAATAATAATCCAATTATCTGCTGGAGAAGCGGCGCCCGCGTCCCAGCGCTATAATTTGCGCCGCACTCCCGAGTCTGTGTGTTATAAATATGATAGATAATATAATAACATCACCCCAGATCCCTGCCTCAGAGACAACAGCGCCATCTCCAGGACAGGACAGGGATGGACAGGTCGACGAGAACCTTACAAAGTCATTATACGATATTAGGCTGCATTTACATAGGACTGGATGAAACATTCCCGATTCATTTACATGGGACTGGATGAGACAATTCTATTATATTTACATAGGACTGGACAAAACATTCCCGATTCATTTACATGGGACCTTCCTGTTTTATTTACATGGGACTAGACGAGACCTTCACATGGGGATGGATTTGAAGTTTCTGCTTTGTTTACATGGGACTATCCAGGCTGTTTCATTGGTCACAAGCGTTTGCTAAATCTATAAAGTTTATGCAACTTTTCTATGGATTGCACCTTGTCGGATCGGACACACAGGACTCTTCAGCTCCAGCCATTACCATCATTTCCATCAGTGGTTTTTATGGGATTTGCCACTCATACACCTTATTCTGAATCTCCTGTAAGCTCCAATGAACAGGTTTGATCAGCCCTGCACGCTCTATAAGATAACTATGGTGGGAACACAGAAAATGGAGGCCCCTCAGGTTGGTACGAACCCTCCCTTACTATGTATTGTATTATAGCTGCCATAGAAACAGGTACGATGGATGGAACGAAACCTCTCCCTGGGGCTGCAATTACCAGAAACATTAAAAGTGCAGCACACAGAGGAGAAGATTGCAATAACCTGACGCCCACATCGCCCATCGCCCGTGCCAGCAGTGAAAGTTAAAAAGCTTCATTGTGTGTATTGGAACTAAAAGAGGCAACAATAAGACCAGAGCCCAATCTGCAGTGTAGTAACTGTCTCATTGTGGGCCGAGACCTGAGCCCAAAACATGAGCTGAGATCTGAGCCCAAATCATGGTTTGTACCTGTGCCAACATTGGGAGCCAAGACCAGAGCCCAAATCATGAGCAGAGACCTAAACCCAAATCAGAGCCATGACCAGAGCCCAAAATTGTGAGCCAAAACCTGAGCCCAAATTGCGGTTTAGGACCTGTGCCAACACTGGGAACCGAGATCTGAGCCCTAATGATGGTTTAGGACATGTGCCAACAAAGCCGAAACCTGAGCTCAAATAGCGACCTGACACCTACGGTAAGTCCAAATTGTGAGTCAAGACCAGATAGCAAATCACAAGCTGAGACCTGAGCCCAAACAGCGGTCTAAGACCTGGGCCAACATTGCAAACCAAAAAATGAGGCAAGATCTGAGCCCAAATCGCAGTTTAGGACCTGTGCCAACATTGCAAGCCAAGACCCAAGCCCAAATTGATTGGAGAAAACATGAACAGTCTGACGTTCTAATACAATTCGCATCTAGATCTGGTGATGTAAACCAGCCGTCCATTGTGACGTTCCATAGGTTATACTCCAATCACACCCAGTCCTGTCTGGATCACTGCTCACCCCAGGAAAGCCCAAGATCTAAACACTGGTCCTAACAAGCAAAAGACGCACACAGCTGGTGGAGACGTCACAATTGTCATCTGGGGGAGAGGATACTTACTCTTCACGTAGGTCAAACTCAGCATTCTCTGGAGAAATCTCGCCCGTCACCGGGTGTCTGAACGTCGTCGTCCTTTGGTTGTGGCTGCAGAGGAGAGAAGGAAACATTAGAGCCAACAATAATATAATATAGGTGGATGTCAAAACTGTAATACATAGTAATAGTAAGACATAGGTAGAATGATATCATATGATCATTTAATATATGAGAAAAATTCAATTTTTTTTTTTTAAAGAGGTTGCAGTGGCCCCTGTGGCCCCTGCAACCTCTATTATTTTTTTTTTTTATTTTTTTTATAGCTTGTGAGCCCCATATAAGGCTCACAATGTACATTTCCATATGTCTTCGAAGTATGGGAGGAAATCCACACAAACACAGGGAGAACATACAAACTCCTTGCAGATGTTGGTCCTGACGGGGTTCGAACTCAGTACTCCAGCGCTGCAAGGCTAACAACTGAGCCACCATGTTTCCCCCCACAAAATTCAATATCTATGATAATAACCAGGGCTAATAATATATGAGGATAATGATATAATATACAGAGATTACAGGGAGAATACTAGCCTAGATACAGTCCTATGAAAAAGTTTGGGCACCCCTATTAATCTTAATCATTTTTAGTTCTAAATATTTTGGTGTTTGCAGCAGCCATTTCAGTTTGATATATCTAATAACTGATGGACACAGTAATATTTCAGGATTGAAATGAGGTTTATTGTACTAACAGAAAATGCGCAATATGCATTAAACCAAAATCTGACCGGTGCAAAAGTATGGGCACCTCAACAGAAAAGTGACATTAATATTTAGTAGATCCTCCTTTGGCAAAGATAACAGCCTCTAGTCGCTTCCTGTAGCTTTTAATCAGTTCCTGGATCCTGAATAAAGGTATTTTGGACCATTCCTCTGTACAAAACAATTCAAGTTCAGTTAAGTTTGATGGTCGCCGAGCATGGACAGCCCACTTCAAATCATCCCACAGATGTTCAATGATATTCAGGTCTGGGGACTGGGATGGCCATTCCAGAACATTGTAATTGTTCCTCTGCATGAATGCCTGAGTCGATTTGGAGCCGTGTTTTGGATCATTGTCTTGCTGAAATATCCATCCCCGGCTTAACTTCAACTTCATCACTGATTCTTGAACATTATTCTCAAGAATCTGCTGATACTGAGTGGAATCCATGCGACCCTCAACTTTAACAAGATTCCCGGTGTCGGTATTGGCCACACAGCCCCAAAGCATGATGGAACCCCCACCAAATTTTACAGTGGGTAGCAAGTGTTTTTCTTGGAATGCTGCTTTTTTTGGACGCCATGCATAACGCCTTTTTGTATGACCAAACAACTCAATCTTTGCTTCATCAGTCCACAAGACCTTCTTCCAAAATGAAGCTGCCTTGTCCAAATGTGCTTTTGCATACCTCAGGCGACTCTGTTTGTGGCATGCTTGCAGAAACGGCTTCTTTCTCATCACTCTCCCATACAGCTTCTCCTTGTGCAAAGTGCGCTGTATAGTTGACCGATGCACAGTGACACCATCTGCAGCAAGATGATGCTGCAGCTCTTTGGAGGTGGTCTGTGGATTGTCCTTGACTGTTCTCACCATTCTTCTTCTCTGCCTTTCTGATATTTTTCTTGGCCTGCCACTTCTGGGCTTAACAAGAACTGTCCCTGTGGTCTTCCATTTCCTTACTATGTTCCTCACAGTGGAAACTGACAGGTTAAATCTCTCAGACAACTTTTTGTATCCTTCCCCTGAACAACTATGTTGAACAATCTTTGTTTTCAGATCATTTGAGAGCGGGCTGTCCATGCTCGGCGACCATCAAACTTAACTGAACCTGAATTGTTTTGAAAAGAGGAATGGTCCAAAATACCTTCATCCAGGATTCAGGAACTGATTAAAAGCTATAGGAAGCGACTAGAGGCTGTTATCTTTGCAAAAGGAGGATCTACTAAATATTAATGTCACTTTTCTGTTGAGGTGCCCATACTTTTGCACCGGTCAAATTTTGGTTTAATGCATATTGCACATTTTCTGTTAGTACAATAAATCTCATTTCAATCCTGAAATATTACTGTGTCCATCAGTTATTAGATATATCAAACTGAAATGGCTGCTGCAAACACCAAAATATTTAGAACTAAAAATGATTAAGATTAATAGGGGTGCCCAAACTTTTTCATAGGACTGTACAACATGATATACAGTTCGGAGGTATACAGCTTCAATATGGTGTCGTATGGCACATGTGCCCATATGTTCCGGCTAGGCCGGTAGATCCTGCGTATCCAAGATCCCATCCTGTACCATAAATGCTGTATTGGTGATAAATCTGATGACCAAGCAGAAAAGAAGGTGTTGTAAACTGGAGACAATCCTGGGATACCCATAATGTGTGCGGGCGAGCATTATCCTGCTGAAAAATTCCAGTTATCTGCCCTGTCATGAGAGACAACACATGTGAGCGCCACACCTACACTGAGCTATTGGTGTCCATGTATCACTACTAGGGGTAACCGACTGTCCCATATGACGGCTCTCCAGATCACACAGCAGAGGGTGGTTTGTTGCTTCACAGCAAAAACAAGATTGAAGAGCTCACTATGAGGCCCCTATACTCCAACTGGACTGTAGTCCAACCCAGAACCTGGATTTGTTGATAAAGATGATACAGTAGTAGTCCAGGTTTCTCAGACATCACTGCACACGAAGGTGACGGTGGCTGGTTGTCAATGGCAGGACATGTAATGGATGCTGTGACAACCATTGTCCTCCTGCTAAGCACCTAGAAATGATCTGAACAGAGAAACGAGTTGTAATAAAGGCGTCCCCTGTGTCTGGATGGTGGACAAGGCAAATCAAACAATCCTATCTAATGGTCTGTCCAGAGACTGTTCACCATGTATATACATGTCCTCACGTAACCAATGCCCCAAGACCTCCTAACAGGGTCAAAACAACCACCCTGCTTCTCTCAGTCCAGTGATGTGTCCCCTCTCAAAGCCGAATATCTCTGAGTGTGCCATAGAGTCTAGGAGTTAACCATCTCTCACCAAGAGGTACACTACCTAAAGGTAGCCTCTGAGAACCGTTTTATAGGAAAAGGGGTAAACCCAGAGTCTAATCGGATCACACGTTTACATATCTCTCTGAGATAGAACTGAACTATGAGTTTTGTAGCAAACCAACTTCTCTGAGTCAATGTGTATAATATACTGTATATATCTATATACACACACATATACATACGTAAGTGTATAATATACTGTATATATCTATATACACACACATATACATACATATGTGTATAATATACTGTATATATCTATATACACACACATATACATACGTATGTGTATAATATACTGTATATTTAAATACACACACACACACACACACACACACATGTATGTGTTTAATATACTATGCTAACATAGTGTACAATGGTAAACTAATACAATAATAATATTATACAATGATAATCTTATACAGTAATAACAATAATAATAATACAATAACAATAATAATGTATGTTATGGTTGTGTCTGTATATTATCATTGCATATTATACATGAATTATTGCAGACATCAGTAATTCTCTCCGCTACATGCCCCTCCTACCCTGAGGCCACATCGGGCGGTTGCTCCTGAGCGCTCTCAGGTGTTTCTTGGCCTTAACACTGTAATAATATCCCCCAATGACTGTGAAATGACCGAGAACTTCTCCTTCACTGCCGCTTTATTCCTCCATTGATCACATAAAGCAGCCGAGCAATCACACACAATGATTCTCATCGCTGCGCCCAGACACCTGGAGGCTTTTCAAGGGCCCGTGACCCCCCTCCACCCCCGCCTATCCTGAGATTATAGCAGTGCAGGAGCGCGCGGTACGAGTCTGATATCAGTGACACTCACAGATGTAAATATCTGGAGACTGCAGCGATGTACAAGACAGGAGGAGGAAGATAACTCTGCCCTCTGTGCTGCATACAAAAATACAGACTTGTGCAAAACCTGTGTAAGGTCTAAGAACTTGAAGGTCTTAAGTAAAATCAGCTCCACAAATCTGGGACTATTGAGCTGTGAGACAGACATGACCTAGGATCTGGAACCTGGCACAAGTCAAGAAAAGCTGGAAGATGGAGAAGAATCTCTGGCAGAGGCATCCATAGACGGGTCAGAGGTCAGAGCAGGACCCCCGCATCACTCCAAGGGGGCTACACCAGGAGGAAGAGGCGATGAGTGACCTCTGTAGAAGGAAACCTCAACCTAAAATCCACAGAAGGAGCCAAGACTGAACCCCACAATAATCATCTACAGGAGAAGACAAGACTGAACCCCACAATAATCTACAGGAGGAACCAAGACTGAACCCCACAATAATCATCTACAGGAGAAGACAAGACTGAACCCCACAATGATCATCTACAAGAGAAGACAAGACTGAACCCCACAATGATCATCTACAGGAGAAGACAAGACTGAACCCCACAATAATCTACACGAGGAACCAAGACTGAACCCCACAATAATCATCTACAGGAGAAGACAAGACTGAACCCCACAATAATCATCTACAGGAGAAGACAAGACTGATCCCCACAATAATCATCTACAGGAGAAGACAAGACTGAACCCCACAATAATCATCTACAGGAGAAGACAAGACTGAACCCCACAATAATCATCTACAGGAGAAGACAAGACTGAACCCCACAATAATCATCTACAAGAGAAGACAAGACTGAACCCCACAATAATCATCTACAGGAGAAGACAAGACTGAACCCCACAATGATCATCTACAGGAGAAGACAAGACTGAACCCCACAATGATCATCTACAGGAGAAGACAAGACTGAACCCCACAAAAATCATCCACAGAAAGAGCCAAGACTGAATCCTACAATCATCATCTACAGGGGGAACCAAGACCCCTCAATGGCAGAGAGCCCATTGCTAATGTGAACCCAATGTCAGTACATATATCTTGGCTAGTTTGCTACAATGTATCGGTCTGATGTCTATACTGTGCATGGTGCTGTCTACAATGGATACAATTGTAACAAACCCTCAACAGGACAAGCTATGTCCGGGTAACCAAAGTGTTCTCACTGACAGGAAGCAGAGATCTATATAGTCGCCCCCTCCCCCCATCTGTCAGGTGTTGGACGGAACACGCAGTGCGATACAAGAGAATATTAATATCACATCTGCTCTTGGATCAGTCGCCTTGGTAACTATAAACTAAAGATCGTGACGAAGACGCAGAAAACAGGGAGACGAGGATACGGAGAGGAAAACAGGCTACAGGGGTACTACCTATTACTCTCTGTTATCAGCCATGTCAGGAGAGGCCGACTGTAGGACAGGGGAATATAATCGGTACGGGATGACGGTTTTTGCGCACGTAAGGCTTCGCCTTCTCCCTGATCTGGAATTTACGGATCACTCTCTTGTAATAGTAACAGACGGCGCCGTTCCTCGTCCTGCGGTAAATCTTCGTTGCTCCTAGACATCCCAACTATGGAGGTAATGATCCGTGAAGCGGCAGACGCAGGCGCAGAATTGGGAATATTCTCTGCTCTGTGCACGAGTTATCTTGGAACGTCAGCTTAAAGGCAAAGGTTATCGTACAAGGAAGAGCGCAAATGCTGAAGCAAGGTCGCCATTTTAACGGAACAATCTTATCCAAGCCCGGGGACAGTTTTCAAGAGGGGTTGTAATTGAAATTTGTAAATTATAGTGTTAAAGACCCCTCCCCCAAAGGCAGTAATACATGAACAAATTGTCAGATTTGCGCCCCTGCGCTGGTCACGTGACACCAGACAATGGGACATGCGGACATGAAATATCGCACTGCTGCTCCTCCTACTTGCTCTCACCATCACATGATGGAGGCACAAAGCATAATGGACCCTCTCACCAATTAGATATTATACGCCAATTGTCTACATTTGATGACGGGGCAGCTCTGACAACAAAGACGCCATGATATGGCGCCACTGTCTGACAACTGTAAGGATACGACACTCCAGACACAAACTTTTTAATAAAGTTTAGCAGAGACCGAGCCCCTCCCCTTATACGAGCAGAATGAGAGTCACATAAGGGCCGCCATCACACGACAATGAATGCCAAGTTGTCAGAGGCCGCAGACGAGGCGTTCAGTCTTCTCTCAGCTAATTATCCCGACGCCATCGCAGCAGATTCTCAATCTAAATGTAAATGACAATTTATTCTGAAGTAAAGTGGATTATGGACCATTCCCCCGAGACACTGCGGAGCCAACACCAACCGTACAGAGCCGTCTACTGCGCCATGTATACCCGTCCAGAATATTATAGTGGGTGGGAACGTCAAGGCCCCTCCCCTTGCGTCTGGAATGATCTACGACGGACCGCAGTCACAATGTCACTCGGACACGGAGCAGACTTTCACTTATACATAGTGTAACGAAGTGAACGTCCACTGGAATGGAGAAAGCAGAACTGTGAGTGCAGCTCTGGATGTGACCGGAGTACAATGTAAAAGGTAAGAAAAGAACAGACTCTGATTAAACCTGTGACCATGAAGGCCGCAGAGGTGTCTGGAGTGGGCCAGAAGACCAGTGCGGGCCGGCGGGAAACCAGGGAGGGCAAGGCGGAGACCAGCAGACACTAGGACGGGCCGAGAATCGGCCACAGGAGTTTGGCAGATGTTTACACTCCTGTTCCCTTTGGAAGCGCATAGATGCTCGACCTATCCCAGTATGTATGTATGTATGTATGTATATATGTATGTATGGGGGAGGTCAGGAGGGACAGCAGTCAGGCAAATGAGGATTCAGTAGACCACTATTAAATGATGTAAGAGCAGAATTGTGACTGCAGCTCTGGCTGTGACTGGAGTATAAGACATAACGTTTAATTTTTTTCCGCCATCTCCTGTAGTTACCTGAGCAGTAAGTAAATCGTCGCTGGTGCCGTAAGAGAAGGAATATATAGAAAAAATTCCTTCCATATCGCGGCGAACACTAGGGAGGAAGTTGGCGGCAGAATCAATATGTTTAATTATACAATAACTTCACTTACATGAAGGATCCTGAAGAGAAGAAAAGTTGCTGATGTGAACGAGACGTCTCCGGTGACATGAGGACGGCGCGTTAAATATGTACGCCCCCTCCGGGGAGGGACAAAGGCTCCAGCGACTACCCTGACCTGCAGATACAGAACAGGTTTGTCTGGATGCCGCACTGAATGTGTCACATAGCGATTGTGAGAATGATCCAACGAGATATAGCGACAATCAGAGCACGAGGGTGTCGACAAGGATATGACCATGGACCAATGAAGAGTGGGCACAATGATAAACCGAAAATAAGGACCATAAACAACCGGTCAGAGAGATAAGCAGAGTGTAAGGACAGCGACAAGTATCCGACCGTGGACAGATAACATCTGATCTTAGAAGTAAGTCAACCACGAGGGCAGCGACAAGGATCCAACCGTGGACAAAGAACAACCAGACAAAGCAATATCCAGAGCGTGAGGAAGACGACAAGGATCCAACTGTGGACAGATAACATCTGATCTTAGAAGTAAGTCAACCACGAGGGCAGCGACAAGGATCCAACCATGAACAACCAGTCATAGCAACAATCAGAGAGCGAAGATGGCAACAAAGATACAGCTGTGCAAAGAGAACAACCGGTCACAGCGAGAAGATGGCGAAACGACCATGGGCCAACAACAAGGATGGTGACACGTATCTGACCGTGGAGCGATAACTGGTCACAATCATGTCATAAGGACAGCGATAAGGATCCAACGATGGACCAAGATCTAGCGGTCACGAAAACAACGACAGCAACATGGACAAAGAACAACATTCAGCGATAAGCATAGCACGAGGGAGGTGAAAAGAACCTGACGGTGAGGCGAGAAGAACTGGTCACGGTGATCATCAGAGATTGAGGACGGCGACAAAAGGATCTGACCATAGACCAATAACAACTGGTCACAGAGATAACTACAGTGCGAGGACGGCGAAACGGATCTGACTGTGCGCAGGGAAGAACAAGTCGCAGCAATAATAAAAGCACGAGGAAGGTGACAAGAATCTGACTGCGAGCCGAGAAGAAACAGAGGCCGCGATAATCAGAGACGGCGACGTGAAACCAAACCATTGATCTGGAAGAAATTGTCAGAGGATGGTGACAAGGATCCAACTGGGCAACAAGAACATCCAGTCCCAGTGATAACCAGGGTGCAAATTTGCTGCAATATTACACAGTAAAATGAATGCAGCCACTTCCCAATTTTTTTGATTCCTGATTATTTGTCACGTGCACGTTTCCATCCATCTAATTCTTGTAGAAGATCCAGACAAGATGAGCCGTCCATTTACCAAATATATGAAAATCATTTACCAATGGGTAAAAGTAACTATCCCCAAACCCTAATAACTGGACGTGCCATCCCTGGCAGTAGCGGGCGGTCCAGCAAGGTGGGAAGTTCTTCAGATGTTCTCCTGGTAACTTTAGACCTTCTGGAGGAGTTGTCGATGAGATCTGATGTGATGTTCGTCAGTCTTCTGCTCCAAGATTTGTGGCTAATGGCTGTCACTGGGGTCACTGGAGTCCGGCAGCCTCAACACTGGTTTTTAACCTTTAACAGACTGGTCGATGTCAGTGACTTTGTTTGGCATCTGTATGGGGACATCGTGCTGTAGCGAGGCCTTGTACTGTAGCTACAACAGATTCCCAGACAGCTTGTAAGAGATAGTTAGATTAGTTATGTGGGCACTAATGGCAGTATTATGTAGGCACTATATGGTGGTATTAATGAATTTGGTTAAACGGTTGGTTTACTAACACAATGCATTTTACACAAGGTCTAAAAAGAGTCCATGCAATGTCCAGACAATATAACTATAACATCATGCAGTACCAAAATAATACCACCTTAGTGCTTAAGGAACACTGCAATATGTTGTCCAATTAATTCTGCCAAATAATGCCATTAAACACTCAGTAAACAGTAACCAATCGATATTGTTATAGTCATATAATACCACCACATAGTGCCCGGAAGATTCCTTATAGAGCCCAGACAAGTCACAAAGTGCCCACATTATCCCGCCATACAGTACCTATATAACACTACCTTATAGTGCTCACATAACACCGCCACATACATCCCACATAATTCCGTCATATAGTGCTTAGGTTTTGCTACTATTCAGTTTCCGCTTACTACTCCCGTAAATTCCAAGATTTTTCTGCCACAAAGTACTTACATAACTCTATAGTACCCAAATATTTCCTTACAGAGCCCACATAATACTGCCATATAGTGCTCAGACTATATGGCAGACATAGAATTGAAGAAGCAGTTTTGAAGCTCATTGCTCCGTTTTAGCTCACAACGTACATCTGCTTTTAACATGGAATAGATTGTATTTTATACCGCTGAGCGAGCATTGGACATCTCCTCCATCTTGGACGCCATTACCCTGAGGATGACCTGGGCTCTTCTCTGGGCTTCACTGCTTGGATAACCCCAAGACTCTGCTTTTGACCTTCGGAGCGAGAGCAGAACTAAAAGCTTTTTTCTTGGATTGGAACCATCATAAAGATTCCAGATTATAATTCCATATAGTATGGACATAATACCGCTATATTTCCTTACCACTTAATACTTCTAAGCAGATCCCACATAATACTGTAATATAGTGACTACATATTCCTGCATAATACTACCAAAAAGTGCTCATAACACTATCTGCCATACAGATCCCAGATATTTCTGCCATATAGTTGTCAGTTTATACCACCATTCAGTCCCCAACTAATACACATATATTATACACACATAACACCTATATAACACCGCCAGAGATAAAGCCTTGGTCGGATGACTGGAGGTGTCAGTGCCCGGAGTGTGTCCCTGTACTATGGTGAGGCTCTCGCTATCCTCTGGCTGGATACAGTTACCAATCCCCGCAGCAGCACCAGATGGCGGGGCAGCTTCTTCCTGCTGCGGGCGGCTCTGGGCTCCTCGAGTGGATATGGATTTTCATAAATCAGAGTCACAGTGAGCAGTAAATCATGGCGGCACATTAGCGTCCGGCGCTCGCGCTCCATCACAGGGCACATTAAAAATAAATTAACTGCCTCATATATGTTAACAAGATGTTATCTGGCAGAAGAACAACCCCTCCCCCTTCCAGCACCGGTCCATGGAGGGGCCCTCACCAGGGCGAGCCTAGAGATCAGATCCTGCAGTAAAGGACCCCCAGACCTCACCCCTAACACCCCAATACAGGTATGTATATAGACCACTCAGGGCTGGGCTACAGCGCCACCTGTGTACCAAGTCCTGTAACTTTCTAATACACCTACTCAGCACCTCTGCTGGCTGTCAGTGAATGGGGAACCTAATACTGAGAGTCTACACAAGTTTGGGGGACATGGAGGTTGTCAGACAGGTATATGTAAGTGTGAGGGTATGGAGGTTGTCAGACAGGTATATGTAAGTGAGGGGGTATGGAGGTTGTCAGACAGGTATATGTAAGTGTGAGGGTATGGAGGTTGTCAGACAGGTATATGTAAGTGAGGGGGTATGGAGGTTGTCAGACAGGTATATGTAAGTGTGAGGGTATGGAGGTTGTCAGGCAAAACTATAAACATGGGAGGAATTGGAAACAGGTATATACAAGTGTGAGAGATAATAAGGATGTCAGATGGGTATCTACAAGTGTGGGGGATATGGAGGTTGTCAGTTAGGTATCTACAGGTGTGGGGGATATGGAGGTTGTCTGACACATGTAGGCACATTTGCGGAATATAGAGGTTGTCAGAGAGGTACTGTAAATACAGGTGTAAAGTATATGGAGGTTGTCAGAGCGGTATCTAAAGGTGTGGGGGACATGGAGGTTGTCTGATAAAACTAAACTTGTGTGAGGGAAATGGAGGTTGTTAGACTGTTGTATACAGGTGTGTCAGACACGCAGGTGTATTCAGGTGTGTGGATGTTGGACAGGTTACAGAGAACTCTTCTTCCTTAGACTGTGGCTTTTCCTTGTCTCTGATGTCCTCAGCAAATTTAGACATAAAAAAAAAAATAGCTGTAAAATTTCAAGGCGGGAACAAAGCAACCTGTAGTAAAGTGAGAATGCGGCAATGGGCGGGTTAGAGGAACCGCCATCAGGTCTGGTCATTAACCAGGTCGGGGTGAGTAATCTGGATGGAATGCTCCTTGTCCCGATCTCTGTTGTGTTCGCATTCCAAGGCGTGTCACCACCCGATACCATCGTCACTAGGATTGTGCCCTGCAGGAACCGGGCACCCAGCACAGGTGACTGTCATGTAAGCAGCGCGCGTCCAAGTGCTGTCACCCACAATGTCACACCTGACCCCAATCCAACAGGCAATCACTAAAACCCACCATCATACACTCACCCAGTGCAAGTCACCTGCACAATGTCGCATGAGCGTCAGCTCCATCAGTGAGGAAATGGTTAAAGGAACAGATCAGGGAGGAGTCACTAAGACAACACATAACATAATGGCCCTGGCACAAGGGACGAGGGAGGGGGCACACACCTGTACAACAGGTACATAGAGTGGGTTACACACCTGTACAACACCTGGTATATAGAGGTGGCACACACCTATACAACAACGGGAATATGAGATAGAGAGGGGACAAACATTTGTACAGCACCTGAAATATAAATGTAAACACCGTATATAAAGGGGAACACAAACCAGTACAATACTTGATATATAAAGTGGGACACACACCTGTTCAACATCTAGTATATGGGATAGAAGGGGCACACACTTGTATGAATCCAGGTGTTTGTGATATAAAGGGGGCACACACCTGTATGACATCTAGTATACGGGATGTAGAGGGGCACACACCTGTATGACATCTAGTATATGGGTGTAGAGGGGCACACACCTGTATGACATCTAGTATATGGGATAGAAGGGGCACACACCTGTACAATACAGAGTATATGGGATATATAGGGGGAGCATACATCCATATGACACCTGGTATATGGGATATTGAGGGGGTCACAACTGTATGACACGTGGTATAAAGGAAATAGAGGGGGGGGCACCCCCCTGTACAACATGTGGTATATGGGATGTACAAGGGGAACACACCTGTACAATACCTAGAATATGGGATAGAGAGGGGAAACACACCTGTACGACACCTGGTATATAGGATGTAGATGGGGAGCACACGTGTACAACTTGTATATGGGATATAGAGGGAGAACACACCTGTAGCATACTTGGTATATGGGAAATCAAGAGAGCGCACAGACCTGTACGACACTTAGTATATAGAGGGGGAGCACACACCTGTACAACACCTGGTATATGGGATATGTAGGGAGCGCACACATATGTACAACACCTAGTATTTAGGATGTAGAGGGGGAGCACACACCTGTACAACACCTGGTACATAGGACAGAGGGGAGCACACACCTGTACCACACCTGGTACATAGGACAGAGGGGAGCACACACCTGTACCACACCTGGTATATAGGACAGAGGGGAGCACACACCTGTACGACAGCTGGTACACAGGATATTCTTCATGGGGAAGTGTGCTGGAATACACAGGCTGCCACATCGTCTCCGCTCTCTAGATCCACGCTGGAGTCATGTTTACATCCCAGATGTGAGACTGCAGCTCTGTATAAAGTCTATTCCAAGCGCCCGGGCTGCAGGCAGCGCTTCATGGTGTCACATCCAACAGCCAACACCCAGGTGACATCAGACATCACCGGGGCACACAGAAGGAGACATGCAGGAAGAGAGGTGAGATGAGAGCGCTGCACACAATGCTCACTGTCTGCAAGAGAGAGCGAGAGATGGAGCGAGAGCTCCCCCCTCCCTGGTGGCTCGCCAACACACAACTTATCGGCAATGCTGCAGATCGCTCCTATCAGCTAATGAAGATCCAGGCGGCAGGTGGAACATTATTTCTTCTCCGATGATCTATGACCTTGAGGGTCCGCGGCCATCCAAGGTGATGTGACCACCGCCTCATCCAGCCCCTGCACTCACAGATCACGTTTCATCATCTCCATAGACATGTATACGTGAGGACGAGCGCAGACAATGCGCGGCTCAGCCCCAGGTCACCAGAGTCACACTGCCGTCACTTTCCGCTGCTCATTTCATCTCCACAACGTGCGATGTCTTGTAGACTGAGACAATGCAGCAGAGACAATGAAAGCGACAAAGGACGGCAGGTCTGAGCGTGTATCACTGACAGAAACAGGAGCCGAGAAGGGAACGTGTCTGCGGGGGCAGGGGTCGCAATCATTCTGCAGCACGGAAGCTCAGGAAACAATAAAACAGACAATAATAACAGTAGATATCCCCCAGGGGTCAAACTAATCCTGAGGAGCAACAGCTGGACTGAGAACAGAGCACCAACTGAGACGACAACACAGAGCACCGACTGAACTGACTGAGACAACAACACAGAGCAGCAACTGGGACGACAACACAGAGCAGCAACTGGGACGACAACACAGAGCAGCAACTGAGACGACAACACAGAGCAGCAACTGAGACGACAACACAGAGCAGCAACTGGGACGACAACACAGAGCCGCAACTGAGACGACAACACAGAGCAGCAACTGAGACGACAACACAGAGCAACGACTGAAACGACAACACAGAGCACCAACTGAGACGACAAAACAGAGCACCAACTGAGACGACAACACAGAGCAGCAACTGAGACGACAACACAGAGCAGCAACTGAGACGACAACAGAGAGCACCATCTGAGACGACAACACAGAGCAGCAACTGAGACGACAACACAGAGCAGCAACTGAGACGACAACACAGAGCAGCAACTGGGACGACAACACAGAGCAGCAACTGGGACGACAACACAGAGCAGCAACTGAGACGACAACACAGAGCAACAACTGAGACGACAACACAGAGCAGCAACTGAGACGACAACACAGAGCAGCAACTGAGACGACAACAGAGAGCACCAACTGAGACGACAACACAGAGCCCCAACTGAGACGACAACACAGAGCAGCAACTGAGACGACAACACAGAGCAACAACTGAGACGACAACACAGAGCACCAACTGAGACGACAACACAGAGCAACAACTGAGACGACAACACAGAGCAGCAACTGAGACGACAACACAGAGCAGCAACTGAGACGACAACAGAGAGCACCATCTGAGACGACAACACAGAGCAGCAACTGAGACGACAACACAGAGCAGCAACTGAGACGACAACACAGAGCCCCAACTGAGACGACAACACAGAGCAGAAACTGAGACGACAACACAGAGCAGCAACTGAGACGACAACACAGAGCAGCAACTGAGACGACAACACAGAGCAGCAACTGAGACGACAACACAGAGCAGCAACTGAGACGACAACACAGAGCAGCAACTGAGACGACAACACAGAGCAGCAACTGAGACGACAACACAGAGCAGCAACTGAGACGACAACACAGAGCACCGACTGAGACGACAACACAGAGCAGCGACTGAGACGACAACACAGAGCAGCGACTGAGACGACAACACAGAGCACCAACTGAGACGACAACACAGAGCACCAACTGAGACGACAACACAGAGCACCAACTGAGACGACAACACAGAACAGCAACTGAGACGACAACACAGAGCAGCAACTGAGACGACAACACAGAGCAGCAACTGAGACGACAACACAGAGCAGCAACTGAGACGACAACACAGAACAGCAACTGAGACGACAACACAGAGCAGCAACTGAGACGACAACACAGAGCAGCAACTGAGACGACAACACAGAGCAGCAACTGAGACGACAACACAGAGCAGCGACTGAGACGACAACACAGAGCAGCGACTGAGACGACAACAAAGAGCAGCAACTGAGACGACAACACAGAGCAGCGACTGAGACGACAACACAGAGCAGCGACTGAGACGACAACACAGAGCAGCAACTGAGACGACAACACAGAGCAGCAACTGAGACGACAACACAGAGCAGCAACTGAGACGACAACACAGAGCAGCAACTGAGACGACAACACAGAGCAGCAACTGAGACGACAACACAGAGCAGCAACTGAGACGACAACACAGAGCACCAACTGAGACAACACAGAGAAGCAACTGAGACGACAACACAGAGCAGCAACTGAGACGACAACACAGAGCAGCAACTGAGACGACAACACAGAGCAGCAACTGAGACGACAACACAGAGCAGCAACTGAGACGACAACACAGAGCAGCAACTGGGACGACAACACAGAGCAGCAACTGGGACGACAACACAGAGCAGCAACTGGGACGACAACACAGAGCAGCAACTGAGACGACAACACAGAGCAACAACTGAGACGACAACACAGAGCAGCAACTGAGACGACAACACAGAGCAGCAACTGAGACGACAACAGAGAGCACCAACTGAGACGACAACACAGAGCCCCAACTGAGACGACAACACAGAGCAGCAACTGAGACGACAACACAGAGCAACAACTGAGACGACAACACAGAGCACCAACTGAGACGACAACACAGAGCAACAACTGAGACGACAACACAGAGCAGCAACTGAGACGACAACACAGAGCAGCAACTGAGACGACAACAGAGAGCACCATCTGAGACGACAACACAGAGCAGCAACTGAGACGACAACACAGAGCAGCAACTGAGACGACAACACAGAGCCCCAACTGAGACGACAACACAGAGCAGAAACTGAGACGACAACACAGAGCAGCAACTGAGACGACAACACAGAGCAGCAACTGAGACGACAACACAGAGCAGCAACTGAGACGACAACACAGAGCAGCAACTGAGACGACAACACAGAGCAGCAACTGAGACGACAACACAGAGCAGCAACTGAGACGACAACAGAGAGCACCATCTGAGACGACAACACAGAGCAGCAACTGAGACGACAACACAGAGCAGCAACTGAGACGACAACACAGAGCAGCAACTGAGACGACAACACAGAACAGCAACTGAGACGACAACACAGAGCAGCAACTGAGACGACAACACAGAGCAGCAACTGAGACGACAACACAGAGCAGCAACTGAGACGACAACACAGAACAGCAACTGAGACGACAACACAGAGCAGCAACTGAGACGACAACACAGAGCAGCAACTGAGACGACAACACAGAGCAGCGACTGAGACGACAACACAGAGCAGCGACTGAGACGACAACACAGAGCAGCGACTGAGACGACAACAAAGAGCAGCAACTGAGACGACAACACAGAGCAGCGACTGAGACGACAACACAGAGCAGCGACTGAGACGACAACACAGAGCACCAACTGAGACGACAACACAGAGCACCAACTGAGACGACAACACAGAGCAGCAACTGAGACGACAACACAGAGCACCAACTGAGACGACAACACAGAGCAGCAACTGAGACGACAACAAAGAGCAGCAACTGAGACGACAACACAGAGCAGCGACTGAGACGACAACACAGAGCAGCGACTGAGACGACAACACAGAGCAGCAACTGAGACGACAACACAGAGCAGCAACTGAGACGACAACACAGAGCAGCAACTGAGACGACAACACAGAGCAGCAACTGAGACGACAACACAGAGCAGCAACTGAGACGACAACACAGAGCAGCGACTGAGACGACAACACAGAGCAGCGACTGAGACGACAACACAGAGCACCAACTGAGACGACAACACAGAGCACCAACTGAGACGACAACACAGAGCACCAACTGAGACGACAACACAGAACAGCAACTGAGACGACAACACAGAGCAGCAACTGAGACGACAACACAGAGCAGCAACTGAGACGACAACACAGAGCAGCAACTGAGACGACAACACAGAACAGCAACTGAGACGACAACACAGAGCAGCAACTGAGACGACAACACAGAGCAGCAACTGAGACGACAACACAGAGCAGCAACTGAGACGACAACACAGAGCAGCGACTGAGACGACAACACAGAGCAGCGACTGAGACGACAACAAAGAGCAGCAACTGAGACGACAACACAGAGCAGCGACTGAGACGACAACACAGAGCAGCGACTGAGACGACAACACAGAGCACCAACTGAGACGACAACACAGAGCACCAACTGAGACGACAACACAGAGCACCAACTGAGACGACAACACAGAGCAGCAACTGAGACGACAACACAGAGCAGCAACTGAGACGACAACACAGAGCAGCAACTGAGACGACAACACAGAGCACCAACTGAGACAACACAGAGAAGCAACTGAGACGACAACACAGAGCAGCAACTGAGACGACAACACAGAGCAGCAACTGAGACGACAACACAGAGCAGCAACTGAGACGACAACACAGAGCAGCAACTGAGACGACAACACAGAGCAGCAACTGGGACGACAACACAGAGCAGCAACTGGGACGACAACACAGAGCAGCAACTGGGACGACAACACAGAGCAGCAACTGAGACGACAACACAGAGCAACAACTGAGACGACAACACAGAGCAGCAACTGAGACGACAACACAGAGCAGCAACTGAGACGACAACAGAGAGCACCAACTGAGACGACAACACAGAGCCCCAACTGAGACGACAACACAGAGCAGCAACTGAGACGACAACACAGAGCAACAACTGAGACGACAACACAGAGCACCAACTGAGACGACAACACAGAGCAACAACTGAGACGACAACACAGAGCAGCAACTGAGACGACAACACAGAGCAGCAACTGAGACGACAACAGAGAGCACCATCTGAGACGACAACACAGAGCAGCAACTGAGACGACAACACAGAGCAGCAACTGAGACGACAACACAGAGCCCCAACTGAGACGACAACACAGAGCAGAAACTGAGACGACAACACAGAGCAGCAACTGAGACGACAACACAGAGCAGCAACTGAGACGACAACACAGAGCAGCAACTGAGACGACAACACAGAGCAGCAACTGAGACGACAACACAGAGCAGCAACTGAGACGACAACACAGAGCAGCAACTGAGACGACAACACAGAGCAGCAACTGAGACGACAACACAGAGCAGCAACTGAGACGACAACACAGAGCAGCAACTGAGACGACAACACAGAGCAGCAACTGAGACGACAACACAGAGCAGCAACTGAGACGACAACACAGAGCAGCAACTGAGACGACAACACAGAGCAGCAACTGAGACGACAACACAGAGCACCGACTGAGACGACAACACAGAGCAGCGACTGAGACGACAACACAGAGCAGCGACTGAGACGACAACACAGAGCAGCGACTGAGACGACAACACAGAGCAGCGACTGAGACGACAACACAGAGCACCAACTGAGACGACAACACAGAACAGCAACTGAGACGACAACACAGAGCAGCAACTGAGACGACAACACAGAGCAGCAACTGAGACGACAATACAGAGCAGCAACTGAGACGACAACACAGAGCAGCGACTGAGACGACAGCACAGAGCAGCAACTGAGACGACAACACAGAGCAGCGACTGAGACGACAACACAGAGCAGCGACTGAGACGACAACACAGAGCACCAACTGAGACGACAACACAGAGCAGCAACTGAGACGACAACACAGAGCAGCAACTGAGACGACAACACAGAGCAGCAACTGAGACGACAACACAGAGCACCAACTGAGACAACACAGAGAAGCAACTGAGACAACAACACAGAGCAGCAACTGAGACGACAACACAGAGCACCAACTGAGACGACAACACAGAGCAGCAACTGAGACAACAACACAGCAGCAACTGAGACGACAACACAGAGCAGCAACTGAGACGACAACACAGAGCAGCAACTGAGCCTATAACACAGAGCACCAACTGAGCCTATAACACAGAGCACCGATAGAGCCAAAAACAAATACAGAGCACCGACTGAGCCGATAACACAGAGCAGCAACTGAGCTGATGATAAAGAACACTAACTGAGCCGACAACACAGGGCACCAAGTGAACTAAGCACAGAGAACCAACTTAGCCAATAAAACAGAGCACCAACTGCATCCTGCACGCAAGACAAGTCACCGTGGCACTGCTATAAATCAGACTGTAAGCTCTGTGGGTTATGGTGGAGAGGAGAATCAGGAATTGCCTCCAGGTGTCATGGGCAAGATTTACACTCCTGACACAGAGGATTCAGTACAAATCTCTACAGCCGGAGATCTGACAGTCACAATTTAATGCTAATCCCCCACATTAACTTTTTAATGCCCCACCCCCATAAATGTCATGCCCCGCAGATGAACAGTATTTATAATCATCAGAGGAACTGCATAAAAGTCACCGGGGGCTCTGCACTACACAATGGGGGCTTCAGGGCTCTGCACTACACACTGGGGGGCTTCAGGGCTGAGCACTACACACTGGGGGGCTTCAGGGCTGAGCACTACACACTGGGGGGCTTCAGGGCTGAGCACTACACACTGGGGGGCTTCAGAGCTCTGCACTGCATACTGGGAGCTTCAGGGCCCTGCACTGCACACTGGGGGGCTTCAGAGCTCTGCACTGCACACTTGGGGGCTTCAGGGCTCTGCTCTGCACACTTGGGGGCTTCAGGGCTCTGCACTGCACACTGGGGGGCTTCAGGGTTCTGCACTGCACACTGGGGGGCTTCAGGACTTTGCACTGCACACTGGGGGGCTTCAGGGCTCTGCTCTGCACACTTGGGGGCTTCAGGACTTTGCACTGCACACTGGGGGCTTCAGGGCCCTGCACTGCACACTGCGTAGGGACCATACATGGGAACTGGGAAGTATTCATACAATGCAGCAACCACCGGTCACCTGCAGGAACTGGAAGAACCAGTGATGTCGGGATGTCAGGCGACGTGTGATTGATGCCTCGCTGCTATGTATTCTATGTGGATTCACCCATAAAACACAAGGAAAGTGGTGGCTGCCAACAGTCAGGGGAGGGGGGGGTAATTATGGGGGTCATTACCCTGCACCATATAGCTAATGATGGCTAATAAGCGCACAGAGTCCTGAAGCAGGACGGGCCGGTGATACCCTTGAGGACTCTGATCCTTAGTTACATGACATCCAGTGCTCAACAGATGCAGAGACCACAACCAGCTCCAAGTGGAAGGGTCCCCAGGAGACTAAAGGGGGGGGGGGGGGTATTACACATGGAGGTCTGTATGAAGCTTTATCATTGTGGGCTCTGCAGATTTAACAAGGGATTTACAGCAAAGTATAGAAATAAATAAGTGAACCCCATATTTATAAAGCTCTGGTGTTATCACATCCACCATGACCCTCTCTATGACAGCCATGTCTTCCAATAAGTCCCGAGATAACCCTGTAAGAGGAGATACAAAGGTCCATATTAAATATTGGGTGGGTCACAAATAGGGTTGGGGTAGGATTATGATTAGAGTCATAGGTTGCGTTGGGGTGAGGGTTATAGATTGTACAGGATGTGGAAGGGCTAGGGTTAGGATAAGGATTAGAGTCATTGTTAGCGATAAGGTCATGGGTACAGATTGGGTAAACGCTAGGGAGTTAGAGTTGGGTAAGGTTAGGGTAATTGTTAGAGTAGGGTTAGATTCAATGTTACGGTAAATGGAAGGGAGTTATCAAAAAGATTGGGGTAAGGTTAGAGTAAGTGCTGGCATCATGGACAGGGTCATGGGAAGAGATAGAATACAGATAGATCAAGGTTAGGAGTAGGTTTAGACTTACAAGTAGGAGTAGGGTTGGAGTTGGGGGTAGATGTTGGGTTAGGATCAAAGGAAATCTGATGAAAACCTACTTGGCCACCATCATAGCCCCTCCTTGTCACCCATATTTTCATACAGAAGGGGGCGACATTCTGGAGTTGTTGTTTTGGTGGTAGACTCCATATTGCTTGGTACTCAGAGTTCCCATGCACAGGCTCAATACATGTAGACCAACGTGTACTGGACAGCAGCAATGAGGCTGTGACTACATAGAGGTAGGACTACGGCCACCGGCCCTCCACTGCGAGACCGGAGAACAGTATGTGTATGGCGAGCAGGTAGCGGCCCTAGTCCCGGGATCGTCACATTACCAGCGTCCCTGTTCTATCTCTGCAGCTGAAGTGACAGTAAAGTGCGACGGATAACGCAGGGGCCGCGAGGACAGGCTGCCCATATAAGAGCCGCTCCCCGTACACCGCTATCTCACACATTCCTGATAAAAATACTTTCCGGATCGACACCGTCCTGGAAACACAGCAAGGTCACACTAAGGACAAATAATGCAGATAACGGTGACCCCCCCCAGACTAAATAGGACCCCTCCCCTTATCCAGGCGCATATCGCGCACCAATCCGCAAATCCTGGGCACTACAGAGGGGGAGATGTGAGGTGCTCATTATTAATGTAACGTACTACCCCCCCCCCATATAATATACACCCTAATACAAATCCCCATAGAGCTCATGTAACATACACCCTAAGTAATATACACCACAAAAGTAATATACTCCCCCCTGTAATACAGATCCAATGTATATTACACACCCCACATAATACACATTCCATATGTAGTATACGCCGCTGTACATATAATACATTCGATATGCAATACACACGCCATGTAATACAGATCCTATACATAATATACACCCATCCTCTATATAATATACACCCCTTGTACACTCATCCTCTATATAATTTATACACAGTGTAAATTGATATCATATGTAATATACACATAATATAGAATATACACCCCATGTAATACTGATCCACATGTATAAAATGTACACTCCATGTAATATAGATCCCTGCAAATAATATATACCCCATGTAATACAGAAGCCATATATAATATATACCCCATGTAATACAGAAGCCATATATAATATATACCCCATGTAATACAGAAGCCATATATAATATATACCCCATGTAATACAGATAACACTAAAGAATATATACTCAATAATATATAGTCCCATCACTAGGTGCACACCACCGCTCAGGACATGGAAGTTGCGACAGCGTTGCATTGAGCAGGTGACGCTGAGGGGGGTGATGGGGTCACCTGTTCCACATTCCCCTGCGGCTAATGATTCTGTTAATGACATTACAAGAGGAGACTCAGCAACGTCACCTGGTCTGCGCAGCGGCGTCCGCCATTCCAGCAGGTCCCATCTCGTGTCCACCTTCTGCATGGTCCATCCCAGCGGCGTCTCAGTGACAGACAGCCATAGTCTCCTGCACAAAGCGGCACTGAAGGCTGTACACACTGTACACAGGGCTGACACTGGGTCTGTTATAGGAGCCAAAAATATCCCAAACGTCTGCAGATAAGAGATAAGTGACCGGCCTGGATCCCAGCAACAACGCCTGTGACACTGTAGTATTATAGCCAGATAATGGTCAAGTACTGCAGGGAATACGAGAAACCAAACGTCACAGATTTATTACAGGAAGATCTGGGAAATCTCAGGTTATAAGAGTCCGAGGTCCCGGGGGAAATCTGTGCTGCTGCTTCACGGGAGAGCAACCCCTCAGCTGTGTGAGCAGGACAAGGTCAGGACAGAATTTTTTTTTCTTTTTGAAAAGTGGAGTTTTTAGCAAAAATATCCCAGTCCAGAGCTACGTAGACTGGTTGTCAGACTCTCCTATCACCTATAACCCTCCGACCCCTCCTAACCAAGCTCTGCCTTTCTTGTTCCTCTACATGCCTCTATACATAGAGCGTTGTGAAGATATCCTTTCTGCCTTATCTACGGGAGCAGGAGAGCAGTGCTATAATAGAGAAGTACAGTCTGTTTATATTATGTGTTGTGCTGTGTGCAGAACCTCCAGTGTACTGAATAAGATGTAGACTCTCACTTCTCTCCTGCTTTTAAGAGCTAACTAGGAGTAACCGGTCACAAGCAGGAGGCAGCGTAAAGCAGCATCACCTCGAGGGAGAAAAGACAAGCCAAGACATCAGACAGCTTATAAATGGCATCAACTAAAACAGCTACACACAGTATACATACGACATACACACAAGTCACAGATTATAGCTTATCCTAAACTAGTTAGAGGAAAAACAATCCTGAGGACGCAAACAGCGAGGTATAATGTATGTATTCACATTAGCTACATGGGAAGGCTGCATTGAACAGTGCCTATAGGGGGAGGGGCTGCACTGAGTAGTGTATATGGGGGTTGCACTGAGCAGTGTATATGGGGGGACTGCATTGAGCACTGTGTTTGGTGGGGTTGTATTGAGCAGTGTATATGGGGGTGGATTGAGCAATGTATATTGGGGTTGCATTGAGCAGTGTACAGGGAGGTCTGAGCACAATCATCTCTTCAGCTCCCCATGATGTATGGTGCAGCGATAACCTCACCCCCGTTATCAGGACGTTGCTCGCTGCGGCTGATTTATGGCTCTATAACCCGGCGGCCTCATCTATTGATATTTTGAAAGCCAGAAGATGAGACGATTGAGACTGCGAGGAAACAGATCGATGGAGGCAGATTCTACAATCAGGGCTGAAGCGTCCGCCGGGGATCTGATAAATAACGCCGATAGGTAACGGCAGGGATATTGACAGGCGCAGGCCATAGAGGAATGACAGCAGGTATGTCACAGTATTAATAATACAAGTGGGAGGGGTCACACAAGGACACGTTTATCTATCTGTAGCCTTTCATCCATATGACTCCCTACTTTCCATGGGGGGGGGGGGGGCATGTGACTAAACACGAAGCACTTAACTCCACCCATCACCACAAACGCCATTTTAACCCCAACTTCAGTCCTTACGTACTGTAACCTCTCTATAACAAGAGACGCTACGCTACACGTATGCAGCCACAGCGATCTGATCCCAGGTGGCGAAGGGTTTACAATGCGGCAAGGTAAGATATTTTGGCGATTGCTTCCTGTGTGTAGAACGGTCTCGTGACATCAGCGTACTATCCTCACCGGACCGCCCGTCATCCTCTAACGGATGACTAGAAAGAGGCGGAAATTCTCCCATGAGCCTCAGGAAGGCATTTTTCCGTGTATCCAAATATGACCGGTGTGGCGCCAAAACGCCAAGGCAGCGATGACATCCAGCGTCTTCCTTCACCACCCAGCGCAGAATATGATCGATCTCCCGGATGTCACAGCGAATATATTACTCGGAGGCTGCGGCGCACGATACAAGGTGAAGATATTTCCCACAATATATCAGAGCTGCCGACATCCCCATTGCAGGGGACACATAAATCACCACGGACGGGGTCACAAGCCGAATACTGAGCGAGACGTACATGGCTACCACCATGGGTATCACCGTCCTGTAGGTCAGCGGCAGAACAACAACAACCAAGCTCAAGTACATGACCTGAGCGGATCTCCCCCCGGAGCGCGCAGTAGAGCGTTATTCTCAGCGGCGCGCTCCAGGATCAGAGATAATCCCTTCATTACGAGCGGATGGTTTACCTTCACATCCCCCGGAACATTCCACATCAGCAACCAGCCGGAGAAAAACACGGACAAAAACAAAAAGTTCTCAAATATATCATATGGGGATCTAGATGCAGGGGATCTAGTCACTGACTCGCCAGAGATCTAGTCACTAACAGAGCGGAGATCCAGTCACTGACATGTTAGAGATGCAGTCATTGACAGAGCAGAGAAGCAGAGATCCAGTCACTGACATGTTGGAGATCCAGTCATTGACAAAGCAGATAGCTAGTCAATCGCATGCCGGAGATAGTCACTGACAGAGCGGAGATCGTCTCGCACACACCAGAAATCCAGTCACTGACAGAGCAGAGATTTAGTCACTGACATGCCAGAGATCCAGTCATTGACAGAGCAGAGATCTAGTCACTGACATGTTGGAGATCCAGACACTGACAGCGTAGAGATCTAGTCACTGACATGCTGCAGCTATAGTCACTGACAGAGCGGAGATCCAGTCACTTGCACACACCAGAAATCCAGTCATTGACAGAGCAGAGATCTAGTTACTGACATGCCAGAGATCCAGTCACTGACATGTTGGAGATCCAGACACTGACAGCGTAGAGATCTAGTCACTGACATGCTGCAGCTATAGTCACTGACAGAGCGGAGATCCAGTCACTTGCACACACCAGAAATCCAGTCATTGACAGAGCAGAGATCCAGTCACTGACACGTTGGGGATCTACTCATTGACATGCTTGAGATCTAGTCTACACATTACAGACCGCTGCGGTTGCGACTACTTTGCCTGTAAGTCTGCGCTATTGTTCTCTGTTACCAACCAAGGAGGTGATGTCTTGGTCTAATGGAGAATTCGGGGAATCTTCGCTTCGCCTCCTCCTCACAGACGGCACAAGACATTTGTTGTAAGTAATTGTGAAGAGAGCTGGTGGAGGAGAACATCTGTTGCCACCCCAGGGGGTAACAATCAGCATGGAGGCCGCTATATCTGCTACACATGAAGATTGAAACCTCATTACTGCTAATGGCATCAGATCAGCGTTAGGAGGGATGATGTCCGGGCACGGAGCCGCCGCTGCCGCGAGGACGTGACGTGCTCTGTGTGGGAATGACATGACGCTGCCATCTGACGGCCTCGTACAAATGGAGGGGGGGGGGCCGTGACTAATGCAGCGAAGACCCCAGATGAACCTACAATACTCATCAATAACAGCCTGGGGAGGGGCGGCGAGGAGGTCTTGGAGTTGTAGTGCCACAGCGTCTGCTTGGTGACAGGTTGCCATTGTTACGGGGTCCGTGCGGGCGATGGCGGATACAATCACTTAATTTAATTACTACAATAATGGCTGAACAATTAGCATAGTGGCGGCGGCGGTGGCTGTTATTACCGCAACAGCTCCGCCTCCACATACTGATAATTAATCCAACTGAGAACCAGCAGCTGCGCCGAGCACGGCGAATACAGGAATGGCAGCCAATGGACAGCGAACCCCCAGAGCGCCGCAGTATCCAATAGGTTATGGCTGTATTCACATATGCAGGTTTATGGTGCAGGTTTTATAACACCAGCAGCAGGTGCAGCCTTGACATTCCCTTGTCTGAGGATTCTCTTCCGGATTCTGGCTTAGCGGTCAGATTTTGGCGTCGTTCATCCGCCGCCACGTCACCTTCATTGTTTTAATTGTAGAAATAAACAAGAGGCGAAGCGAGCGGTAAATTTGACAAAAATCGTCGTCTTCCTCCCACACAGGCTGAGCGCTGCCGTCACCGCCCCCTGCGAGCTGCACGCCCGCTCCTGCCAGCTTATTATACACCCACGTGATCATGTGGCCCCATCACTGAATAGCTGCGAATCAACCTCCGGCATTCGTGACGTACCACCTGAATTTGCGCGCAGGACGAGGGTGCAGGTTGCGGGTGCAGCTCTGGCAGTGACTAGAGTATGACGTAACTTGTTACAAGGAGAGCTGTGCATGTTAGTGATGGGGGGCTATGGGTGCAGACAGGGGCTGGTACCTGTCACAGGGTGCTGGTCCGCGCCCTGCTGGTCCCCTGCGCTGCTCATTCCTCTCCCCAGAGCCTGGACTGTAGTTTGCCCTTGGTCGGCAGAGGACACAGCTGCAACGCAGACCCATGGTCAGTCCGGAATGTGGCAGGAATGGACGGGGCACCACAGCCGTTATAACCTCCCACCAGGGCGCAGGTCACACATTGTGCTTTGTGTGGCTTTGGGGCCATTTACATAATGGACAATATGACTTTATGCTGGAGCGGCCCACTAACTGAGAGTGCAGACCCCCAGAACCGAAGGGAGCCTGAGCCCCCCCTAACCAACATGGAATACAGCATCTATTATCATAGCTCTATCTGCTCCTGGGAAAGCTGGGTGACAACTAATGTGACCGCCATCTCTTACCACCATAGTCATACAACTTTCCCAAGATCTCAGAGTTTCCATCACAGATAGATCATCACTGCAAAGGTTCTGACGGGTTCTGTGGTCACATGACATCATTGCGGACTGAACTTTGGAGAATCAGAATAATTTACCTTCCAGGTTAAATAGAGTGAAAGAAACAAAACACAGTGGAAGGATCAGCGAGACCCCCCCCCCCCCCCCCCCCCGAGACAATGCTTCCACCCACCAGGATGCCTATTCTACCATAAAGTTGTCCCGCCCCCGCAGAACTCCCCTCTCTCCAGTGCTAGCCCTCACCCGCAAAGTGGCCTCTTCCCCACTTGCAAAGCTGCTACCTCCATCCCACAGCTGCCCATCCCCTGTACAAATATCCCTCCCCCGCAGAGCTGCCAATCACCTGTAGCTATATCCCTCCCCCGCAGAGCTGCCGATCACCTGTACAAATATCCCTCCCCCGCAGAGCTGCCCCTCTACTGAGAAGATCCACCTCCGCAGAACCGTCCCTCCCCCGCAGAGCTGCCCATCCCCTGTAGCTATATCCCTCCCCCGCAGAGCTGCCCCTCTACTGAGAAGTACCACCTCCGCAGAACCGTCCCTCACTTGCAGAGCTGCCCATCATCTGTTGAGCCAAACTTCCCTCCCACAGAGCTGCCCCTAGACTCTGCATGAGCCTCCCCCACAAAGTGACCCCTCAACTACATATATATGCCCCTCCCCCACACTTTCACTGTATCTGTCGCACCAGAACAGAGCTACCCCTCTACTATATATAAGAATCTCCCCTAAAGAGCTTCTCCTCTACTGTATACATGTCCCTCCCCCACAGAGCTGCCCCTCTATTGTATATATGTCCCTCCCCTACAGAGCTGCCCCTCTATTGTATATATGTCCCTCCCCTACAGAGCTGCCCCTCTATTGTATATATGTCCCTCCCCTACAGAGCTGCCCCTCTATTGTATATATGTCCCTCCCCTACAGAGCTGCCCCTCTATTGTATATATGTCCCTCCCCTACAGAGCTGCCCCTCTATTGTATATATGTCCCTCCCCCACAGAGCTGCCCCTCTATTGTATACATGTCCCTCCCCTACAGAGCTGCCCCTCTATTGTATATATGTCCCTCCCCTACAGAGCTGCCCCTCTATTGTATATATGTCCCTCCCCCACAGAGCTGCCCCTCTATTGTATACATGTCCCTCCCCTACAGAGCTGCCCCTCTATTGTATATATGTCCCTCCTCCACAGACCTGCCCCTCTATTGTATATATGTCCCTCCTCCACAGAGCTGCCCCTCTATTGTATACATGTCCCTCCCCCACAGAGCTGCCCCTCTATTGTATATATGTCCCTCCCCCACAGAGCTGCCCCTCTATTGTATATATGTCCCTCTCCTGCAGAGCCCCCTCCCCAGCTCAGAGTGCACTGATATTGATCAGATCCATCACTAATCTCTGACTCTCCTTTGCTGACCGGCGAGATGACGGACTGCGCTGATTAACCCTTGAAGGCTAGAAACATATCAAGATCATAGAGAAGAGCATAGAAAGGAGCCGATTACACCCCCACAAACACCACCCACCGTTTACATGGGACTGCCGTGCCTGTAACACCTGCCAGCAGGAGGGATGGTAGCGCAGGCGGTTCTCTTGGCTGGGGCTGCATACAGTCCTGGAGCGGCGGATTTCTGACGTTCACTTCTCGTTCTCACGTGCGCTTCTTTATTGATTCACATTCCTGGCGGTGGGAAGTTTTGTCACTTCTCTCCGAGTTACTCTTTAACCCTTAATTTACCTGTCCTTCAGCTGTCACGAAGTGAGACACTAAACCGCCCGTGACCAGAACATACACCCCGACAATAAGAGTATCCGCTCCGCCCACACCAAAGATTATCGCCATTGTTCTCGACAGGGTTTGCCATTGAGCACTAATCTTATGTGGAGCGTGTTCAGACAGCTCGCAGTTCTCTTGGCCTCCAGCAAGGAGAGCAAGTGCTGGTGACAACTACTAATTGCCACCATTAACATATCCAACAGGAGTTGTCACCCGGATCTCTGGAGAAGATCCATAATGTCCTGTAGCCTAAAACCCCAGTATTGGTCCACACTGCTGCGCCTGTGTCAGTCCTCACTGCCGTTCCGTCACCATATTGCACTATGGTAAGTGAATGTCATGCTGGATCCGCGGATCTCTAATGAATGGATAGGCGGCATTCTCAGTGATGTCACCGCTGCTCTCTAGTATATGGATAGGCGGCATTCTCAGTGATGTCACCGCTGCTCTCTAGTATATGGATAGGCGGCATTCTCAGTGATGTCACCGCTGCTCTCTAGTATATGGATAGGCGGCATTCTCAGTGATGTCACCGCTGCTCTCTAGTGAATGGATAGGCGGCATTCTCAGTGATGTCACCGCTGCTCTCTAGTATATGGATAGGCGGCATTCTCAGTGATGTCACCGCTGATCTCTAGTGAATGGATAGGCGGCATTCTCAGTGATGTCACCGCTGATCTCTAGTGAATGGATAGGCGGCATTCTCAGTGATGTCACCGCTGCTCTCTAGTATATGGATAGGCGGCATTCTCAGTGATGTCACCGCTGCTCTCTAGTGAATGGATAGGCGGCATTCTCAGTTATGTCACCGCTGCTCTCTAGTATATGGATAGGCGGCATTCTCAGTGATGTCACCGCTGCTCTCTAGTGAATGGATAGGCGGCATTCTCAGTTATGTCACCGCTGCTCTCTAGTGAATGGATAGGCGGCATTCTCAGTGATGTCACCGCTGCTCTCTAGTGAATGGATAGGCGGCATTCTCAGTGATGTCACCGCTGCTCTCTAGTGAATGGATAGGCGGCATTCTCAGTGATGTCACTGCTGCTCTCTAGTGAATGGATAGGCGGCATTCTCAGTGATGTCACCGCTGCTCTCTAGTGAATGGATAGGCGGCATTCTCAGTGATGTCACCGCTGCTCTCTAGTATATGGATAGGCTGCATTCTCAGTGATGTCACCGCTGCTCTCTAGTATATGGATAGGCGGCATTCTCAGTGATGTCACCGCTGCTCTCTAGTATATGGATATTCTGCATTCTCAGTGATGTCACCGCTGCTCTCTAGTATATGGATAGGCGGCATTCTCAGTGATGTCACCGCTGCTCTCTAGTGAATGGATAGGCAGTATTCTCAGTGATGTCACCGCTGCTCTCTAGTGAATGGATAGGCGGCATTTTCAGTGATGTCACCGCTGCTCTCTAGTGAATGGATAGGCAGTATTCTCAGTGATGTCACCGCTGCTCTCTAGTATATGGATAGGCGGCATTCTCAGTGATGTCACCGCTGCTCTCTAGTATATGGATATTCTGCATTCTCAGTGATGTCACCGCTGCTCTCTAGTATATGGATAGGCGGCATTCTCAGTGATGTCACCGCTGCTCTCTAGTGAATGGATAGGCAGTATTCTCAGTGATGTCACCGCTGCTCTCTAGTGAATGGATAGGCGGCATTCTCAGTGATGTCACCGCTGCTCTCTAGTATATGGATATTCTGCATTCTCAGTGATGTCACCGCTGCTCTCTAGTATATGGATAGGCGGCATTCTCAGTGATGTCACCGCTGCTCTCTAGTGAATGGATAGGCAGTATTCTCAGTGATGTCACCGCTGCTCTCTAGTGAATGGATAGGCGGCATTCTCAGTGATGTCACCGCTGCTCTCTAGTATATGGATAGGCGGCATTCTCAGTGATGTCACCGCTGCTCTCTAGTATATGGATAGGCGGCATTCTCAGTGATGTCACCGCTGCTCTCTAGTGAATGGATAGGCGGCATTCTCAGTGATGTCACCGCTGCTCTCTAGTATATGGATAGGCGGCATTCTCAGTGATGTCACCGCTGATCTCTAGTGAATGGATAGGCGGCATTCTCAGTGATGTCACCGCTGCTCTCTAGTGAATGGATAGGCGGCATTCTCAGTTATGTCACCGCTGCTCTCTAGTGAATGGATAGGCGGCATTCTCAGTGATGTCACCGCTGCTCTCTAGTGAATGGATAGGCGGCATTCTCAGTGATGTCACCGCTGCTCTCTAGTGAATGGATAGGCGGCATTCTCAGTTATGTCACTGCTGCTCTCTAGTATATGGATAGGCGGCATTCTCAGTGATGTCACCGCTGCTCTCTAGTGAATGGATAGGCGGCATTCTCAGTGATGTCACCGCTGCTCTCTAGTATATGGATAGGCGGCATTCTCAGTGATGTCACCGCTGCTCTCTAGTGAATGGATAGGCGGCATTCTCAGTGATGTCACTGCTGCTCTCTAGTATATGGATAGGCTGCATTCTCAGTGATGTCACCGCTGCTCTCTAGTATATGGATAGGCGGCATTCTCAGTGATGTCACCGCTGCTCTCTAGTATATGGATATTCTGCATTCTCAGTGATGTCACCGCTGCTCTCTAGTATATGGATATTCTGCATTCTCAGTGATGTCACCGCTGCTCTCTAGTATATGGATAGGCGGCATTCTCAGTGATGTCACCGCTGCTCTCTAGTGAATGGATAGGCAGTATTCTCAGTGATGTCACCGCTGCTCTCTAGTGAATGGATAGGCGGCATTTTCAGTGATGTCACCGCTGCTCTCTAGTGAAGGGATCGGCTGCAGGCTACATAGCCCTGTGTTTGTGCCCATGGCTCAAAGAAAGGCAGTGAGAATTAATGAGCGGCGCCATTTCCTGGCAGCACCTGGCATGACAACAACAATCTATAAGACAATAGTGAGATCTTCAGCTCTCCTTACAAGTACAATTACAAATACAAAGATGACAGGCAGGAGCTCTAGGAGGCACCAGACCCTTGTACTTAGCTACCATATCACCTGGATTTACATCCATCACCAGAGGGGGCGCTATTGTATCACCTGACTGCAACAGGTCTGCAAAACTGTCTGTCCTGGCATAGTATTGAGCAGCGGTAACGTGGGCATCGGATCGAGGAATGGAGTCTAGGACGAGCATAAAGTATTCTCCAAACTGCACTGATACATTGTAGCAAACACTCAGTGGGAAGATTCAGGAAAGGACCCACAAGCTCCTGCAGTCAGCACTATACTGATTCCCCACTGCCTACAGGGCCATTGTCTGGTGGGCACCCGTTGTGAGGAGGGGTCTGTGTGGTGGGGGGCATTGTCTAGTGGGCTCCCTGTGTGTCTGAGGGGTATTCTGTGGTGGGGGGCATTGTCTAGTGGGCTCCCTGTGTGTCTGAGGGGTATTCTGTGGTGGGGGGCATTGTCTAGTGGGCTCCCTGTGTGTCTGAGGGGTATTCTGTGGTGGGGGGCATTGTCTAGTGGGCTCCCTGTGTGTCTGAGGGGTATTCTGTGGTGGGGGGCATTGTCTTGTGGGCTCCCTGTGTGTCTGAGGGGTATTCTGTGGTGGGGGGCATTGTCTAGTGGGCTCCCTGTGTGTCTGAGGGGTATTCTGTGGTGGGGGGCATTGTCTAGTGGGCTCCCTGTGTGTCTGAGGGGTATTCTGTGGTGGGGGGCATTGTCTTGTGGGCTCCCCGTGTGTCTGAGGGGTATTCTGTGGTGGGGGGCATTGTCTAGTGGGCTCCCCGTGTGTCTGAGGGGTATTCTGTGGTGGGGGGCATTGTCTAGTGGGGTCTATGATGCTGCTGATGAGGACTGAATGAAGATGCGGCGGCTGCAGACAGTGCCACCATTGTGTGCATGCCGTCATCACTCTGGTATGTGGGGCGGGCACTCGTGTGAATGCCAGCAAGGCACCAGCACAATGGCCTGACAAGGCATCTCCCATACTTATGACAGAGATGTCAGCGCCCCCTACAGGCCTCAGAACTTTAGCAATAGCAGGAACACAAGGTTACAAGTGGCCGCCCTATTACAGCACAGACAGAGGTGGGATCCAACCACACATGGATTAGGGTGCGATTCAGGCGTGACCCCCACAACACAAGAGATGCTCAGCCCCAACCCAGTGGTCTCAACACAAGAGACGCTCAGTCCCTGACCAGTGAACCCACAATCCGCGAGACGCTCACCCCTGGTCTCAGTAACTTCACAACACAAGAGATGCTCAGCCCCAACCCAGTGGTCTTACAACACGAGAGACGCTCAGCCCCGTGGTCTCACAACATGAGACACACTCAGCCCCAGTCCAACAATCCCACAACAAGAGACGCTCAGTCCCAGCCCAGTGACCTCACAACAAGATAAACACTTAGCCCCAACTCTCGTGTCGGTATGGTGTGTGTGGGGGGGAGATACTGGGCTGGGGCTGAGTGACTCTCATGGTGTCAGGTCACTGGGCTTGGGTTGAATCTATCTCGTGTTGTGGGTTCATCGGGCTGGGGCTGAGCGTCTCTCGTCAAGGATTTCATGAGAAACATTCAGCCCCCACCCTGTGATCCCACAACAATCACAGGCGTTTAGTCTGAGCCCGGTGACCCCACAACATGAGAGACACTCAGCTCCAGCCCAGTAATCCTCCGGTATGAGAAACGCTCAGCCCCATCCCAGTGAAGCAGCAACATGACAGATGCTCAGTCCCAGCCCAGTGACCCCCTGACAGGAGAGAAATCGTCCCCAGAAGAGAAGCTGTTGTCAGAGGCGGCTGGTGTCTGGCCTGATCTAGGCAGGGCGGGGGAATGATGTGCAGATAGGACACAATCGCTCTCCGCTATGGAGATGAGGCAGAACGGTGCGGTAGCTGCCTCCATTTATCAGGAGTGACAGTATGGCTGGCGGTGGAGCGACGTGCGGCTATTTTTACCCTATGACTATAAATTACTGACAGAGACGCCAGAGAATTTTATTGTGTGTTTAGTGGCGGACAGACAGCGACGAGATTTATACAGGAGGCGACACTGCACGAAGATCGGAGCGCAATAAAACACAGCGGCCTCACCGCTATAATAGAGACCCAGGGACCATGTGGCGGCCATTACACCGACCGCTACGTATGCCAACAGCAGCAGAGCCGCCACTCCGTGACCCCAATAAAACAGAATAAATCCCTATATCCGCCAAAGTGCAATATAGCAGCGACGTGTCCGCACAGAGATTCTGGGAGACTTGTGACTGCTGCTCTAGATGCAACTAGAGTAGAAAGTGTGATGTAGCTACAGCTCTGGATGTGAATGGAGTAGTAGGCATGATGTAACTACAGCTCTGGATGTGATTGGAGTAGTAGGCATGATGTAACTACAGCTCTGGATGTGATTGTAGTAGTAGGCATGATGTAACTACAGCTCTGGATGTGATTGGAGTAGTAGGCATGATGTAACTACAGCTCTGGATGTGATTGGAGTAGTAAGCATGATGTAACTACAGCTCTGGATGTGATTGGAGTAGTAGGCATGATGTAACTACAGCTCTGGATGTGATTGTAGTAGTAGGCATGATGTAACTACAGCTCTGGATGTGATTGGAGTAGTAGGCATGATGTAACTACAGCTCTGGATGTGATTGTAGTAGTAGGCATGATGTAACTACAGCTCTGGATGTGATTGGAGTAGTAGGCATGATGTAACTACAGCTCTGGATGTGAATGGAGGAGTAGGCATGAGATGTAACTACAGCTCTGGATGTGATTGGAGTAGTAGGCATGATGTAACTACAGCTCTGGATGTGATTGGAGTAGTAGGCATGATGTAACTACAGCTCTGGATGTGATTGTAGTAGTAGGCATGATGTAACTACAGCTCTGGATGTGATTGGAGTAGTAGGCATGATGTAACTACAGCTCTGGATGTGATTGGAGTAGTAGGCATGATGTAACTACAGCTCTGGATGTGATTGGAGTAGTAGGCATGATGTAACTACAGCTCTGGATGTGAATGGAGTAGTAGGCATGATGTAACTACAGCTCTGGATGTGATTGGAGTAGTAAGCATGATGTAACTACAGCTCTGGATGTGATTGGAGTAGTAGGCATGATGTAACTACAGCTCTGGATGTGATTGTAGTAGTAGGCATGATGTAACTACAGCTCTGGATATGATTGGAGTAGTAGGCATGATGTAACTACAGCTCTGGATGTGAATGGAGTAGTAGGCATGATGTAACTACAGCTCTGGATGTGATTGGAGTAGTAGGCATGATGTAACTACAGCTCTGGATGTGATTGTAGTAGTAGGCATGATGTAACTACAGCTCTGGATGTGATTGGAGTAGTAGGCATGATGTAACTACAGCTCTGGATGTGATTGTAGTAGTAGGCATGATGTAACTACAGCTCTGGATGTGATTGGAGTAGTAGGCATGATGTAACTACAGCTCTGGATGTGATTGGAGTAGTAGGCATGATGTAACTACAGCTCTGGATGTGATTGTAGTAGTAGGCATGATGTAACTACAGCTCTGGATGTGAATGGAGTAGTAGGCATGATGTAACTACAGCTCTGGATGTGAATGGAGTAGTAGGCATGATGTAACTACAGCTCTGGATGTGATTGTAGTAGTAGGCATGATGTAACTACAGCTCTGGATGTGATTGGAGTAGTAGGCATGATGTAACTACAGCTCTGGATGTGATTGTAGTAGTAGGCATGATGTAACTACAGCTCTGCATGTGAATGGAGTAGTAGGCATGATGTAACTACAGCTCTGGATGTGAATGGAGTAGTAGGCATGATGTAACTACAGCTCTGGATGTGATTGTAGTAGTAGGCATGATGTAACTACAGCTCTGGATGTGATTGGAGTAGTAGGCATGATGTAACTACAGCTCTGGATGTGATTGTAGTAGTAGGCATGATGTAACTACAGCTCTGGATGTGATTGGAGTAGTAGGCATGATGTAACTACAGCTCTGGATGTGATTGGAGTAGTAGGCATGATGTAACTACAGCTCTGGATATGATTGGAGTAGTAGGCATGATGTAACTACAGCTCTGGATGTGATTGGAGTAGTAAGCATGATGTAACTACAGCTCTGGATGTGACTGGAGTAGTAGGCATGATGTAACTACAGCTCTGGATGTGATTGTAGTAGTAGGCATGATGTAACTACAGCTCTGGATGTGATTGGAGTAGTAGGCATGATGTAACTACAGCTCTGGATGTGACTGGAGTAGTAGGCATGATGTAACTACAGCTCTGGATGTGATTGTAGTAGTAGGAATGATGTAACTACAGCTCTGGATATGATTGGAGTAGTAGGCATGATGTAACTACAGCTCTGGATGTGATTGGAGTAGTAGGAATGATGTAACTACAGCTCTGGATGTGATTGTAGTAGTAGTAGGCATGATGTAACTACAGCTCTGGATGTGATTGGAGTAGTAGGCATGATGTAACTACAGCTCTGGATGTGATTGTAGTAGTAGGCATGATGTAACTACAGCTCTGGATGTGATTGTAGTAGTAGGCATGATATAACTACAGCTCTGGATGTGATTGTAGTAGTAGGCATGATGTAACTACAGCTCTGGATGTGATTGGAGTAGTAGGCATGATGTAACTACAGCTCTGGATGTGATTGTAGTAGTAGGCATGATGTAACTACAGCTCTGGATGTTACTGGAGTAGTAGGCATGATGTAACTACAGCTCTGGATGTGATTGGAGTAGTAGGCATGATGTAACTACAGCTCTGGATGTGATTGGAGTAGTAGGCATGATGTAGCTACAGCTCTGGATGTGATTGGAGTAGTAGGCATGATGTAACTACAGCTCTGGATGTGATTGTAGTAGTAGGCATGATGTAACTACAGCTCTGGATGTGATTGGAGTAGTAGGCATGATGTAACTACAGCTCTGGATGTGAATGGAGGAGTAGGCATGAGATGTAACTACAGCTCTGGATGTGATTGGAGTAGTAGGCATGATGCATCTTCAATGGCCCTAAATCTAGAGAACAAAAAAAGATAATCCAAGTCAGCAAGAAACGAGTCAAGACGCAGGAACAATGCAGAGCAATGCAGCAAAGACCAGTGCCAACGTGCACTCCCTGTACTGTGCAGGGGGATACAATCTACTGCTCCCTGTTATCAGCCATTTCAGGCCAGGGACAGTCTGACCTTTCCATATGTGACTGATATCAGCAGGTTCTCCTCTAATGCTCCAGCACTGACATCATCTTTGCACTGCGGGGCCCGGGGCTCCTGTATGTTTCTACTCCATTAATATGCCCTTATATAATATATCCTTTGGTGGGGTGGGGGGGTCACTGGCCCTTTAAATGACGTCACAGCCCTGGTGTCCTTGGTTGCGCTGTGGATTTGATACGCTGCCTCTCGATGCTGTGAATAATACATTTGGCGGCGCTGACTTTCTTTCGGGGACCCGCTGGGTTTCTTAGCAACTTGAGGTGACTCGGTCGGGATCCTGTGTACAAACTCTCCGCAGTGAAAGGTGCCAGCATTGTCCGGGACACAAGTCGGAGCCGCCTCCATGGGCCTAGTGGGGCAGAGAGACAGCAGATCTGGGGGTAAATGCTGGTCAGGATGGTGCCCACTGTGCCGCCTTCTGATGGGTATCAGTCTGACTGCTACCCCTTATATTACAGGGGAATGGGGCTGAGAGTATGACTCATATTACCAGGGGATCGGGGGGCTCAGGATCTGTCCTCTGATGTTACAGGAAATTTAGGAGGACTCAAGATCTAGTGCTGCCCCCTTATATTACCAGGCTCAGGATATAGCTGATGCCCGCTTATGTTACAGGGGGAGGGGGACTCTGAGCCTGGAGCTGCCCCCTTATATTACAAGGGCTCATGATATACTCGATGTCCCCTTATATCACTGGGGGATTAGGGAGACTATTGCCTCCTCATATTAGGGAGGATTTAGGGGCTCCGGGTCTGGCTGCTGCACTTTTATATTACTGGGGGATCACAAGCCCCATTCAGCTGCTGGACACTTCATACAGCCACTTCGCTCCTCAAAAAAATTGGGGTACGCCATTTTATAATGGGCGCTGTTATACCATATAACGATATGAGGTGGCTGCTGTCCGTCCCGTGTGGACATGTCACCATCTCTGTCTGGAAATATCCTACACCCAGAGGCTGAACCCCCAATCCTGAGCTGAGACCTTGTCACAATGTATCAGCGCAGACAATGTTCAGGCCACTTTTCTGCACCGATACAATGTAACAGACCAGAACACATTATAGCCCACTGAATACAATACTGGCCATACTAGGGAGCTGTCGCTCTGCAGAGGGTTGCGCCTGGCGAGGGGCACACACGGGATGATGACATCACTCACTACGCCACCTACAGGTGACTGGATAAGTGCTGCAATCATACATCGTATTGAGGATTAGCGGCTGATCCCCACCTAACGCCCTCTCCCCCGCTGAGGATTACCGAAGACAATGGGGCGACCCTCCCATTAGCCGATCATTGCCGCTATCAGACTGTGCCACCCACAGAGCGTTTACCGGATGTTATTATACCACCGCCTGCAGGCGGCAGACATGTCACCGGGACAGGCGACTGGCACTGATCAGCCGATCCCAGGCGTCACCATCTATTAACAGCAGAGACCCCTGACAGTAGGGGTTATGGAGGGAAGAGCCTGTGTTACAATAAACCAGTGACCAGAGGGGGCGCCGTCACTGACAAAACTACTAGCTGACCTCCCTGAAGCACAGAGAACCTCGAAGATACAGCTACATCACTGAATAATAAATCGCAGTTCACACAACGCTGCTGCTGCTGCAGAGCATAAATCACAATAAAAGCCTCATAAATCCGGCAGAGACGAGGAGTATCGCCTGCAGCGGTGGAGGCGGAGCGCGCTCACACACAGGTCGGGATCTCGGCAGCGCTGACAGATGTTGCATCTTGTGACCGTTTTATTTCCTCCCGCATACTCCGTAATAATCGTTAAAGCCATTGACCCCGCAATCGCTGCGGCCGCCCTTCAAATAAAACTTTATTATCCATTAGCGTGAACAGAACGGTCAGCGGCAGGCGGAGGATTCCGATTATAATAAAAGGTCGTCCATCAGGATGACGACGCCAGGAGAGCGCCGCGGGCACAGAATCTACAGAGCGCATACAACTAATATTTTTTCATGCAGGATCCTGGGAAAGCTGGGTGACAACCTCCGAGTACAGTCACTTGGGTAAAAGCTTCACTGCTGTTCCATAGGCAGCCTTGGCATGGACAAGTACCCAACTTTCCCAGGGGTCTTAGTGTTTCACAGGAACCAATCACAGCACAGCTTTTATTTTTCAGGAGCAGAATACAAAATGAAAGCTGCACTGATTGGCTGCCATGGTCAACTAATAAGTCTTTTCCTTTCTGTTTAGGAACCTAGAAAAGATGGATGATAGCTTCCAGGAGCAATATTGATCTACAAGTCCACCACACAGAGCCTGGCCCCCAGGAGCCCGCACACACAGGCTTCCTCTATCCTCGGCTCATAATCCGGAGCCGGCGTGAGCGACATTCCTGCAAAGTCACAAATCATTAACCCTTCCACCTCCACCTGTGTGCACAAGGGGAGTGTCAGCTGATAGCGTCCACACCTGTCTCCATAGTGCCCACACCCCCAAACACAACATGGTGAGGGCATGGAGGGAGGAGAGGCACCAAACACCTGACAGAGACACTAAGTGCACCAGCTGACACCGAGCCCCGGAACAGGGCACCCAAAATATAATCCACTCCGCCCCCATGACACTAACAGTGGTAGATGCACCAAAGGGGCGGAGCTTAGTAATCACTGGACATTCACAAGTGCATCAATGTTACTAATGTCCGGACCCTGGACGTCACCATGACAAACCAGGATGAAAACCTCCATACTATACACTGTACGCTTCATCCTTAGAACGATATATACGGTGAGCACAGTCCTGATGGGCGACCATCCTTGGAGTGACGGTCCACCTCCACAGCGCTATCTGTGATACAACAGGGCGTGACATCCGAAAAATTGTGCAAATGTACAAACCATTACCATGACAATAAAATATAAACAGCACAGAATGACAACAGTGGGCGTGGTAAACAGGGACAGGCTCCGCCCTCATATTAGTGTATCCTGCCGCAGACACAGTAACCGCCAAGTATCAGGTGACTATGGCCACCATGACAGGCAGCAATGATGGAGCACCATGTGTAGTCAGGTAGAGCGCCAGTATCACAGGTTGTCAGACCTCAGCACCGTGGCGGAGGCGTTATATCAGCACAATGGTCACATGACTCAGCAGACACACATTAAACACAGCAGAGAGGTGGCGGCCATTGCTGTTGACCGGAGCGTATGGATTGGGAAACACAGCACAGGACACAAGGTACTCACTCTATAAAGAAGCTGGCGCCCTCATCCGTGAATCCTTCTTCCCAACCGCGGGGCAGATCTGTGAAGAGAAGACGACAATGTGAGCCGGGAAACAGAAAGGAGAACAAACCCCAAACTGGGAAACAGACTGCAGTGTGCCCCACCAACAACCCCCATCATCCTCACAGGACAGCCAGCACACAACCACCGCCAAACAGAAGAGTAGTGAGCGCAGCTCTCCTTTACATTACATTACTTATCCTGTATTACACTCCAGAGCTGAGCTCACTATTCTGCTGGTACAGTCACTGTGTACATACATTGCATTACTTATGGATCTGATCTGTACCAGCAGAATAGTGAGCGCAGCTCTGGAGTATAATACAGGATAAGTAATGTAATGTATGTACACAGTGACTGTACCAGCAGAATAGTGAGCGCAGCTCTGGAGTATAATACAGGATAAGTAATGTAATGTATGTACACAGTGACTGTACCAGCAGAATAGTGAGTGCAGCTCTGGAGTATAATACAGGATAAGTAATGTAATGTATGTACACAGTGACTGTACCAGCAGAATAGTGAGTGCAGCTCTGGAGAATAATACAGGCTAAGTAATGTAATGTATGTACACAGTGACTGTACCAGCAGAATAGTGAGCGCAGCTCTGGAGTATAATACAGGATAAGTAATGTAATGTATGTACACAGTGACTGTACCAGCAGAATAGTGAGCGCAGCTCTGGAGTATAATACAGGATAAGTAATGTAATGTATGTACACAGTGACTGCACCAGCAGAATAGTGAGCGCAGCTCTGGAGTATAATACAGGATAAGTAATGTAATGTATGTACACAGTGACTGTACCAGCAGAATAGTGAGTGCAGCTCTGGAGTATAATACAGGATAAGTAATGTAATGTATGTACACAGTGACTGTACCAGCAGAATAGTGAGTGCAGCTCTGGAGAATAATACAGGATAAGTAATGTAATGTATGTACACAGTGACTGTACCAGCAGAATAGTGAGCGCAGCTCTGGAGTATAATACAGGATAAGTAATGTAATGTATGTACACAGTGACTGCACCAGCAGAATAGTGAGCGCAGCTCTGGTGTATAATACAGGATAAGTAATGTAATGTATGTACACAGTGACTGCACCAGCAGAATAGTGAGCGCAGCTCTGGAGTATAATACAGGATAAGTAATGTAATGTATGTACACAGTGACTGCACCAGCAGAATAGTGAGCACAGCTCTGGAGTATAATACAGGATAAGTAATGTAATGTATGTACACAGTGACTGCACCAGCAGAATAGTGAGCGCAGCTCTGGAGTATAATACAGGATCAGTAAGATAATGTATGTACACAGTGACTGCACCAAAATGAGAAGGCCATAGGAATTCCCTACAAGAAACTGATGCAGACAGGGACAAATACTGCATAGAGAAATTCTGTACTAATACTAGCCCACAGGCTGGGGGCTTTTCTGTACTACCGCAATACTGTACTAATACGTGCCCAAAGACAGATGGCAGTCCTGCACTAATCCTAATATTAGCCCAGAGGTGGGAGCAGTCCTCTACTAATACCTGACAGTAATCATTCCAGAGGAACAAACATACAAGTCTGAGTGCAGGGTCTCCTGAACTGATACTATTAATACTCTACAGGTGGGGGACTCCTGTACCGATATTAACAATACCCCACAGGTGGTGGGTGGTCCTGTCCTAATACTCTACAGGTGAGGAGGGGTCCCATCCTGATATTACTAATACTCTACAGGTGAGGAGGGGTCTTGTCCTACTTCTACTAATGATCTACAGGTGGGGAACTTCTGATACTACTAATGCTCTACAGGTGAGGAGGGGTCCTGTCCTAATCTACAAGTGGGGTGTTCTGTCTTGATACTATCAATACTCTACAGGTGAGATGGTCCTGTACTGATACTACTAATACACCACAAGTGGGGGTCTGTCTTCATACTACTAATACTCTACTGGTGGTGTAAGAATCCTAGAGTTGGTGGGGTCCTGTCCTAATACTACTAATATCCTACAGGTGGGGGGTCTGTACTGATACTCTACAGGGGAGGAGGAGTCTGACCCTAATATACTACAGGTGGTGCTGGTCCTGTCCTGCTACTACTAATACTCTTCAGGTGAGGGGGGGGGGATCTAGTCATTAGGCTAATATCCTACAGGTGAAGATGGGTCCAGTCCTAATACTCTACAGGTGAGGAAAGGTCCTGTTCTAATATTCTACAGGTGAGGGGGGTCCTATTCTAATACACTACAGGTGAGGGGGGGGGGGTCCTGTTCTAATACACTACAGGTGAGGGGGGTCCTGTCCTGATACTACTAATACTCTACAGATGAGGAGGGGTCCTGTTCTAATATTCTACAGGTGAGGGGGGTCCTGTCCGGATATTACTAATACTCTACAGGTGAGGAGGGGTCCCGTCCTAATACTCTACAGGTTAGGAGGGGTCCTGTCCGGATACTACTAATACGCTACAGGTGAGGAGGGGTCCTGTCCTAATATTCTACAGGTGAGGAGGGGTCTTGTCCGGATACTAATAATACGCTACAGGTGAGGAGGGGTCCTGTCCGGATACTACTAATACGCTACAGGTGAGGAGGGGTCTTGTCCAGATACTAATAATACGCTACAGGTGAGGAGGGGTCCTGTCCGGATACTACTAATACTCTACAGGTGAGGAGGGGTCCTGTCCGGATACTACTAATACTCTACAGGTGAGGAGGGGTCCTGTCCGGATATTACTAATATGCTCCAGGTGAGGAGGGGTCCTGTCCTGATACTACTAATACGCTACAGGTGAGGAGGGGTCCCATCCTAATACTCTATAGGTGAGGAGGGGTCCTGTCCTAATATTCTACAGGTGAGGAGGGGTCCTTTCCGGATATTACTAATACACTACAGGTGAGGAGGGATCCTGTCCGGATACTACTAATACTCTACAGGTGAGGAGGGGTCCTGTCCTAATACTACTAATAACCTACAGGTGAGGAGGGGTTCCGTCCTAATACTCTACAGGTGAGGGAGGTCCTGTCCTAATATTCTACAGGTGAGGAGGGGTCCTGACCGGATACTACTAATACGCTACAGGTGAGGAGGGGTCCTGACCGGATACTACTAATACTGAACAGGTGAGGAGGGGTCCTGTCCGGATAATACGAATACTCTACAGGTGAGGAGGGGTCCCGTTCTAATACTCTACAGGCGAGGAGGGGTCCTGTCCGAATACTACTAATACTCAACAGGTGAGGAGGGGTCCCGTCCTAATACTCTACAGCTGAGGGGGGTCCTGTCCTAATATTCTACAGGTGAGGAGGGGTCCTGACTGGATACTACTAATACGGTACAGGTGAGAAGGGGTCCTGTCCTAATATTCTACAGGTGAGGAGGGGTCCTGTCCGGATACTACTAATATGCTACAGGTGAGGAGGGGTCCCGTCCTAATACACTACAGGTGAGGAGGGGTCCTGTCCTGATACTACTAATATTCTACAGGTGAGGAGGGGTCCTGTCCTAATATTCTACAAGTGAGGAGGGGTATTGTCCTGATACTACTAATACTCTACAGGTGAGGAGGGGTCCTGTCCGGATACTACTAATACTCTACAGGTGAGGGGGGGGGGGGGTCCTGTCCGGATATTACTAATACTCTACAGGTGAAGAGGGGTCCTGTCCTAATATTCTACAGGTGAGGTGGAGTCCCGTCCTAATACTACTAATACTCTACAGGTGAGGAGGGGTCCTGTCCTGATACTACTAATATTCTACAGGTGAGGAGGGGTCCTGTCCTAATATTCTACAAATTAGAAGGGGTCCTGTCCGGATACTACTAATACTCTACAGGTGAGGAGGGGGTCCCGTCCTGATACTACTAATACTCAACAGGTGAGGAGGGGTCCTGTCCTAATACTACTAATACTCTACAGGTGAGGAGGGGTCCTGTCCGGATACTACTAATACTCTACAGGTGAGGAGGGGTCCCGTCCTAATACTCTTCAGGTGAGGCGGGGTCCTGTCCTAATATTCTACAGGTGAGGAGGGGTCCTGACCGGGTGCTACTAATATGCTACAGGTGAGGAGGGGTCCTGTCCTAATACTCTACAGGTGAGGAGGGGTCCTGTCCTAATACTACTAATACTCTACAGGTGAGGAGGAGTCCTGTCCTAATACTACTAATACACTACAGGTGAGGAGGAGTCCTGTCCTAATACTACTAATACTCTACAGGTGAGGAGGGGTCCTGTCCTAATACTACTAATACTCTACAGGTGAGGAGGGGTCCTGTCCTAATACTACTAATACTCTACAGGTGAGGAGGAGTCCTGTCCTAATACTACTAATACTCTACAGGTGAGGAGGGGTCCTGTCCTAATACTACTAATACACTACAGGTGAGGAGGAGTCCTGTCCTAATACTACTAAAACACTACAGGTGAGGAGGGGTCCTGTCCTAATACTACTAATACTCTACAGGTGAGGAGGGGTCCTGTCCTAATACTACTAATACTCTACAGGTGAGGAGGAGTCCTGTCCTAATACTACTAATACTCTACAGGTGAGGAGAGGTCCTGTCCCAATACTCTACAGGTGAGGAGGGGTCCTGTCCTAATACTCTACAGGTGAGGAGGGGTCCTGTCCTAATACTACTAATACTCTACAGGTGAGGAGAGGTCCTGTCCCAATACTCTACAGGTGAGGAGGGGTCCTGTCCTAATACTCTACAGGTGAGGAGGGGTCCTGTCCTAATACTCTACAGGTGAGGAGGGGTCCTGTCCTAATACTACTAATACTCTACAGGTGAGGAGGGGTCCTGTCCTAATACTACTAATACTCTACAGGTGAGGAGAGGTCCTGTCCTAATACTCTACAGGTGAGGAGGGGTCCTGTCCTAATACTACTAATACTCTACAGGTGAGGAGGGGTCCTGTCCTAGTAGACTACAGGTGTGTGTGGGGGGAGAGGGGGGGGGACTGTCCTGATACTTTTACTACTTGTAGTCGGGCGCAGGCGGTACCTGAGCGGATCATGTGCCCGGAATTTACGGGCTCCCCGGTGCGCGGGTGCAGCCAGGTTGTGCTCCGGCTCCGGTCACTGCAGGAGAGAGAGGAGTCTGGTTATTACCCGTCCCGGTCCCCGGTTTCCCCCGTTATTCCCGCTACTCCCGTCTTACTCGATAAAGAACACCCGCCCGTCCGCGCACACCCCATAAGACCAGTCCTCGGGTAAACTCTCCCGCCCGCTGCCCTCCGCCGCCATCTTTACCCCCCGCCCGGGTCGCGGAGGAGGGGCGCGTCCCCGGAGCATTGCCCCCGCCCCCAGAGGTAACAATGTAACAAAGTGCAAGAGCCGCACCACGTGACTGTCCCTCACCGCGGGCGACACCACCTGTCACTGCAGGAGGGGGGACACACCTGTGGCCGGAGAGAGAACTGCCCTCAGCTACCTGACTGAGTGACTGCCATGGAGGCTCCGAGACTCCGTATCCAACCTGACAGGATTAGATACACAGCTCAACATAGTATCACATATGGTCGGATTGGATACATCACTCAGCATACAGTATCACACGTGATGGGATTAGATACACAGCTCAGCAGACAGCAGGCAGTATCATATGTGACTAGATTAGATACAGCGATACGCGGCATGCAGTATCACACATGATAGAATTAGATACAGCACTGTGCAGCAGGCAGGACGCTGGTGTCTTGTGCGGCACATCACTGGCTGGTTGCACAGATGATGGACGGCGCCTCCTGTGTGCGGGAGATGATTATTACAGTAGCAGCAGTAATTAATAACCCGCCATCGCCGCCGGCCGCCCCGGTTGCTGGTCCCAATTAGCAGAAGTGATCGCCTCCATATAACAGCAGTCGCCCCTCAGATAAGGGGCCCCGCGGGGTGTTATCTGCGGAAACGCAACACAAACTATAGGAACGCTGATGTCTAAAGTAATTGTAGATAAATGCGGAGTCTGGAGGCCGCCGAGCGCAAATCATTATCCTGCAGCGGCGGCTCTAATAGACGGCTGACTGCAAACGGAGCCGCACCGGTCACCTGTATATACCGCACATGTACATAACCGAGGAACGGGCTCCAGTACTGGCGAGAGTGAACAGGTGGAGAATGGGAGTGATAAGACTAAAGGGGGCGATGATGTGAACAATTAACCGCAGTGACTGCACCAGCAGAATAGTGAGCGCAGCTCTGGAGTATAATACAGGATAAGTAATGTATGTACACAGTGACTGCACCAACAGAATAGTGAGCGCAGCTCTGGAGTATAATACAGGATAAGTAATGTAATGTATGTACACAGTGACTGCACCAGCAGAATAGTGAGCGCAGCTCTGGAGTATAATACAGGATAAGTAATGTAATGTATGTACACAGTGACTGCACCAGCAGAATAGTGAGCGCAGCTCTGGAGTATAATACAGGATAAGTAATGTAATGTATGTACACAGTGACTGCACCAGCAGAATAGTGAGCGCAGCTCTGGAGTATAATACAGGATAAGTAATGTAATGTATGTACACAGTGACTGCACCAGCAGAATAGTGAGCGCAGCTCTGGAGTATAATACAGGATAAGTAATGTATGTACACAGTGACTGCACCAGCAGAATAGTGAGCGCAGCTCTGGAGTATAATACAGGATAAGTAATGTAATGTATGTACACAGTGACTGCACCAGCAGAATAGTGAGCACAGCTCTAGAGTATACAGGATGTAACTCAGGATCAGTACAGGATAAGTATTGTAATGTATATATACAGTGCAACAGTGAGTGCAGCTCTGGAGTGTGTTGCAGTACTGGTAGTTGATGAGACTTATAACATCAGACACATTATTAGAGATGAGCGAGTACTGTTCAGATCAGCCGATCCGAACAGCACGCTCCATAGAAATGAATGGATGCACCTGGTACTTCCGCTTTGATGGCGGCCGGCCGCTTAACCCCCCGCGTGCCGGCTACGTCCATTCATTTCTATGCGAGCGTGCTGTTCGGATCGGCTGATCTGAACAGTACTCGCTCATCTCTAGTTATTATCAGTAATTTGGGATCAGATTTGTGGACTTCAGTGAATCCTTCATCTTATTGTTGGCTCTTTATTTGTCAGCGCGACTCGTTAGTGAATGACCCCCACTAATACACTGACATATTGTACGATGACCTGGATCGTGGCAGCGTCCTCACCGGGGATTAGTCTCTGATCCTGTGATGATCTCAGTTCAATGGAATTAACTCTTCAGCTGCCACAGTTGCCCCTTGACCATCGCAAAATGTCTGATCCCAACCACCTGGAGTAGAAGCTTCTGGAAGAAGAATTAAGTACTGGAGCTGTGTATAGAAAGAAGTGGCTGCAGCGGGGGAGGAACAATATACATACAAGGGACTGTATACAGTATATACCCCACAGCTATCTCCCACAGCTACAGATACCAAGTGACTGCAGAGTTTCACTATTGTCAGTGCCAGCTTAAAGGAGAACAAACCGCACAATTGCACTGGGCACATCCACTAAAGGAGACTAACTACGGATCAGGGGCACTAAAATTTAGGGCTGTTGCTCTAGACCCCACCCACTTGACTATATAAGGGATAACACCACCCACACCCACTTTCATTATGTAAATTATAAATCTCTAGAAAACGATGGAGCCTTGTGATGCTGTTAGTACTAAGGGGATACACATTAAGATCAATGTCAATGCTTTCCTTATGTCCTACATCAACATGATGACAGAGGAGCTCCTAGTGCGGGCCCTCCTGAAGAACAGAGTTCTAGATCAATCGTCCAAGGGCCGAGGACTCTGAACTCCGGGAATTCAGGCTGTAATGGTTAACAAACGTGAACTGGGAGGAAATACAAATCTGCTGTAGGGGAATTAAATTCCTCTCCACCCAAGAGGTGGAAACAGAGCGAGTGAAGTGAACCCTTACAAGTTCAGGGGGAAATCTAAATTTTAGGAGACAAAAGCTAATCTAATAGGTTCCATAATCCACCTGGCAAAAGCAAGTCTGGAGGACTCGAGACCTCTATTACTGCCTGAGAAAACAACAAGGAGGTTCTCAGCTCTCCCGAAACTCTCAGCTCAGTCTAGGTAAATTCTCAGACATCTGAAGAGTTCCAGGGAATGAAGCCTACCCTCTTCAGAAGAAGGCTTTGTGCACAGTACCGGAAGAGATAGAACTTGGTTTGTTTGTGGAGGTTGGAACCGTAGGAAAAAAATTCTGATAAATAAAATATCTTCAACTATATTCTATCAAGAAAACAAGTTTATGTAGAGCTCTACCGCAGAGAATCCTTACAAATCCCTTGTCAGATGTAATTACAAGCAGAAAGTTGACCTCAAGGGAGAGAAACTTCAACTCCACTTCTTCCAAGACTGGACCACATTGAGGGACAGGTCTACACATGGAAGGTTTGAGTCTTGCAGCACCTTTAAGGAATCTCGTGATCAGAGTTGTCTGCCAAGGTAAGCAGATACAGCAGTTGTTTGCACCTTCAAGGTGGAAAGGCTAAAACCCTTTTGTCTAAGCCATCCTGCAGGAAGTCCAGAATAATATTAACCAAATACTGGAACGGTTCATATTTGGCAAACCATACGGAAAAATGTTTCTTACTCTGCTGTAGTTCCTCTTGGTAGACTCTGCTCTGGACATGGAGTATTCAGGATGACCTCTAGAATATAATAAGGATCACTCAACCTTAAGGATGTCAGGCTGTCTGTCTTCAGATCGGGCAAAACTTCGGATGCTAAGACACCGGGTTCTGTACTGGAGGAAGTCTCAACTGATCTGTATGAGCTGGGAAAACCAAGCCCTCTTTGGCCAGAACAGCCTAATGGCAGTTACCGTTGATTGATCCCCGTCTGATGTTCATTGTTATCTCCAAGGGATGGACAGGACATCCACTGCCAAGAGATTGTCCTCCTGATGTAAGAAGCGGAGCTTCTCCATCTTGGTGATGAATCTCATGTCCATGAGGTCAATCTCTGGAAAGCCTCATTACAGGGTGATCAGATGGAAGAGCTTTGGGTTTAGTGACCACTCCCTGGGGAGAGAATCTGACTCTATGGGTCTACAATCATAGTAAGAACACCAATGAGGTGAACTGAAGATCGATATGAGAGGTTCTTCTCAGACCAGGCCTGGAATGGGCTGTGATCACGTGCCATCATGTTTGTTGATATATAGGACTGTTGTCATGTTGTCCAATCTTATCCTGACTGCCGTCCCTCTGAATTGAGTGGAGAAATGGCAAAGGGTCAGGTGGATTTTGAGAGGGAACGCCATGAACAATGCAACTTTTCGGTCTAGGGTGACCATGAAGTCTCCAGTTTGGAGAATGTAAATGACAAATCTTATAGGCTCCATTCAGAATCTGATTTTCCTGATATGATAGGACATATTAATTGAATTCTATTTATTTTGGTCATTCCATCTGCCCTGTGGGCAAAAATACCTATTATTGTACTGCTGGAACCTGTCTTGTCCTCCACTCCTATCCAGAGCTGCTAGGTTGTTGCTGGCTCTAGAGAACATGTTCAGCTATGGCGCAGGGTTAGAATGGGCAATGTTCAGACTAGAAAGTAATCTCCCCATAGGGTTCAATGTACTTCAGTGTGTCATTGGTTTTCAGCTAAAAAAAAGTCAATCCCTAGTGGCAGCTGGCTAAATTATTACGTTGTGAGTGCAGCTCTGCATGTAACTAGGAAATACCACGAAAATAGAGACTGCAGCTCTGCATGTGACTACAGTAAGGCAATATATGACCCGAAATTGGTGCAAGAAACGAAACCAAATGATTTATGATGTAATGACCGGGGTTGGTAATAAAATATTTATGACGCATTCACCTATTGGATTCCACTCGAGTGAGGAACAGGGAGTTAAAGCTTACCTGGCCAGGTAGGGCTGCGTCACGTGACTGACCTTGGCATTCCACATTACTGCAAACTAGACACCTGGCCGCCGGCCAATGGCACAGTGTGAGCCAAGAGGAAGACGAGTATAGAACGTCCTGTAATAACGTGTTTACTCCATCTACGCAGTGACAGGAAACAGAGGCGTCCATGACACACACGAGAGCCAAGGAGACAGCAAAGGGGTGTCATAATGGGGACCAGCAAGGATCCATTATACTCCAGAGCTGCGCTCACTATTCTGCTGGTACAGTCACTGTGTACATACATTACTTATCCTGTATTATACTCCAGAGCTGCGCTCACTATTCTGCTGGTGCAGTCACTGTGTACATACATTACTTATCCTGTATTATACTCCAGAGCTGCGCTCACTATTCTGCTGGTGCAGTCACTGTGTACATACATTACATTACTTATCCTGTACTGATCCTGAGTTACATCCTGTATTATACTCCAGGGCTGCGCTCACTATTCTGCTGGGGCAGTCGCTGTGTACATACATTACATTACTTATACTGTATTATACTCCAGAGCTGCACTCACTATTCTGCTGGTGCAGTCACTGTGTACATACATTACATTACTTATCCTGTATTATACTCCAGAGCTGCGCTCACTATTCTGCTGGTGCAGTCACTGTGTACATACATTACTTATCCTGTATTATACTCCAGAGCTGCGCTCACTATTCTGCTGGTGCAGTCACTGTGTACATACATTACATTACTTATCCTGTATTATACTCCAGAGCTGCGCTCACTGTTCTGCTGGTGCACTCACTGTGTACATACATTACATTACTTATCCTGTATTATACTCCAGAGCTGCGCTCACTGTTCTGCTGGTACAGTCACTGTGTACATACATTACATTACTTATCCTGTATTATACTCCAGAGCTGCGCTCACTATTCTGCTGGTGCACTCACTGTGTACATACATTACATTACTTATCCTGTATTATACTCCAGAGCTGCGCTCACTATTCTGCTGGTACAGTCACTGTGTACATACATTACATTACTTGTCCTGTATTATACTCCAGAGCTGCACTCACTATTCTACTGGTACAGTCACTGTGTACATACATTACTTATCCTGTATTATACTCCAGAGCTGCGCTCACTATTCTGCTGGTACAGTCACTGTGTACATACATTACATTACTTATCCTGTATTATACTCCAGAGCTGCGCTCACTATTCTGCTGGTACAGTCACTGTGTATATACATTACATTACTTATCCTGTATTATACTCCAGAGCTGCGCTCACTATTCTGCTGGTGCACTCACTGTGTACATACATTACATTACTTATCCTGTATTATACTCCAGAGCTGCCCTCACTATTCTGCTGGTGCAGTCACTGTGTACATACATTACATTACTTATCCTGTACTGATCCTAAGTGGAGATGGGTGAACCCCTCAGGATTCGTTTCAAGTTCAGATTATTGGTTAGTTTTGGGTCAAACAAGTTTGGTAAGAACCGCACCTTAAATTGGCTTAAAATATAGTGTATGACACTGTCGGGCTCCTAGGAACCTATGTATCCAATTTCTAGCTCTCTAAGGCAAACACAGCCAAAGTTATGTTCAGACCTCAATCGTTAGAAGCCCTGGGAAAGTGTGTCAAAAAAACAAACAAATCACACTCACCTTCCCTTACCTCTTTCGGGCATCCTTGCGGTGTCCGGTTCTCTCTTGGGGACGTTGTGGGCCCAGGTTCACCGCTGAGACCTGAGATTTGGCCACATGGGTACGCCGAGCGTGATGACAGTATTATGTGCCCTACGATGGCTGTCACTCAGCTTTCCAAGATTCCATAGCTTTTTTTTTTGTGATGAGGCTCCAGCTCCCACCCATACACTGAGCTTAAGGTAATCTTGTGGACTGTGGCAGAGGCTCCAGCATGTCCCCATTTCCCACCTTTTACTCTCTGCCTTCTCCTTTATTTACCTCCAGAGTCTCAAAATGTCTGTTACATTCACATTTGCATTGGGATCTCAAATTGTCAGGTGAAAAAGTCCTGCACACTCAGCTTTTTAGCCCATTAGTTTCACTTTAAACACAATGGACACCCCCATGGACCCCAATATAGTCAATGCGTCATTGGGCTCCTTATGTAACTGCTATTTTAGCTCCGCCTGGCTGTGGGTCAGATCCTCAAATAGACAACAAATACAAGTGTGACCCCGCATCAGAATCAATAACATACGGGACAGACGACAAAGTAGAAGCCGATGACTGCCACCTGGTGGTCACCAATGGAACTGCAACTCGTGCAGGACCACAAGCTTCCAGCTACTCAATCTAATACTAATGCACAATATTGTATACTGGGCTGCTGTATCTAAACCTATTGTGATATTTAGTAACCTGCATCACTACAATACAGTAATGAGGAGCAGCTCCTCTGATCGGTGAGTGACCCATCCTCATCTTTTAGGGAGTTAGTTGTAATGTCTTGTTCTCAGGCCAGATTCACACCATACATTTCTTGCAGATTCCATTAATACCATCGTGAGCCAGGACACCATACTAAAAATGTAGTACACGTGAAGACCCTGCCCTGAGGTTCTACAAGACAAGGATAAGACCGATGAGGGTAGAAGCTGCTCACGTGGTGGTATGGAGGTGGCAGGGTTACTGGAAGTAGTCAGACCCTCCCCATTTTCATCACACATGGCCATCTGGTGAAGATTTGTGATGTAAGATAAGATAATCCTTTAATAGTCCCACCATGGGGAAATTCAGTGTGTTACAGCAGCATGGATAATACAGTAATATATTACAAGACAGACACGTACAAGCTCATAGCAGATAGAAAAATATACTGAGAGTCATAGCGACTAGGAAGAAAAAGAAAGACTCAGGAACATTTAGTTCTCTGTGCGGAGTGATCTTCGCTTGGCCCGATTTAGATTATACAGCCTGACCGTGGTTGGGAGGAAGGTTCTCCGATAGTGAACCTTCTCACACTTGGGGTGATGCAGTCGGTCACAAAGTGCTGCCAAGTGCTGTCACGGTCTCAAGATGGCTTAAGTAACCACAGAGTTGAAAAAGGCCCTAAGAAGTGGCCCCTGGACTCCAAAGGACCGCAGCCTCCTGAGCAGGTAGAGCCTGCTGTGGCCCTTTCTGTGCAGCGCTTCCAAGTGATCAGCCCAGTCTAATTTATTATTGAGGAGCACACCCAGATACTTATAGGTCCTGGCTATCTTTTTTTTTTTTTTTTTTAAAACTGTAATTTTTATTGAAGGTTTTAACAAAATAAGAAATAAAACAATTCCAACAAAAGAAGCAAGAATGGGGGAGAGGCTACACCGCCAATCCCATGACTCATATCAGTAGGTGAGAGCGAAGAAGGGGCAACGAGGTCGGGGGACTTAAGAAGCGTTTCGTTGAGGCACCAGTGACAACGACGGAGCGCACGTGGAGTCAAGGAGTTACAACCACTGGAGCATGGTCCAAGCACGAAAAGGGGCCAATATCGGAGTCCGTGAGGAGGCGCTGCGTCTGGACATTACCGAAGAAGTAATCTATCCGCGTGTGGGTATTGTGGGAATGGGGAAAAAAAAGGAGAAGGAACGAGCCGTGGGATTATCGACACGCCAGAGGTCATACAACGAGTGTGAGCGGATCAATTTACGGAATTCCTGGGCTAGCTGGACCTGAGGACGGGGTGCAGGAGTCTGGGGGACAGAGGGCAATCGACCCGTTCGGAAAAAATCACGTTAAAGTCACCCCCAATCAGCAAGGCCACCGACAACGAAAGGGAGCGCAAACGGGAAAAGAGCCGGCGTAGGAAGGAGAGTTGAGCTGTATTAGGGGCATAGAGATTGCAAAGAACTATCGGGGCTCCGTGAAGGAGACCCTCCAAGATAACATAGCGACCCCCAGGGTCAAGGTGGGAGGCCGTAATCGAAATGGGGCAAGCACGGGAGAAGAGGATGGCAACCCCTGCCCTACGGCGGTCATGTAAGGCGAAGTAAGCGGTAGGAAAGTTGTGTTTAGCAAAATTGAAGGTCCCCGTGCGGTCAAGGTGGATCTCTTGGAGAAACACATCAGCATGAATAAAACAGAGTTCTCTGAGGACAAGACGCCGCTTGGCGTCAGAGCCCAGGCCCTTAACATTAATCGTCACACATCTAACCATTGGGGTCCAAGGCAAGGGAACAGTGGCAGATTGAAGGAGCACTCACCCACCAAACCCAAAGCAGGCACATGGGTCCAGGGAAGGCATTAACATCCAGCAGGAAAAGAGGCACAATAGTCGTATAGAAGTTCTGGCGGAGCAACCTAATCAACACTTGGAGGACCTGGGACCTAGGAAAAACAGACAGTGGGAGGCAAGAGGAGGGGGAAGACACAAAAGGATAAAACAGGCAAACACAGAAACAAGAAGGAGATCAACAGGTAAATAAAGTACAAGCGAAAATTGCAACGATCAGTCAGGGCTAAATCCCTCGACCAGGGGCAAAAGACCAACGTCCATGTGAGTGTTGACAACAACACTACGTGGGTCCACAGCATAGACACACTGCTGGACTCAGCCCCCTTAAATGCGGGAACGGGAAGAGACATGAGTGAGCCACCAGTAGGTGATTCAACAAAAGAATGAAAGTGTACAGGGAGGTGCGAGCCCACCCCACCTGCGACAATAAAAATAACAACCAGAAAAGGTATGGGACCTATAGAACGCTAAAAAGAAGGCAAAAACATGGGCGAATAAGAAACAGTACACCAACAACTTTGGGTCAGACTGGTCACGTCCTCAGGGGGGATGAAAGTCCAACCTCTGCCTCCTGGAAGAGGCTGTAGGGGAAGGTCGTTGCCGTCTTTTAGGCTTCTGGACAGTCCAGACTTGAGGAGGAGGCAGAGCCGGGAGTTCCCAGGAGGGCAAATCTGGTAGGAGAATGTCCAAAGCAGAGCAGAAAGGTTCAAGATCTGCGTAAAATCTGAGTGTAGCAGAGCGACCCTCATCCCTAGCTGTCAAGGCAAAGGGGAAGCCCCAACGGTACGGGATCTGGCGATCTCGAAGAAGTTGCCGCAGGGGTCTGAGATCTCTCCGTTTCTGGAGAGTAATCAGCGAAAGATCTTAGTAGAGTTGAATATTGGCCCCATCAAAGTCCAAATCTCCAAGTCTCCAGGCCTTGGACAAAATAGTTTCCTTGAAGGCAAAATCATGTACGCAGCAGATCACATCACGCGGCGTAGGGCCGGAGCCCTTTGGACAGAGAGCCCTGTGCGCCCTATCCAGCTTAATTTTGTGGGATGGAGGCTCCTGCAGGATTGAGTTAAATATAGCCTCCAAGGTGGCGTGGAGGTCCTCCTCCCGCATAGCCTCAGGGAGACCCTTGACTCATATTATTGCGCCTGCCACGATTGTTCAGGTCCTCCAGGTGGCGTTGCATGTCACTGACAACCTGAGACTGAGATAGAACAGTGTCATGGAGCTGAGAGCTATAGGAGCGAGTCTGGTTGCGGTCATCCTCCAGGGTATCAACCCTGTGTGCAATATGCTGAAAGTCCTGTCTCAGAGCAGAGATTTCGATGTGAATTTCTGTACGACAGGTGTCAGTGGCTCTAGCGACCATAGAATCAAGGTCCTCTTTAGAGGGAAGGCGAGCAAGGTAGTCAGTCCAGGAGGGAAGCAAAGATGGCACAGAGTGAGGCTGCAACAGTGGGGGAGGAGATGCCTGGGTGCTAGCTGCAAAGGGGGCCATAGATGTAACACTGTAAGTCAGTGTCCTTGTCAAAGGCTGGTGCAGCAGGAGAGGATCCTGAAGAAAAGGACTGGGAGGGCAGGAGGAAGGGTTCCCCCATAACTGGGTAATTGTCAGCAGGGGCCTGGAGGGAGATGGAACTCACAGGGGCTGCCAGACTAGCAGGACGACGGCTGGAGCTAGAGGAAGCACGCTGGGGGAGCCGGGGAGGGGCGGAAGATGGAGCCGGGCCCGTACTCCCCATGCCCAGTACCTGTAATGGCGGTGCTGCTGCAGATGATAGGTCCCGCTGCAGTGAATAGTCCATGGCTGCAGAAGATGTGACCAGCGAGGAGGAACAGGCGGGCGCCGGAGGAGCCGTGGCAGTGGACGAGGTAGGTGGCTCTATCTGGCAAGATGGCCGCCGCCTCATGGAAGGCCGGATAGTGGAGGGCCCAGAACGGAGGTACGCGGACAGCGTGGATTGCCCGGAGCGGCTGGCGACAGCAGCAGCAGGAGAGGCAGATCGGCCAGTTTTCCTCCCCATGGAGCAGGTAAGGTTGGCTGTAGGTCCCAAAAGCATGCAGGTGGAGTAGGAGCTCGGCTCACAATCATCCTACTCCATCAGCATCTCGGCCACGCCCCTAGGTCTTGACTATCTCAATGCCTGTCCCTTGGATGTCCACTGGGATTGGAGCACATCTCCGCTTACTAAAGTCCACCACTATGTCCTTGGTCTTCCCAGCATTAATCCTGAGGTGGTTCTGCTAACACCATTCTGCAAAATCCTGGCTTAAGTCTCTGAATTCCCTGTAAAGATGTGGCACAACTTTAACGAAACTTTCCTCGCTCTGCACCTCAGTCGCTATTGTCTAGAAATGTGGGCAGAGCGGGCCAGGGACACCTTGGCCTGCCATTTACTCACCATTATTCCAGTGTGAGTTATACAGTCTATGCCAGTTCCTGACTGGTGTAGATTTCCATTCTGATACACGGTGGTGTGCTTGAATCATGAAAGGTAAGCTCACATCGAGGAGTTTGCTGAGGATTTGAGGGTGGATTCTGCCTCCCATTGAAAACAAGAAATCACAGCAGGATGCTGAAAAACGTAAGTGCCCAACTCGATCTTTCCGCAGCTGGGTATTCCCTCCGATTCATCTGGGCCTAACCAACAGCAGAAAGCAGTGACTGAACTCCAATGCTCTGCATCAGCCTCCTATCGCGGGCAGATCAAGGTCAGGAGACGTGCCCGGCTTCTACTGGACCCTTTAAGACCAACATGCAAAACTCCAGTCTTAATCTGTTCCATTGTATTTAAACCTCATGAAAACTGTTCACATTAGAAACCTTGTCTAGCTTCAGCTGAGGCTATATGCTGCCGCTCAACCAGTGGAGGATTTTGGCTCCTGAGTTGCTCATCTCAAATATTCCCAGATAACACAGGATCCTCCTCCGCGCTAGACTGCGACTAAATTCTAGCAGACTCGCGCTCACCAATCAATCCTCCACCGCTTGGCGTTTCTTCCACTAACTCACATTCCAGCTCCTGCACAGTTTAGCCCAATCTCCATTCTTTGTAAAACACCTGAATAACAGTCTCACATATTAACACAACTTATAGTAGACACAAGGCCAGAAAGTCATCGATCAGTCCGGTCTCCGCAGTCACTCCAAATCAGACGTTTTATTTTGCAGGATGAGTTGCACTTTTTCTAGAAAACTTTCTACACTTTCACTGCTATTGTTTACAAAGTACATAAAGTTTTGGGGAGGGGTACACAGCTGTTCCTTTTGCTGTGACCTTAACTTTTAAAATTATCTGCAGGGAACATCCGGATTAAAATATTATTGTCCGCTATTAACCCTTTCACCATAGTTTCAGTAAAGCCACAAACATGTTCAATAGCAGACATTATAGAAAAGATAATCCGCTACATTGTGTCACCAAGATGTAATTGTCCCAACGGCGGCGGTCAGCAAGGAGGGAACGGTGGGGTCATATTTGGGGCCATGAATCAAGGGGAGAGAACTGGTAGCACCCTGAATATTTTAAAGTGACCTCTGCAAAGTATATAGTGTTTGACCACTTTCTTCCATGGCACAAAAGAGGAAGCGTTCCTTTTGTAGCTAAATCATCTTTATGCAGGACAACCCACCATCCCTTGTAGCAAAAACGACCTTTGAGTCATTGTGGCGCATTTATCAAACTATTTTCACCTTAATTTGGCATGTGCTGTGCTTTTCTTGTACCGATTTATGAAGGGTTTGTGCCTTCTTTGTTAATAAATCGTGCCAATAAATGACAGAGTGCACAAAAGGCGCAACTGTGCAAAATTTCAGTGAAACGATAAATAAACCCCATTGGCCCATTTGGTTATAAAAGGAGAGAATCTTTGTGTGGCCATCAGCCTCCCCCTGACGTCAACCCTATGGAGTATCCTCAAGATCTACAAGGAGACAGTTCACATCAAAAGAGCAGCTCTGCGACATCCTGCAAAGAAATCCAAGCAAAAACTATCCAAAAACTCAAGTTCAATGGATGTAAGAATTGTGACGATGACATCAAAGAAAGCTCCTGTGTTATGTCATTTGGCCTGCTAAGATGTTTTTGATTAAAATTGCTTTTGATTCCTCTTAATGCTAAAAATTCAACAAATGACCATTTTCAGTTCATTACAAAATAATTTGGAACAGTGGAGAAAAAAAAATTGCTCTCATTGAGAGGGGACAAGAACCAGAGCACCGGAAAGAAGGGGAACAGGAATAGAACAGTGAGGAGGCCTGGGCGGGAACAAGAATTGGAGAAGGGAGTAGACCTGTGGCACAGCAATCTAAGCACTGGAGAGGGGGGCAAGGGCATGTAACATGCTTGATATGAACAGATCTCACTTCTTACTGAACAGTGCACAGTACGGGGGTACTGGGGGGTCAGCGCTATTCGTTTTTCTGTGTCTCCTGAGCTGGTGGGATAAACTCGCGGACACAAAGCTCTGCAATAACTAAAGATTTGTCCAAACTATATTGGCCATTTCCGCCTGAACTGCTGTTTTAGTACCCAGAGGAAGCTGCAGTTGGCGGTGACTTACACCGTGCATGGCACTGACCGGTCCACAGGGAATCTTCTCTGTGGCCATACATGTACAGCGCTGTTGTACAGCAGCACGTTCAGTGATTCTCATCTGTGTGCACTATGCGTTTTGTTTGTTTGCCCCCAGACCAGAGACTGATGAACATCAACGCCCTATACAAACCCAACAAAAAAAGGAGACACAAGCTCATATGGTAAAGGGAGACTTTATTATTTTCTCAAGGGTGAAACCTCTTTATGCGACCAGGGCAGAAGCTGTGGATGACTCGCTGCAAGAGAAACAAACACTCAGTAAAGATTTCACAAGAAACACCCCCTCCCCACAAACCCCCCAACTGCTGCGGGAACACTTACTACTTCCAGTTGGGTGGGAGCACTCTCCTGGTCTTGTAGTAACGGGCCAACCTGTGGATTCTGCTTTCTATGAGAATCAGGCGGAACTTGGCATCTTTATCCTGCAAAGAAGCAAACGCTAAGTAATGACGCAGCACCCAGGAACACTCCACCTGCAGTGATCACCACAGACAAATACACAAGCAGATATCACCACTCCACAGGCATCAGTGGTGACACTAGGCCGGGGACACTTTCACCAGTGACTGAGGCCATCACCACAGATTCGCTCACCTTCCTGTTCCTCTCCAGATGCTTGCGCACAGCGACGGCCTTCTTGATCAGGTGGTACAAGTCCTCGGGCAGGTCAGGGGCCAGTCCCTTGGACTTCAGGATTCTCAGAATTTTGTTGCCAGTAACAAAGCGAACCTGAGCAACACCATGAGAATCCCTAAGGATTACACCTGGAAGAGGACAGAGTTCTCGTAAGCATCAGGTACACCTAATACCCAATCAGCACCCCCGTTACCAAGATATCACCCCAAGATGACTTACCAATCTGGGATGGGGTGAGACCCTTCTTGGCGAGCTTGTAGATCTGCTCCTTCACATCATCAGATGTCAGTTTAAGCCACTGAAAAAAACAAGTGTTAAATGGAGAAGACGACAACTCCCAACAGTCATCCTTAGCACAAGCTATCAATTCTAACGCCTGTATAGAGAGCAAAGGCCAGAGATGACCACGATGAGCAGATACTTACAGTGGGGACGCTGCGTCTGTACGGGAGAGCGGACTGGGACAAGCCCTTTCTGTGAGGAGAGAAAAATAAGAGGTCAAAAATCAAAGGAGGACGTTTGTAATATACAGGAGTAACTAATACAGGGAGACAGATACTCCCATCATCCAGGTAGCCAACACCAGTATACGGAACAATCACCAGATACATGAGGAGGGGGGACAAGCGTTCTGCACATGAGCACATAATACAGGGAGACTGATACTCCCATCATCCAGGAGAATATTACTAGAATATGAATCAATCAGCATATATATATGGGAAAGGGGACAAGAGTTTTATACATGAGCACATAATACAGGGAGACCAATTCACCTATCACGACAGAACCTAATACAGAGACTAATACTCCCATCATCTAAGTGTCAACGATACTGTACAGCTTCATCTAATACAGAGAGACTGATATCATCATCGAGGAGGACATGACTATTGTATGGCTTCAACTACTACACCTATCATCCAGCACATCACCACTAGTGTACGGTTTCACCTAATACAGAGGGACTGATACACTGTTCCAAATTATTATGCACATACGATTCTCACGAGTTTTCCCCTAAGCAGTCACCATGTGCAATCGGCCGTACGGATAATGGCGATGGAATTATTACATACAAGATTATATTTCCTTAAACATTGCTATACGAGCCCATTAAGGAGATGATTAACCTTTTCCTGACATTGACCACACTATTACAGCAGATGTTGGTTGGTTAAAGAGGACCTGTCATGGTCCGGGGCACAGGTTGTTCTATATACTGCGGGAAAGCCGGTAGTGCACTGTCTGCTTTCCCGATCTGTGCCCCAGTTAAATAGCTAGTGGTCCCGGTACCGTATCTCTTCACAGTCAGAAGGGCGTTCCTGACAGTCAGTCAGGTACGTCCTTCTCCACAGCAGCGCCTATAGCGCTGTACAGTGTGAGCGGGGAGGAACGCCCCCCTCCTGATAATACTAGTCTATGGACAGGCACTGTGAGCAGAGGGAGGGGGCATTCCTCCCAGCTCACACTGTACAGCGCTATCGGCGCTGCTGTGGAGAAGGACTTACCTGACTGTCAGGAACGCCCTTCTGACTGTGAAGAGCTACGGTACCGGGACCACTAGCTCTTTACCCGGGGCGCAGATTGGGAAAGCCAACAGTGCACTGAATTCAGCGCACTGTCGGCTTTCCAGCAGTATATAGAACTGCCTGTGCCCAAACCCATGAAAGATCCTCTTTAAATATTGGGATCCCCAGGAACTTCATGTCCACCATGTCTATGATGTATTATAGAGCAGAAACCCAGAGAGAACAAAGGCGATCTGATTGATCGAAAACATTAATGCTCATAGTTGACAGAGGCGCCATTTTGGCATTGATAGGCGTCCCCCAGAAGGGCGATCTGTTAACTTGACAGCCAGGAGTCTACTGAAAGATTCTAGGCTTGGATTTGGCTCAAAAAAACTGAGCAAAATCTGCAACAAAAAAGGCCTTTGTTTACAACACAAATGTTTAAAAAATTGTTCCCCATAAGACGACCACCAGTCGAACCGTCGTTTTTCGCTATTTGACCTTCCATAAAACATCTGAATAAAAGAAGTATAAATAAAAAGATGGAAATCTGAAAAAGTTACAGGTGACATGATATTTTAGCAGTTCAAAGAAAGGTTTTATGAAAGCAGTGTTTCTCCAATTCTACTCCATTCTGAATTTTTCTTCAGATTCCTGGTACAGAATAGTAAACGCTGCCATTACAAAGTATGACACGTCCTACAAAAATTAAACGCTCATGAAAGGAAGAGTAAAGTTTTGGCTTTTGGAAGGGGAATTTAAAAAAAATAAAATAAAAAGATGGTTGTGGCAGGAAGTGGTTAATGTTATCCATAGATTGTAAAGCCGTGTGTATTTTCTGCCTGTGTCTCCTTGTAATCCAGTGTTGCCCACCACAGGGTTTTGAGGTATAATGGCGGCCGCTCTCGCATTGTCCATTTAGGATGCTCCACAGGGTCTCGATAGGATTGAGGTCAGGAGGTGATGATGGCCACACCCCAATTTTGTCACTTTTTATGCCCATAGAGAAGCAGCCAATGATTTTTTGGGGGTATTTGGGATGGTTCCAAGTTTGTCACAGAAAGTAATGGTGTTTGGGAAAGTGGATGATGATTCTTATACTGAGGCAGAAATACTAACAGACCCCTCAGGGGCCCATCACCTCACTTTGCGGGTGTCTCAGTCTTGTAGGTACAATGTTACCGTCCACGAGTCACACAGAACTCCATCCAGTGTAACAGCATTAAAAGGTGAAGGAAACGGACTGGCTTAATATAGAACAAACTCTAAATAACTTTGTCCTAAATCCTGAGCAGCCCCTTTAATTGACAGCTTAAAGGCAAACTCAGATGGCCATGGTCAACGTAACACAGCTCGATCAGCTCTGGCAGAATTAAAAAAAAAAAAAAAAATATCCTCTAAGCCCCATCACTGCCCTCAGTGGTCGCGATAACGACATCACCGATCCCTTTCAAGCGACTGCTAAGATAAATGATTGGTCTGAGCGGTCACATGAGCTCCTCCGCTTCTTGAGCGCCAGGAAAGTAGGTCTTGTATCTTTTGCATCTATCCCCCCTCCCCCAGTAATATTAGATCTGCAAGGCACTGACACCCCAAAGCTCAGCTGTTTCGGGACCGGGGCTCCCAGTAATGTTTACATGCCAGGAGCTGCTCACCACCCACCATATAAAGTGTGGCCACAGATTTGGGCAATGCAGCAGCGTCCCATAGACTTTACTGGGACATCACTGCAGCCCATTGATATGTGAGCAGTGTAAGCCTCACCATGTAACATTAGTGGGTGCCATGCTGTCCAGGAACAGCTGATCTGCAGGGATTCTGATCAGGGCCCCAATGATCATCATTATGTGGATTACACCTCTAATATTAGACTGGCATAACAATTTGGAACACTGTGTTGTGTGCAGCTTAAACCATTACTCCCATCATCCAGGAGATATTACTAGTGCACAGTCTGACCTACTACTCCCATCATCCAGGAGATATCACTAGTGCACAGACCGACCTACTACTCTCCAGGAGATATCACTACTATACAGTCCCACCATCCAGGACTATGCCCCCCCTCCCTCCGCACAATCGGCCGATTCCCAGTAATTGCCACGCGTTCACACTGTACGGTTTTACAGCGGTTATTTACTACACACATATATAACCCCTCCAGCTCTGCTCAGGAGAATGGACCTGATGTCGGCTCATACTGGGCCTTCGACGCGGCACCGCATGAGGAGCAGACTACCGCACCCTGCACACATATACCAGGTCAGACCCCGCACCGACCGCCCTCTCCCGAACCCCTAAGTCCTCCCCGACCCCTCTGCCCCCCAATATTCTCCTTCCCCGTCCTCTGTCTCCCGGTCTGGGCTCTTACCCTGGAGCGTGCATGCGACCCATGATGGCGGCTGGGAGGAAAAGAGAGAGCGGAAGCGAGCGGCGCGCTGTTCACAGACTGAGACGGAAGGACGTCACACAGTGGGCGGGGCAAATACAAGGACCTCCCCCACTGTGGTGCGCGCAGCACGTGACTCTCCGCTGCGGCCCAAGCCTCGGTCTAACCCTACATTACCCAGAAGTCAGTGCGCGGTGCCTAATGGCAATAATTTACACGCACATTACACTATATATATTATAATGAGAGCTCTAACTGTAGGAGAGCAGGTTATTATTAATCCCATCATACAAGGTCTTCGGGAGAAACAAGGCAAATAATACAGAAGAGGATTTCAGGGCAGAATCTCATGAATAAGAGCAAAAATAAATTACAATATTTATTAATGTTAGAAAAACTTACATGAATGTTCAGGTCGATGTTACCGAGGCTTCGCAGGACTACGACATCTGTATTACACTGCTACGGTCGGACTCCCTGTGTGAAGTGCTGGTGGCCCCAGAGTAAGCGCCATTTCCTCTGCTCAGGTCAGAGACGTCACATCTATTGGTCTCATGGCCATAATACAGCGCAGTCCTATATAACCGAATAGATCTGAGCTACCAAACCAAGACCAGCCCCTATATAATATACAGCACTGATCAATAACCAGGGAAGAGGTCGCAATAATGAGTATCAAAGTCCCTGTAACATGGAATATCTGCTGATGGAGTCACTGTATAAATACATTACTGATCCTGAATTACATTCTGTATTATACTCCAGAGCTGCGCTCACTATTCTGCTGGTACAGTCACTGTGTACATACATTACATTACTTATCCTGTATTATACCCCAGAGCTGCGCTCACTATGCTGCTGGTGCAGTCACTGTGTACATACATTACATTACTTATCCTGTATTATACCCCAGAGCTGCGCTCACTATTCTGCTGGTACAGTCACTGTGTACATACATTACATTACTTATCCTGTATTATACTCCAGAGCTGCGCTCACTATTCTGCTGGTGCAGTCACTGTGTACATACATTACATTACTTATCCTGTATTATACCCCAGAGCTGCGCTCACTATTCTGCTGGTGCAGTCACTGTGTACATACATTACATTACTTATCCTGTATTATACCCCAGAGCTGCGCTCACTATTCTGCTGGTGCAGTCACTGTGTACATACATTACTTATCCTGTATTATACTCCAGAGCTGCGCTCACTATTTTGCTGGTGCAGTCACTGTGTACATACATTACATTACTTATCCTGTATTATACTCCAGAGCTGCGCTCACTATGCTGCTGGTGCAGTCACTGTGTACATACATTACATTACTTATCCTGTATTATACCCCAGAGCTGCGCTCACTATTCTGCTGGTGCAGTCACTGTGTACATACATTACTTATCCTGTATTATACTCCAGGAGCTGCACTCACTATGCTGCTGGTGCAGTCACTGTGTACATACATTACATTACTTATCCTGTATTATACTCCAGAGCTGCGCTCACTATTCTGCTGGTACAGTCACTGTGTACATACATTGCATTACTTATCCTGTATTATACTCCAGAGCTGCGCTCACTATTCTGCTGGTGCAGTCACTGTGTACATACATTACATTACTTATCCTGTATTATACTCCAGAGCTGCACTCACTATTCTGCTGGTGCAGTCACTGTGTACATACATTACATTACTTATCCTGTATTATACTCCAGGAGCTGCACTCACTATGCTGCTGGTACAGTCACTGTGTACATACATTACTTATCCTGTATTATACTCCAGAGCTGCGCTCACTATTCTCCAGGCTTCAAAGCTGAAATCTTCCAGCATTCTCTGCAGTGTTCACTGTGGTGATTTTCATCTTCACACTATACTCACTATTGTCCTAAAGGTCTATCACACAATTGTGAGTACAGCTCTGAAGCACTTGCTCCTCCCACAGATGGACAGATGAGAACGCAATTCCAATGTGAATGCAAAACTATTAAAATTTTATTTGTGGTCAGTGAGAAATGTTAGGTTTGGCCGATATAAGGAATTCATCTAGAAAACGGTTCTGATCGGCGGCAGAGGTAACACGGCGGCCTGGACAGTGAGCGAGGATTTAATAATCTTACAGACAATAAATACAATATACAATCTATACACAAGGTTGTGCGCTACAAGCTTCACCTCTATCGGGACGCACAAAACACTGCGCCAATTCCAGGAACGCCAAAATGGAGTCAACGTTTCAACTAAGGCTGTAAAGTCTTAGTGAAATGGATCTCACTTCTTGATGATTTCAGCTCTTGAGAGCGCTGCATACAGTAACATTCTGTGAATCCGCCGTCTGGTGATCCAGAAAGTTTGTCAGTGTGGTGCTGATGATCCAGAACGTCACAAAACGAAAAACACGGAATAGAAGACGAGGCTAAGTCATGAACGAAGCGAATCTGCAAATTTCATCTTCATGAGGTCCAGCATTCTATGTATAATATCTATTCACAGAGGTCAGGTCTGTTCTGAGACAGAGCTCCAAATCCTCTGCATAGTCACAAACTACCCTGAAGCCACCAGCAGGGGGAGATTACCCTGTGCACGATTATTAATGAACAGTACTAATGCTGGGAGCTCCCCCTTGTGGCAGCTGCAGGAAGTCTCCATCACAAACATACGCAGGGGTTTAGGAGCGCTGACCACCATAAACATATAAGATGAAATCGATCGGCGCCACCGCAAATCAAAGGTGGAAATTACGTGAAGATGGTAGGTGAGTATAATCGGCAGGTCTGGGTCTCGCTGTATGAAGCCTGAGTATATAATACACGCTATCGTAATAAAATAGAAATGTCTATAGAAGAAAACTTTGGAAAAGTCTAGAACTTTGGTTGAGCGATCTCTGGGGTCTCTACGTCTCAACTTGTGCTCATTGGACTAGTTAAAAAAAAAACATTTATATGGACGCCCCCTCCCCCTAAATTCCCTTTATGTAGCGGAGCAGCCAGTGGCAGGACAGGATGCCCATGGGGGTGCTACCCTCACACTGACCCCTCTCCCCACAGCATGGGGTGCAGTGCGAGAGGCATCCAGGAGGCGCCACCCTCAGGACAGCGACATTCTAGCAGCGTCTAAAGACATGGGGTAAGGCAGGAGCGGTTATTGCTGCATTGATGACACCTCACAGGCATAGCGAGGAGGATTAGAAGGGCACTGCTCACTAAGTGGCGCTCATACGTGGCACGCGGTTGGCGAGTGGTTATGGAATGTTGGAGAAGTCACATGGTTAGTGGATTATGGCAGAGCCGAGGCTCCATGTTTACACCTGTGTGGTGCCGCCGCTCAGTACTAGTGGTCATGGCGGGCACCTGCGTCCAGGCAGTGCGTTCTGTATCTATGAAATGTTCACTACGACATGAAGGGCTTGGTCCACAGCGGTGGGTGAGCGGCGCTCTCAGCAGTAAGGCACCTCCGTCAGTTTGTACCAACTCACGGTCTCCTGCTTCAAGTTGAAATCTTTTAATGCCAGCGTCAGACCCCCGAGGAAAAAGTTCTCCCGTAAAGACTCTGCACTGAGGACACTGAGCTGGAGGTCTCTCTGCCGCAGGGTCTCCTTACTGTACCCGCTGTACACCAGCTGTGGAGGCAACAACAGCGTCAATAACCAGCAGAGTCCTGGGGTATAACACATCGGATATCTATACGCATGTACTGACCAGATCATACACAGCTGCAGTGTAAAGAAGAGGGGCAGAAGAACAGTCTGAGCTCAGATTATGTCAGCCTCCTGTGGTCTAGTTAGTGATTCCAGCCTAATTGCATAGAGCAGAACTGCAGTATAAAGCAAAACGGCAGAGCAGCAGTCTGAGCTCAGATTATGTCAGCCACCTGTGGTCTAGTTAGTGATTCCAGCCTAATTGCATAGAGCAGAACTGCAGTATAAAGCACAGAGGCAGAGCAGCAGTCTGAGCTCAGATTATAATCAGCCTCCTGTGGTCTAGCAGCTCAACTTCAACATCAACCACTGACCAAAGCTGCAGTATAAAGCACAGAGGCAGCTATAACAGGCCGTCAGCTGTGTGTGTAGTAAAAGGCCAGCAGGGACCCTCTAGATAAATGTCTTTTTCATTCCTTACTATACATAAGATCTCTGCTTGCTGATAGTAATCTCTACAGAGCTGAGGTGTCGTCTCCATGTCAGATCAGCGGGGTCTGTCTGAGGCCGATTTATGAACTATCAGATGTCTCCTTTCTCTACAACTTGGGTTCAGCTCCAGAGGAAAGACAACATCTCCTACACAACCCTCTGACTACTCCGCCTGGCAGACAAAGTGCAGCTCAGACAAAACTCACCATCTCATTAAATGTCGGGTTGCAGGTTTTCCGGGCAATTTTGGTTTTGCGTTTGGATGTTTTGTGCGGGTCAGGGAGCAGATAGGTTTTCACATAAGGATTTGGGTCAGTGCTGTCCTCCGTCACCTGTAACAAAAGGCAAAATATCAGGAATAAACTGCGTGAGGTCTACAGTAAGACAGTACGGTCATATCTACAGTGATTGTGATCTAAATTAAAACTGTTCGTTCTACTCAGCACCTTACATGAGCAACACTCACCAGATCCTTAATGTGCATCACCATTATGAAAAGGGTCCCATTCCGGTAAGAAATGGACAATTTAACTTCTCCTTCAATCTTACCAGATCCTGGACTGAGGGGGGGTTCAACTGGAAGAGAGGACAGGTAAGGGTTAACACACCGTGTAGGCTACGTGGTAAGATACAACAGAGGATCCTTCATACCAGCATCTCGCAGGGCAACGTCACATCCATCTATCTTCTCATCGCGAAGCAGCGGGTGGAAGAATGTATAGACCAGGTCACACTGCAAAACACCACGGGGCGTCACAAGAAATCAGGAGGGCTATGTGGTACAGTAATATAACCAGCCCTGCAGGGGGCAGTACAACATAGAAGAGGAGCTGCTCTAACTTGTCACATCTTTTTCTCACTGAGTACATTGGAGGACATAGAAGACTAAGTGCCACCAGAGGGCATCACTAAGCGAAATGTTATACCCCTCCCACAAATAAAGAAGCTGATCAATCTGTAAGCTGATAGAAGGTAAAGATGAAACTAGAGCTGGATGGATAATAAGCAAAGAACACAAGGAACCCATCAACAAAAGTAGAAGATAACTGGTGGGAGCCGTGTCCTTGTGACAAAAATAGATTGTGCAGGTAAGTAATAATAATCCTCTTGTCTCACTTGTGTCAATGGAGGGAAGGAAAGGGGGGGGGGCACAAGATATCCTAAAGCAGGAAAAGAAAGAAAAACACAACCAGGCATCTAAGGCGACCAGGAAGGCAGCATGGAGACTGGCTCTAATAGATAGACTATTGGACTGACAATGCAGGTCCATGTTCTTGATATGCCACTGAACCCAAAGTGCATAGACCAGCTGACCTGCATGTTGGAGAGGGTTAGGCCCCAGCTAGGACCTAAGAGTTAGTGAAGAGGAGACCTAGAATTGGGTCACTCATACTCTTCCCTGAAATCCCAGTAAGGTCACTCTGTCGCAAGGTACACTGGATGGAGGGGAGCAGACAAGACACCACGGATGATGGGTAACAGAAAAGCTAAGTTCTTCTATTCCTCTTTGCTCTCCTGGAGGAGGGGGCAACATTGTGACTGTATGAAGACTATGCGGCCACCCCACGAGGACGTGATCTATTTCTCACCCAACAGGGAAAGAGGGAGATAATGTATTAAAATAATAAAAATTTGAGAAGAGTTGCAAGCTAAAGCTAAGTAAAGTCAGCTTATACCTACAGTCTTGTGTCCACTGTGTCTCATTAGGAAACCAGGACGTGACCGCTGTTTGTTCAGGGCCACTTACCTCCGATACTTCAGCCGAGCTGCTCAGCAGATTCTGGATATAACTATTGAGCTCCACTTTCCGTTTGGCGGCCACGTCTTTTATGTGTGTCCTTCCCAGGATGACTTTACTTGGAAAGCTAAGAGAACACAGGAGACGTCTCAAAGTTCTGCTCCACTACAGGACACTTGCCACCATAGATAACACATGAAGAAAGCACCAACTATGTCAGCTGCACATCACACCCATCATCCGCCAGAGTATCCCACTACTCACCCTGGTAACTTCCAGAGAGGAAACAAGATGCTCAGCTTATTGTGCAGCTCCTGGAACTCATCAAAGGTTCGGAATATAAAGACAGAATCTTCTTGCGGCTCCCGCGTCACTCTCACCACATAGATCTGCCAAAAGCGTGCAAGTGACCGTTAGTGTGCATAGCAAAGAAAAAAAACATGGCGGATGATGGATTGCAGGGAGGACAATAATAAGGGACTCACGTAATATTTATCCGGATTGTATCGCTTATGGTACGTGAAGATCGAGGCCTCTCGGATCCGGCCATCTTGCTTTAGGGAATAGGTTTTAGGGGAGAAAGATAGGATGGCTTCGTCATTCGCAGGAAGTCCAGAAAATCGCTGCGCCAAGTTGTGGATGAAGAAATTGAACTTTGTGGCCACACTCCCCAGACTGGACTCTATTAACCTGTAACAGGAGGCATCACATCAATGAAGCCAAGAAACTGCCATCCCCACCCCCTACTGGCCAGCGGGCACCACGCATCACCTGGTGAAGAAGATGGTGGCCTCTGCGTCTGAGGCTTGTGGCTGGAGAGCGTCGTGCACGTACTTCAGATCCTGAGCACCAGTTAGTTCTGGCAGTCCAGAAGAAAGCATCTAAGGAGAATCAGAGACAGAATATTAATAAGCAGCAGATGATGATCCGAGAATCCTGAGACGTCCGCGCTGACAATCCGGAATCAGCAGATTATTAACAGCTTTTATGGAACTGTTTATTGCCTGACACTTATTAATGGCAGTATTGAGATTAACCATCGATACCATATGTAAATTTATGACAATACAATGTATGACGGTACAACATTCTACCACTGGGGGCTCCACATAGTGATGTACAGTGTATGACGGTACAATGTATGACGGTACAACACTCTACCACTGGGGGCTCCACATAGTGATGTACAATGTATGACGGTACAATGTATGATGGTACAGTGTATGACGGTACAATGTATGACGGTACAATGTATGACGGTACAACACTGTACCACTGGGTGCTCCACATAGTGACGTACAATGTATGACGGTACAACACTCTACCACTGGGGGCTCCACATAGTGATGTACAATGTATGACGGTACAATGTATGATGGTACAGTGTATGACGGTACAATGTATGACGGTACAACACTGTACCACTGGGTGCTCCACATAGTGACGTACAATGTATGACGGTACAGCACCACACTTACTAGTGACAGCAGGTTCAGGAAGAGGTTTGTGTGTTTTCTGAGCAAATTATACGCCTGACAACACAGGTCCACAAAGAGCTGGAAGCGGCTGGTGGGCTTCTCTCCTCCATTAATAACATATGCCATGTCTGACGTCAGCACAAACGGGGCTCGGTCTCTGCAGGAAAGCACAGTACATACATATCAAAGTGTTTCCTAATTTATGCAAATAATCTAAGAGAGCGGTGATTATACTCTGGGTTCTCCGTCTTCAGAACACGTACCTCTTAAAACTACCAAACATCTGAGCGTGTCCCAAGAACTTCCCGAAGTCGATGTGAAACATGTGCCCAGTGCTGCGGAGCATGATATTGTCATTATGGCGGTCACAGATGCCCAGGACGTAGGTGGCCACACAGCAGCCAGCACATGAGTAAATAAAGTTCTCAGAGGCCTGGAAGATAAAGAGAATAATGATATGTATGAGCTGTAGCTCCGTGCAAGGCCATCCTGTATGTCCTTATGTAAAGGACCACCAATGCAGCAGCAGATTTTACCTTCTCATACTCCTCCTCTGATGGGTTGTATTTCCGCAGCCACTCAGCCAATGGTTTGTCCTTGAAGGATCCGGTCAGTCCGAACTCCACCTGGATCTTTCTCAATGTTTCCGAGGATAAGACCAACTCCACCAAACCTGGAGCACAAGATAAGCAGCTGATGGGGAGAGCTGGGCACACAGTAAGGGAAAAGCAGCGGCGGTGGCACAATTCTGCTGTAGATTTCACTATCGATGGTGTTCATGGTGAATCTACACCCAAGAAAGTGCAATGCAGGCCAAACACAGAATGCGTCCACAGCCTGCGGAAGTGATCTGGAAAACTCAGTCCATTTAATCTGTAATTCACTGCAGTCTACCCGCAGTGTATGAATACATCCTAAGGTGTGCTGTAGATTATACCTCTATCTGTGCCTGTTGACAGACACTTGAAGATGACCATTTTCATGTCCAATCCTTCCTGCAGCCACAGCTTGTCCATTATCTTTATCATCTGCAGGGCCAACATGTCCTGGCGCAGGTCCTCACCAACCTGAGACACAAGAATAGTTCAAGAAACATAGAATACTCTGTGCATTCTCCTGAACATTGCTCTATAGATGGAGGGGAAGTTACCTTAAACATAGAGTGGATCTCTTCTCCCATGGGGTCCGCATTAACCATGGCCACTTTGAGGGGGACAGCATTAGAGTTGAAGAAGGAGCAGGCCTGCAGGAAACAAAGGGTTATTATATACTGGTATAACAGATGACATCTGCAGCACCTATCAATGACTCTTCACATGCACAAGTGCCCGAATATCACCTCTTGCATACAGCAGCTCCCGAATCTCACCACTCACAACCTCATATGCAGCAGCACCGGCCTCTTACCCCTTGCGCACAGCAGCACTCAACTCGCGCCCCCCACATCCAGCAGGACCTATGCGTACCTTTACATTTAGTTCTTTAGCTTCCAAGCTGGGATTAAGTGGCAGACGGACCTTATTCTTACGAAAGAGTAGTTGCACACGTTCCATCCCTTCCTGAAGAACCACCTGCACAAGAAACAAAACTGTATACATGTACACTCTTCTATATAGGGGGAGGTAGTTGTATACACGTATACAGGCTGACAGTAATATGTAAAAGATTCAGAGCCAATCACCTGTCGCCCAGAACCACTAGCTTGTCTGACTTTTTCGGCAACAACCCCCATCATCTGGGTGAGCCTGGTCTGTTTCTCCAGCTCCAGACGTAGACCTTTACCAATTATAGAAAGGAGGGCCCCGAGAATTTGCCCGTAGCGAGGCCCAAAGTAAGGATCATTGAGAGAATCCTTTAACAACCTGAAACAATTCACAAGGGTAGATCTAGTGACTTAAAAGGAATCCACGTGAGGACGTTACTGTCCTTCTGCAGATATAGAGACTCCCCAAAGGGCAGTGGCCCCAGGGACTTCTCACATCCCTGTCTGGGCACAGCAGTTATCAGTTCACAACAGCAAGTTTCACATCTAAAGACATGTTCTGCTCACCAGTACAAATAATGTGCAACTCGGACATTTCCCAGAGCGCGAGACAGCAGAAACCGAACCAGTGAATTATCCAGGTAGATTTCAGATTTTATAGTCTGAAAAAACGAAACATGGTAAGTATACACAGAAGCATCATGTAAGGGCAGCTGGAACAAAGGAGTGAACTGCAGGGGAGCAGCTAAGACTGACCGCTCAGTCCCAATCTTTAGATTTCACTCATGTACAATATACAGTATATCACATATCAGGTATCTCCCTAAAAGACATCCATGGAGAAAGCTCGTGCCATCTGTGACCCAGTGGCTACACCTTCCATAATATTGAACTGGACAGACTACCACAAATAGATAAGATACGAACCAGATAATACTGACCTGTACAAATTGTGGGAGAAGATCCACCAACTCATCATCGCTCATCCCATCCTGGATCCATTCTACTGCAGCTGAGCGAACGACCTGATCAGCGAACCTGAAGATTCACAGAACAACAGGATCTATTCACACTGACCTCATTGGTTTCCTCTATTACTGCTGACAACCAGCCTGTTTATCATGCAGGTAAGGTTGTCACAGCTCTGTCCCCTGTTACTGATAGAATAGTGATATAAGGACATTGTGATCTGACATGAGATCCACACACCTTATACTACAGTACAGCTATTCATCTATTACTACTGACAACCAGCCTGTAGATCAGGTCTGAGAGGTTGACACAATTACACCCCTTGTTGCTGATATCACCCCCCCCCCCCCCATGTCTCTATTCCCAGCAGTAACTTACATCCTGGTGATCCTCCCCATGACATATAGATGAAGGATCCAGATCTCACCTGGAGTTCAGTAGTTCCAGGGCACACACTGGAGTCAGCGGCGGCCATGAATGGAGTAAAGCGTAGATATCTCCCAGATAGGCCACATCCCACTTTGGGGCACAGGCCAAAATCTTTGGGAGGCAGTTCTTGTGCATGTGACAGTAGTGACGCTTCTCCCAAACAAAAGTTTTATCTTCCTTTGACATCCTGAGGGACACAAGAAACAGAAGGGAAGAGATTATGTCAGGAAAAGACTGGAATCCTCTGCAGCTCCTGCACATGAAGTGGCTGTGCCCAGAGAGCAGGAAACAGACAGAGCTCAAAGCCTAGATAAGTTATGGTGGCCATCTAAGATACATCTTGTGCAGGGTCCAGGGCTCTGCAAAAAATCACTATAAGAGAGATGAGTGGAGGTGGTTGCAGTTGGACCTCTACAGATCCATCACCTACCCAGATGGGGACTCTCTGTTGATGAGTGACAGGAGTCGGCTCTTGGCATCCTTTTCCAGTGTCTCCATGCTCAGTGGGATTGCGTTTCCTGTGGGGTCTGGAGCTTTGTACACAATATCAAACGAAGGCGAAGGAAAATCCACCTTAAAGGAGAGGCAGAGGATTAATGTCTCATCACTACAGGCGACAGCTCCCCAGACCATGATGTGTGCAGGAGATCACATAAAACGATTTAAAACTTGCATCCATTATCCACTTGAATGGGGCTGAGTGTAATACCAGACATAACCATGGAAAGAAGGGGTGCTGTCCTATGAAAAAGGAAATATATCTTTCTTTTAATCTCAGACAGACCCTTAAAGGGAATGTCTGAAAGGTTTCAGGGCCCTAAGCTAACAGTGAGTGCTTATGTTGCGGTGGAGTACGGCTCTAAACCAGCTAATCTCACTCCTATCCTAGATTAGAGGTGTTCCAGACTCTTCTTCAGCCGCTCTCAGTACAGGTCACGTCTTCAGATGGCTTAGGGCCCGAAACCTATCACTGATTGCCTTTACATGTTACTCCCATCTGAGTGAGACGCAAGGCTCTAAGTCTTACCAGGCCGAGAGGTTTTGGAAGCAGTTAAATAAGGCCACACTGACTCTATGGGACTCATGGAAAACGTGCAGAAAATCTGTATTTGGCTGTTTCTATAATCACCCAACTCCTCAAGCAGCTGAACATGCAGGTATTCTCATCCCTGCCATAAATAAACTGCAGCTTCTATGACCAGTACCTGCAGGACCAATTTCTGCATCTGTAGGGGCTTTCTGCCCAGGCTTGCCATTGGCGTGGTGGTGGAGAGGAATGATGTCCACAGGTTTAATAGCTTGGTTCCACTTGTCAGCATCCTGGAGGAGAGAAGCAAGTTATGGGACTGTGGATACTAATATGGGAGCTTTACAGACATGTGATGGTTAAAAGATGATGAAAGAGAGACGATGGGGTGTTTTCCTTTACCTCTTAAAGTTAAAGAGGGGTACAGACGCCTGGCCCAGCATCTCTGGCCCCTTCCTAAGTTTATTGGAGTCTGGAGAACCCCCGCTGTTTGGATTTAATATGCCGTACATCTTCAGCTGCAGGACAGACTCCAGGGGCAGCTGAGCCATCTGTATGGGGAAAATCATCCTGCGAAGACAAATTAAAGATGCTGAGCAGTCACATTATGACGCTCTCATTCTTGCAGTGTTTTGCATGTCTAGTCCTGGCAGCACATGTATTACAATGAGGTCTAGTGTCTCTCATGCTGAGCCGTATACGTGGAACAGCTTAGGAAACACAATCCTCAGATTTCAGATTGTTGTTACTTACAGCTCATCCCATTTCACCAGGTAGAAGAAACTCTTGTAGGTTCCCACTTTCTTGGACTGGACGGGTTTGAACAAATCTCTCCCATTGTACAGCAAGGAGCAAATGATATAATACTTCTCAAAACTACAACAGAGATGAAACAAGAGGTTAACCAGAAACAAGATGTACGATGTATCCAGGTTACAACTTGATGGAGGTGCATATGGCTACCCCCACAATGCAAAAAAGGAGAGGAATTGGTGGCACAATAAGTCAAAAGAAAGGCACCCATATTTACTATGTACTCCCCATGTAATGGTATTTGTATGAAAAACTGGAAGACCCCTTGAAATCACCAGTTACTGTTTTGGCATTGCAGTGGTATGCCAGAAGGCCACATAACGTCCTCACTGCTTATTTCAATCACTACATGGTGGTATAACTACATAGCGCAATAAACAAGGCCATGTCCGGACACGTCGTATAGGAATACAGACTGCAGTCTATTGAACAACATGCGAAAACCTGCAGCTATACCAACCACTCACTATGCTATGTGTCTTCCACTACAGTTGTAGCTGTAAAATCACATGACAAACAGCAGCATGGAGGTAAGCTGCAGCCTTTCTAAACAATGACTGGCAGAATTTTGGGGGAATAGACTCCTGTGCAATTATTGAAGGATTTCCAGAGTTATGCGACGCTTTCTACAGATGTGACCTGTGCAATGCCAGACTGATCCGAAACTCACCTGGAAACCCAACCTGTGGGGATACCATGGGCAGCAAATATGGTGAACTGGAGGTGGTCAGCCGAGGTCCGAGCTTCTTTCAGGGGTCTACTGCTGCTGGGGTCCGCAGCAGGGAGGCAGGAGGTGAGATGAAGCTGCAGCAGCTTGTGCACAGCAGTAGTTAACTGGCTTAAGCTCTCCTGCAGGGGGCTGTCATGTTCTGGAGAACCTGCAGGTAAAGTCCATCAATATACTTCACACATTCTCCTATACAAAGCATCACTGATCAGAGCGACCGTGCTACTTACCTTCCGAGGCCACATGCTTATTTCCGGCACCAGGACTGGAGGGACCCTAGAAACACAGCACCAGATTCAGAGATCCCACATACGTACACTCCATTTAAGCAGAGATGAGACAGGATTGCTCTCACCTCCACACTGCGGCTGCGCGGCAGGTTCACGGCTCTGCGCAGCTTCTTCACACACTCAGTGATAGATTGCGTCTCCACACTGTCTACAGTCCGGCAAATACTTCTCACCACTTTGATGACTTGGTCAGCAGCTCTGTAAGGATTACTCTGAGAAAGAAAAAGAATGAGAGGTTTGTGTGAATATCATAGCAAATGTTATGATTATTAGTCCACATATCCATCAGCTTGGAGAGGAAGCAACCACCACCAAATCCTACATGGCTCCCACGATCAGGAAATCCATAGGTGTCTGCCCAGGAAATGAGACACAATGATCTCTGCCCTTGTGCTGCTTTAAAGGGGTTTTCCAGGACTAGAATACAGATGACCTATCCATAGGATAGGCCACCAATAGAAGATTGGTAAAGGATGACAACGGGACCAGGAGTATAGCTATAGGAGGCTGTACAAGTAGCATCGCTACCAGGCCCTGCAACCTGAGGGGACACAAAGGCTTCTCTACAACATAAGACGACACCAGTATCATACAGCAGATGGCACATGGTAAGTGGAAGCTTCAATACAGATTTTGCACTTGGGCCCAGGAGCTTCAAACTATGTCCCCCTGCTCGAGTCACCAAACCCACCAGCTGTTTCAAGAACTTGCCGCACTTAGTTGAGCTCCACTTAGGCCACTGATATCAAACCCACTGGTTATATAACAGCAATGCAGCCAAGTTGCAAGGCAAGGTACAGCCACGACACAATGCAGGTCGCTATACTCCGTAAGCGGTAAAAAGGCCACAACTATGAATGTCATAATGTCAGAAAAGCTCTTTAAGGCCAGAGCTGCTATAAAGCTTTATATGACAAGATATAAGACACATCTGCTGTCTACAGTGAAAGCACTTCTAGCACCATAAAGAGCAAAACCCTAACCAAAAGGGCATCACTAGAGATGAGCGAGTACTGTTCGGATCAGCCGATCCGAACAGCACGCTCGCATAGAAATGAATGGACATAGCCGGCATGCGGGGGGTTAAGCGGCCGGCCGACGTCAAAGCGGAAGTACCAAGTGCATCCATTCATTTCTATGGAGCGTGCTGTTCGGATCGGCTGATCCGAACAGTACTCGCTCATCTCTAGTCATCACCCAACGTCCAGGGCAACTGGGAGCAGAGAGGGCAAATGGCCAGTCACCAGGCTTACAGGACTCATATACTGCCGCCCAGGGGTCAGTCCTTTACACGTACCTCATTTTTAAGGCACACACTGACTTGCTCATGGTAGGCATCCAGTAATTCTTCAATGTTTTGCCTGCAAAAAACAAAAAGACAATAATTCACTGGAACCGCAGCAACAACAACAGCTAAAGACTACAGAAGCTGTAGTCACCTGTTATAAAGATGTAATATATATAACACCAGTTTAGTAGAGCTCAGTATATGGAGGCTGTAGACATATATATTATACCAACTAGGTAGAAATCAGTTTATAGAGGCTGTACTAATATATTATAAAGATACAGACATACATATTACACCAGCTAAGTAGCGCTCAGTACATAGAGACTGTAGCAATACATATAAGCAGTGATCCCAAGTCACAGATCACCAGGAAAGACTGGGATCATTCTCTGGCATTACCGTGTAACTGGCTCTTTGAAGGGCCTGTCCAGCAGGGCCAAGTGTTTGTGAAGGTCCACTGGGGTCTCATCATCTTCAGCCTACAAGCCACAACACAAGACGACAACACTGTTATATATCTATAGAGGACAGTACAAGGCTATGTTAGCGTACTGTCGGGGGGGGGGGGGGGGGGGGGGGGGGGGGCGCGTTGCTCACAGCCCAGTGATGATGGTGAGCTATGAGGAACGCCCTTCTCACAGTAGGGAGATATCGGTGCCGAAATTAACAGAACCAATATCTCCAGCATCTGGGAACATACCAGGAAAGCCGAGTTGCTGAAAGTGGAATTCAGCACACTGTTGGCTTTCTAACGGTATATAAAACCAAACATTCATTGGGACATGTAAGGTTCTCTTTAACGGCACAAGACCTTTATATGATGACACCAGCAGTCCCGGCCTGGAGTGTATATACAGTGCTGTAGAGACCATAAATTTGGCAGCAACAAACTAATATCAATCAATATCCCCATCACACGGCAGACCCTGAAGTCTTCTCCTGGCACAAGGTGACGTCTGAGTGAGCTGACACAGATAACACAGGCAGCATCCAGCACAGGACGGAAATGAGAAATATTTGATCAGCACCCAGCGGTGGCGCCGCGCCAAGCCCGAGCGAGACACTCTCCACGACAGCAAAACCCAAGAAAAGAATGCGAGCCATACTTACTGTTCGCGCCAGCGCTCTGCACACGGTGCGGTGACATAGCAGCTGCAGTCTGATCTCCGTATCCCATTTACGGCACATCTGGATATACTCATGGCTGCCCAGACAATGCTTACTGCGGGGATACAAAGAGGACACGTCTGCTGTACATAAAGCCTCATTCACACACGAGCGGCACACACCATAGGGTTTCACTTTTATTCTCATATTAGCCCGAATGGAACAACAAGCTTGCAGGAGACATCAGTATCCATGACTGTCCACCAGTAAGGAACAAAATATAACATATAGTGCATTATATCGTTATATGGTGTATACGAGGCCTGACCGAGCTCCGGGAGACACAAACAATCCCAAACCGCTGACATTGGTGTCTAAGACTACACAGATCGGAGTCAAATTAAAGAGTTACTCTGACTAACAATTAGCATTTTTACAGTTATTATAAAGAGTCTATAAGATTGTGCTGCTTCTCTACTGCTCCTCCAGGAAATGTATGAATAAACTGGTAATTGAGCGTTACAATTCAACTATTCAACCCAGTGTGTCTCTAGGCAGTGCGATATTGTCAGCAATGACTGGACTAATATCTGGTTAAGCCACTCAAAGTTGCAGGAGGTATAACAGAGGAACGACACAACACAGACTTATTTCCCAAGGAATAGAAGTACTTAACATACATCAGAATAGCGGACGGATTCTCTATAGATCTATGCAGAAGACTGCAAACCTAAAATCCCCTATAAATTTAGAGGTCAATTGCTTTATTCAGCTTGACAATTATAATTGTCCTCTGTAGACATTACTAGCTCACAGCCACATCGGGGGAGGAGGTACTTACTTCTGGAGGACTTCTTCTTGGCCACACACCTTCAAGATGTAGCTCTCAATGTCCACCTGGCTCAGGTCATCATGGACCCAGCATAGGGCCTGCATAATGATCAGCTCCACCGGAGAGCTCACTGTGGAGAGGATAGAACGGGGTTAAAGGACAGGCTGCAAGATGGAGACGCAGCAAGGTAAAAGAGCCGCTGTATAATGACTGCAGCAAAGCGACAAGGCCACCGCTATATAATGACAACAGCAAAGCCACCAGTCTGCCGCCACAAACCTACAGCACAGCCGCCACCACATAGCAGCACAATGACAGGGCCGCAGTATAATGACTGCAGCAAAGCCACCAGGCTACCGCCACAAACTTACAGCACAGCCCCCACCACCTAATTGCAGCACAATGACAGGGCTGCAGTATAATGACTGCAGCAAAGCCACCAGGCTACCGCCACAAACCTACAGCACAGCCGCCACCACATAACAGCAGCACAATGACATGGCCGCAGTATAATGACTGCAGCAAAGCCACCAGTCTGCCGCCACAAACCTACAGCACAGCCGCCACCACATAATTGCAGCACAATGAAAGGGCCGCAGTATAATGACTGCAGCAAAGTGGCAGGGCCACAGTATAATGACTATAGCAAAGAGGCAGGGCCGCAGTATAACGACTACAGCAAGGTGGCAGGGCCGCAGTATAACGACTACAGCAAGGTGGCAGGGCCGTAGTATAACGACTACAGCAAGGTGGCAGGGCCGTAGTATAACAACTACAGAAGAGCATATAATGACAACAGCAAAGCGACCAGGCTGCCGCCACAAACCTACAGCACAGCCGCCACCACATAACAGCAGCACAATGACAGAGCCACAGTATAATGACTACAGACGAGCATATAATCGCTGCAGCAGAGCGACCAGGCTGCTGACACATAATGACCGCATGCAGCGACATCGCGTCTGCCACATAATAACAAAAGCACAGCAACAAGGTCACCGAGCACTGACTGCAGCACAGGAACAAGTCTGCAGCCACATAACTATGTAACCACAATAAACAATTGCACTCCAGATGAGGGGTGACTGTTCGCCGCACTGTCACATCCAATAATATAAAGAGATCTCCAGCCACAAACCAAGAAACACTGCAGAATCTACCAACTGTATAAAGGATAGCCTGGAGCTGTGCGGTCATAGTCAGTAACACAAGGATATTCTGGATCCTGTCCCCGGGTACTCACCATCACAGGTAAAGGTCACTGGCTGCTGGAAGCCTTCAATCTCAATAGACACCTTAGCACTGGAGTTCTCGCTGCTCAGTATCCGCTGCGCCATCACCGGGCTCAGGACAAAGCCAGGATTAGTGAGGAGATGGTCACTGGGGAAAAGTCGCCGCAACCTGCAAAAATAAAGACTCTCCAGTGCCAATCTCCAGCCACACACTGTACCGACACTGCTCCAGGGGTACAGGAATGGTGCAGTACATTGTATGCTACAATATGGAGGCCTAGTTGTACGTACCAATGATTCTCATCCTATGATACGCCTCCCGCAGGGGGTACACCCCGTGGCTGAGAACCAGTCTTCACACCCAGAGAGCAGGCATGGAGCAGATTGGTGAGCAATGAATGCAGCTTCTTACTCGCTCCTTAGATATCACTCAGTGTGGGGGCCATTATGTTACATGGGGTTACACTGAGGGGCCATTATACTACACTGAGGGCATTAAAAGGATCATTATACTGAGTGTGCGGGCACTTATACTACAGGTAGAGGTACCATGGGGGCTATTATGCTCAGCGCAGGGGTGCGGTGCATATGCTACTGAGGAAGCCATTACATAAATGTTGAAGGAAGCTCCAAAGAAAAACGGCGGTTACTTTGTTGGTACTTGGTTGGGAATTTTTCTCACTCGGGATTATACTGCTTGAGAAGGTTGATAACACTGGTATACACTACATCACTATATCACCGCTCTGATTATTTATCTTGGTGACAATGCATTATATATATATTATGTCTGTTCCCAGTCCAGGGCTCTGCAGACCTCACAATGTGCAGACGTCTCTGTGAAGGTCGATGCACCCCGGGTGTGAGATTCGGCTGGCACGGACATCACCTCGATCAGTGACGCCACAATCACAGCTCAGCAGACATGGGCACAGGTTAATCACTGACTAATCAGAGCAGAACACCAGGGACACGAGCAAACTGTGCCCAAAGGAGACAGCAGCGCCCCCTGCTATATGGAGCATTACAGAAACATTTCAGCAGGTAGGGAAAAGACAAAATAAGCCCCAAAGAGGACAGGGAATGATGACAAGCTCTGTACAGCGATGTGGAATATGTTACAACCATACAAGTAACAGGAAATAACAGAGAAACCAAAAATAACTTCTGTAGATAGATAAGGAGGACACAAAGACCTTCCATGCACATAACAAAACATCTGACACATCAGCCCTACCAATTCTTGTGTTTGGGAGGGGGCTCTGACGTTCCCACCCTGATTATTTCTGGGAAAGGAACTTAAAGGGGTTGTCCCATAACAAGGATCCCCATCTATACTGCTAGTCTATGTGGATTTAAGACTTTTCCTAAATAAATTGCTTTATCAAAACTGCTTTGTTTGACCGCTATCAATTTATTCACTTCATTGTTGACACTCTGTTTCTATGGCCACTGGGCTTAACTGCTCATTTCCCTTGATGTAGCTGCCTGCTGTCTATCTTCAGCTCTTCCACTTATCAGCCGGGTTTAACTGAATTTGGCTGATAAGGGCTGAGATAGGGAGTCCAATTACCTCTGTATGTATTACAAACTGACTCAAATGCAGCTCTGCTACATCAGCTTCATACTGTAGTAAAGCATCTACAACCAATCACTCATTACTAACTGCAAACATAGCAGATAGCAGAGCTAGTGAAACCCCACCCACCAATGTGCCGAGAAGTGAACAGAGCAGACAGCCTGCAGGTTGGTGAACTATCGTTATGGGAATACCCCTTTAATATGCATTCAGTGAAGAGTAAGCAGGATGGTGGACACAGATGCAGGAATAGCAGGACAGACCGTGCAGGTAAAGGGAACCCTGAGATCAGGGCCTGCACCCCCAACATTGCCCCTAAGATCACACCCTACTCTGAGATTAGGTACCACACACACACCTGGGATCACACCCTGCAACACACTAAACCCTGAGATCAGGCCCTGTACAACCACATACTGAAGCTCTGATAACAGGGCAACTCCAGTTTATGTGCTTCGTGCATCTGATAATATCAACAAGTCTCAAGTTCACCATAAAATTCTGAGCATTCAGAGCCTGGAGATGTGACCGTCTCACCTTTCCACTTCTTTAGTGAAGGCTGCGACTTCTTCATCCTGAACCTCCAGGTCTTGCAGTACGGAGCTTCCAGGGGGCCGTGTGCTGGTCCCTGCGTCACCCTGGAAAGAGAAGATCCTTTTTATGTAGATAAGACGCGAGTGAGGCGCATATGTGTATCCTGACTGGTCTGCAAACACTGAACCCCTGTGAGGGATTAACTGATAGTGCAAACTGTTTATCTGTCACTACCATACCTTAAATACAAAATAGCACAGGCAGCCAATGCAGAGCAGCACTAGAGGGAAATATAATACAGACAGATCCTCAGCAAAGGGAAATACTGAAAATGCAAAAACCATATCACACTGAGGGGTCTACACAAATAACAGCAACCCCGAGACGTGGACGACCCCAATGAGGAAGTCACCAACACAGCAAGGGTGCAGACATTAAGGAACTGGAAGGGTATATTCACACACAGCAGATTTATGCTGATATTTCACTTCATACGTGTCACAGGGACAGCAGACATCAGAACTGTCAAAGAAACATCTGCAGCAAATCTGCAGCATGTGAACACACTCTGAGGACAACTATGATCTGATTGGTTGCCATGGCCATGCAATTGTACTATTATAGGCAAGCCTTGTACCCGAGGGGGCAGCGGTTATGTCCCCCACTAGTTACACCAGGGGGTATAAGCTGCCATCACCGCTCAGTACAGACAAGGTCACACATGGCATCACCTTGTTCCCGAGGGGGCAGCAGTTATGTCTCTGCCCTATTTACACTAGTTATTAGCAATCAGAGGATACAAGTTGCCATTGCCCAGCGATCCCAGCACCCCCCCCCACCCCACCCCCCCGTACAGGACGCCGCTCACACTCTGCATCACTGGACATTTTTGTGGTTTGACATTTTCATTGAAATGAATAAGAATTGCTGGAAAATTTTGATTCAAGCTGTAAAAACCTGCGGGCAAGAAAGATGCCGAGATCACATCCAAGCAAAACAACAGAGCTGCTGGTGCAGACAGGAAGCAGGCGGTAATGACCGGGAGTGGAGGAGGGGGGCGCTGGTGTCCTAGGCTCATTGTAGTCAGACGCTTCCAGTCAGTGCTGTTCCGGCCAGTCATGTGGTGAATATCCTGTGTATGGATTTACACTCGCACACTGATCAGACATGATGGCACTCTGGGACATGCTCCTTGTTCAGTGTATATTTTACAGTCTACACTGATGTATCACGTGTGTGAAAGCAGATCCCATTACTAATGAGCGTTAGTAGTGTATGACCAGCTCCGGAATGTATTATATACCTGCACATTTTTTTATGGATTCTTGGGGGCAGGAATCCATGTAAAGAGGTCAGCTCAGGGGTCAGCAAGGTCTCCCAAGGTGTGGAGTTGCAGATACAGAACAGATCACAGAGACAGGGCGATTACTATCATGTGAAGTAATGCTTTCTTTAAAATGGATGTTTATGCTATTTGAATTTTCTGTGATTTTGCAGATTTCTGGGTACGGGCCTTAAAAGCAAAAGAAAACGATGATTGCTGACCGGAAACAACCCCAAAGCCCCGCACCAGAAACTTTATGGAAAGACAAGACCAATGTCAGAGATTATAGGAATAGATGAGGGGATGGATCTGCACCCACACCTGCTCCCCAGGACACTCACCTCGGTGCTTGGACTCCTGGACAGATGCCCATGTCCTGTTCGTAGGTTTAATGAGTGGCTTCTGGTGACCGTGGCCCCTGATGGAGATTTGCCCCCGGCTTTTCTCTCACAGTACGTGGATTTCACAGGCTTTTCTTCCAGTAATACAGCATCCCAGGGATCTCCTGCCATACACCCAAAAGAAGCCTCCTCGCTGTCCTGGCCGACAGAAAGTTCTACAGAATCCACTTTGGGTTTACTGAGAGGATCCAGGTCCAACCAGTCAAACTTGCTCATGTCCTCTGCCTTGACGGTGCCCTCCACAGGGGACCCAGGTAGTTGGGCTTGTGGTAATTTTGGGCTTGTTGTTTCATCGTTGGACTTTCCATTCCTTAGGAATTCAGAGGTCCTCGCTATCTTGTCAAATAACTTTGCCATGTCAGGAGCCACCACATTGGAATATGCTGGCAGGGTCCCTCTCATAGGGAAGGTGGCCCGAGCTGTCATGTGGAAGGGAACATAAGGAGTGGAGGCTGGAAGACTAAGAAACACCGGCTCCCTACATGGCATTGAAGGATGGAAGCCATTCTGAAATGGATCTGAGTGCTTTGGGTAGGATGCAGAGAAGGCAGGCTGCAAAGGCACTGGTGCTTGTAGCCGGGGTGTCCACTGACTGCACTGAAACGCGGAACTGGTAAAACATTGCGCTGACACAACTGGATTTATCACCTGCGTCTGAACTACAGCTGGCGGCTTGGGGCCAACCTCAAAAGTGTCGTCCAGAAGGAACTTTTCTAATTCAGCAAGTGGAAGTTTCTCTAAGTCAATATTATCTAGAGACTTCTGTGCCTTGGACTTGACGTCCACCTCTGGAAACACCATGAGGTCCTGATCCGGCGTGCCTGAACCAGGGGCCTTGTGGTGCAAACCCATGAAGGTCTTCCCTTGAACTCCCAGCAGCCTCTTCTCTTTCCGCAGCTTGTCTAAGGCTTCCGCCTCCATCTGTAAGGCCTCCTCCTTTCCCACATCTTTTGTTCCCACTGTTCGTGCAGATGCGGATCCGTTCTGTCTGAAGCCATTGCTGCTGGAGATCTGGGCCATACTGTGCCCAAAGGGCCTCTAGCAGGGTCAGATCCGTGCAAACACCTTCTAGTGGATCCTCACATTTAAGACCTGTGGAATAAGAGAGGAAAGACGATCACTATGGACATATCATTCAGAGGAGAGCAGCAAAGTCACAGAAATATTCCATCATGTTCTCTTCAATAAAGACAACAGATAAGGGGGGATAGTTCATCAATGTGTAAGCTTAGAAAACCCCTGGACTACATATCAGGAACTTCCCTAAACAATGTCCTGGTATTGACCAAAGCACATCAGAATGTACCCTTCCCCTGGCATACGCAGCCCTCACTACAAGGTACATTTTGCCAACACCAGAGACAGCAGCGATGGAAAATCCCTCCACAAGGTCATAAAACATGTATGAGCTCAGCAGCTGTACCCACATCATATGTATGGAGTCTGCACCACTCCCAGGATGACACAAAGCAATGACAAGTGAGGGACAAGGTACCGTGTCCCATAACACATGACCTGAGACATCACGTATGTGCTAATACAGGCTAAACTAAACAAAATCCATCGGCTGTAATACCAGGTGGCCTATGTGAGACAACCCTCCTACTAATACACACAGGATCACTCCAAACATGCACATTATTATACTATGAACCTTTCTGTCCTGTTCCGTCTGCTACGCGACATGAGGGTCAGGAATGCAGTCTGGATACTAAATAAGGCTCTCACCACAAAAATGCAAACAATACCAATCCTACATGTGAAGGAGCAGAACTGCTCACTAGTATAGACTAATGGCGGCTCGTTCTGACCATGTCACCAGCCATGACCTGTGATTACTCAATGTCAGCCGTGGGCTGCTCAACAGTCACCATCTGCAGGATCCAGAACCTGACAATCCACATCCGAGCCCATTACATAGCGGCTGTAAGTCCTACTGGTGGAGGTACAACTAACTCTGGTCTCTGAGGGGAAAATCCATATCAGTACTAGTGCTTATATCGCCTGAGATATAAGGCCATAGAGACAGACATCATGTACACTAGTTCTGTGCATTTTCCATCCATATTTATATCTAGTTCTGGGCTACACGTCAGTTCTCACTAGGGACAGCATGGCGCGGGACATTACGTCCCACAGGAGTACAGGACATGCAATTGCTGCGATGGGTCTGCCATGATACACAACACTGCTGTGCGCCACTGCCTGTATGATATATACCGCCCCCTCATGGAGGAGTGTGAGAAGACGTTTATCAGTGTCTGACTGCCTCTAGAAATTAGGTATAATGGGGAAGATTTAATAAGACTGACAAATCATACACCAGGCTTAATAAAGCTCCTGACTGATGCAGGGAAAGAGTGATTTATGAAGAGGATCCAGACTGTTCATAAATCAGCTGCACGCCCCATCTAGTCATCTGTACGCTGTATCCAATAGTGTAAAAATATACCTCTTATTATTTCTAGGGGGATCTTAGCTAAAGAGGGGCATGAAATCTGCAGTAATGCAATACTATAATCCACTGGTACACATGTCAAGAGGAAGCTATTTATAAGGGGAAGCCATTACTATAACCGCCCTCCAGACAGTGCTAGCAAATTAAAGGGGTTATCCAGTTTATTTTTATCATTTATAAATAAGAAACCAGAGGGGGTGCAGAACCCAGGACTCCCACTGATCAGCTGTTGAAGGGGCCCAGCGCCATGACACCTTCACCGTTTACACAGTACACCGTGTGTTCTCCATGGAACTAATGTACTTACATTACATGGCCGCTATGAATAAAACAGCTTGCAATGTAAACAGTGAAGGGGACAGGTCACAGCCTTACATGAGCTGATCAGAAGGGTCCTGGGGGCTGAGCTCCACTGATCACTTATTGAGGATCTAAAAATGAACTGGAAAACCCAATGAACTAAAAACAGAAATTTGGAAATTTAGATTTTTTCCCCACTACATCACTCACAATATAGGATAAATAATAAATTGCCATGTGGGGATACCCAAGACACCCCCATCTATACCTCTTTCTAAACTTCTGAGCAGGCCCAATGTGTAAATGGAGTGCTGGCTCCTGCCGTATACGTACAAGCGATGGAAAAACACATATGCAACTTTATAGGAGTCTATAACACATATAGGAGAATGACTCGGACCCGTGTCTGCATGTTTAGGGGGTTGGGCAGATATGAATATCTGCAAGACAAGTATGTGGTGATAGTAGTGACTGGTCTAGTGACTAGTAGCAGCCCCTCATTATGACCCAGAACAAGCCACAGTCACCGGAGACTCTCCATAATCTGCACTTCCTGCGGAACAGAGGGAACAATCAAAGATAAAGTCAGAACAGCGGGAGATTAACCCTGCACATGCTGGAGGTGCTAGGGGTACTGGCAGGCACTTCTGTATGGCAGGAGCTCATTGTGACCATGTGAATGTCTAACTCCTTGTCCAGGGCGGAAGAGAAAAGGTGGGGGCCTCACAAAAAGCAGCCCCAGGACTATTCCCCCACACTCATAAACACCATCGTCCCGTTCGCACTTCCCAGAAACATTCCTCCTTCTTCCAGTATCAGGAACTTGGCAGAAAACCAAAGAATCTGCAGGATTCCTATTTAGGAGCTTCCTGCTGTATAGACAGAATACTGAGTGACATACGCGACTGCAGAACACACAGGGTTAACAATGAATTATCTGACGCCTCTACAATCCCCTCCAGCACTGAGACTCCCATCAGAAGCTGCAGCTTCACAATGACCTGCTCAGTCCTCCCCCCCAGTGACAAACAACCACCAAAAACACCGCAAAAGAAGAGGAAGCAAAGCCCCACTGTCTATTGTCAGACTTCAGCAGTGAACATTTGTGGCTGATAACAGAGAACAGCAGACTATATTCACCTGTGCTATAGTTCGCCTGTCCTCTCCTGAAATAGCTGATAACAGAGAGCAATAGATTGTATTCCCCTGTCCTACAGTCAGCCCCTCCTGAAATAGCTGATATCAGAGAGCAATAGATTGTAGGACAGGTGAATACAGTCAGACTCCCCCCTCCTGAAATGGCTGATAACAGGGAACAGCAGACTGTATTCACTTGCACAGTGAGATGCTATAAGACACATACTAAGTGTACAGCAAATGCAGAAACTCACCTGATCAGCTGCAGTTCTAGGATGAGACAGAGGGGGCGCTCCATCATCCTGTATACAGAGACACAAACACTGATAACTACTGGGAAAGGACAGAAACTTGGAGCCTGAGTACAGAAAACATAAACTACTGGAGAAACCCCTTCCCCCAATTACCAAGTCACTGTTCCCTATCCCAATACTCACATCATACCGGTCACACACACACCCCCATCCTCCTCTTCACATACTGGTCGCTGCTCCTACTTCCCTAACACTCACATACCCGTCATTCCCCCCTAGAACTGGCTGGACAGTTTCTGTCGTTTTTTGTTTTTTTTTTCAACAGAACAGTCTAATTTTTAGATTTTTCCACGACATTCGCTTGCCGTAATATTACAGCAGAAGCCAGGACATCAGATATGGCCCCCGGCTGACATGCAGGGACCAGACGGCAGCGCCTGTGATCAGAGATCTGCTTGCAGAAATGTACCCCCCCGGGTGCTGTGGTCAGACCGGCTCTCGTGCAAGCAGTTTCACTACCTTGTAGCTGGGAGCCTTCTGAAGGATTCCAGGCATGTCATAGTCCTAAAACTCGAGGCCTCTCTGTAGCAGTTTAATACTTATACAGGGATTTTACCATAGACTGCAATACTGAGGTCTTGGGGTGTATGGTACAAGTGACCTAATGATCGCAGGTTCAAACCGGTTTCTCCGCGGAGCGCTTAAAACACTCACCAGCGCACTCGGCCAGAGACTTTTCAAGCCCATTCAAATAAATGGGCTTGAAACATGCCGGCAGGTTTCCGTCTCTTGCCCCTGTTTTGTGCAGATAACGGAAACCTGCAGAACGGAGTCCCAGGCGCAGATGTGAACGAGCCCTTACATAAAAATACATGAAGCATCCAAGTGTCACAAAAGTGGCCAAATATGAAGTGGTTTATCCCATACAGTGTCTGCCATAGTAGGAGAGAAGAGATGAAAAGCCTGACCACACATTGTTTTGCAATTTCCTCTCCCCCCCCCCCCCCAAAAAAAAAAAAAAAAAAAAGAAAAAAAAAAAAGGAATTGAAAAAAAAAAAAATTACATGGCAAAGTACAAGATGCAGCCGGCGCCCTCCATGACAGCACTTACCGGGCAGTGACATATACTATACAGGAGGGCCCACTACTCACAACACTAAACTAAACTTCTGGGGGTTTGCTATTTTTTTCAAAGCAAATCAAGAAAACCAAGATGAAAATCAAAGACTGTCCAAGAACGTTACCAAAATTCAGATTTTTATATATTGGCAAAATTGCCAAACCCTATTGTTCCTTATCCTCCTCCCCACAAACCGGTCACTGTCCCCCCCCCTCCACCTCCTCACATACCGGTCACTGTCCCCCCTCCACCTCCTCACATACCGGTCACTGCCCCCCCCCTCCACCTCCTCACATACCGGTCACTGTCCCCCCCTCCACCTCCTCACATACCGGTCACTGCCCCCCCCCCCCCCTCCTCACATCCCGGTCACTGTCCCCCCCTCCACCTCCTCACATCCCGGTCACTGTCCCCCCCTCCACCTCCTCACATCCCGGTCACTGTCCCCCCCTCCACCTCCTCACATCCCGGTCACTGTCCCCCCCTCCACCTCCTCACATCCCGGTCACTGTCCCCCCCTCCACCTCCTCACATCCCGGTCACTGTCCCCCCCTCCACCTCCTCACATCCCGGTCACTGTCCCCCCCTCCACCTCCTCACATCCCGGTCACTGTCCCCCCCTCCACCTCCTCACATCCCGGTCACTGTCCCCCCCTCCACCTCCTCACATCCCGGTCACTGTCCCCCCCTCCACCTCCTCACATCCCGGTCACTGTCCCCCCCTCCACCTCCTCACATCCCGGTCACTGTCCCCCCCTCCACCTCCTCACATCCCGGTCACTGTCCCCCCCTCCACCTCCTCACATCCCGGTCACTGTCCCCCCTCCACCTCCTCACATCCCGGTCACTGTCCCCCCCTCCACCTCCTCACATCCCGGTCACTGTCCCCCCCTCCACCTCCTCACATACCGGTCACTGTCCCCCCCTCCACCTCCTCACATCCCGGTCACTGTCCCCCTCCTCCCATCCCGGTCACGGTCCCCCCTCTCATCCCCACATCCCGGTCACTGTCCCCCCTCCTCCTCCTCCTCACATACCGGTCACTGTCCCCCCCACCTCCTCACATACCGGTCACTGTCCCCCCCCTCCACCTCCTCACATACCGGTCACTGTCCCCCCCCTCCACCTCCTCACATACCGGTCACTGTCCCCCCCTCCACCTCCTCACATACCGGTCACTGTCCCCCCCTCCACCTCCTCACATACCGGTCACTGTCCCCCCCTCCACCTCCTCACATACCGGTCACTGTCCCCCCCTCCACCTCCTCACATACCGGTCACTGTCCCCCCCTCCACCTCCTCACATACCGGTCACTGTCCCCCCCTCCACCTCCTCACATCCCGGTCACTGTCCCCCCCTCCACCTCCTCACATCCCGGTCACTGTCCCCCTCCTCCCATCCCGGTCACGGTCCCCCCTCTCATCCCCACATCCCGGTCACTGTCCCCCCTCCTCCTCCTCACATACCGGTCACTGTCCCCCCTCTCCTCCTCACATCCCGGTCACTGTCCCCCCCTCCACCTCCTCCCATACCGGTCACTGTCCCCCCCCTCCACCTCCTCACATACCGGTCACTGTCCCCCCTCTCCTCCTCACATCCCGGTCACTGTCCCCCCCTCCACCTCCTCCCATACCGGTCACTGTCCCCCCCCTCCACCTCCTCACATACCGGTCACTGTCCCCCCCCCTCCTCCCATACCGGTCACTGTCCCCCCTCTCCTCCTCACATCCCGGTCACTGTCCCCCCCTCCACCTCCTCACATCCCGGTCACTGTCCCCCCCCTCTCATCCCCACATCCCGGTCACTGTCCCCCTCCTCCTCACCACATACCGGTCACTGTCCCCCTCCTCCTCCTCACATACCGCTGACTCTCTCCTGTCCGGTGTCTCCGGTATTTCCGCTCTTTCCTCGAACTCTACGTATCGCGCGTCCCCGCTGTCCTCGGCTGATGACGTGCGCGCCCTCGTCTGTCCGCAAGGCGCATGTGCAAGTCCTAAATCATGGCGCCACCTGCTGGAGATTAGAGGAAAAAGCAGAAAACCGCATAATAATACAATACTGTACATAAACATGAGTGTTTATCACCCCTCTGATATACAGCCCTACCTCAGTATATATCACCCCTCTGATATACAGCCCTACCTCAGTATATATCACCCCTCTGATATACAGTCCCACCACAGTATATATCACCCCTCTGATATCCTGCCCCACCACAGTATATATCACCCCTCTGATATACAGTCCCACCTCAGTATATATCACCCCTCTGATATCTTTCTCCACCTCAGTATATATCACCCCTCTGATATACAGCCCTACCTCAGTATATATCACCACTCTGATATACAGCCCTACCTCAGTATATATCACCCCTCTGATATACAGCCCTACCTCAGTATATATCACCCCTCTGATATACAGCCCCACCTCAATATATCACCCCTCTGATATACAGCCCCACCACAGTATATATCACCCCTCTGATATACAGCCCTACCTCAGTATATATCACCACTCTGATATACAGCCCTACCTCAGTATATATCACCCCTCTGATATACAGCCCTACCTCAGTATATATCACCCCTCTGATATACAGCCCCACCTCAATATATCACCCCTCTGATATACAGCCCCACCACAGTATATATCACCCCTCTGATATACAGCCCTACCTCAGTATATATCACCACTCTGATATACAGCCCTACCTCAGTATATATCACCCCTCTGATATACAGCCCCACCTCAATATATCACCCCTCTGATATACAGCCCTACCTCAGTATATATCACCCCTCTGATATACAGCCCTACCTCAGTATATATCACCCCTCTGATATACAGCCCTACCTCAGTATATATCACCCCTCTGATATACAGCCGTACCACAGTATATATCACCCCTCTGATATACAGCCCTACCTCAGTATATATCACCCCTCTGATATACAGCCCTACCTCAGTATATATCACTCCCTCTGATATACAGCCCCACCACAGTATATATCACCCCCTCTGATATACAGCCCCACCTCAGTATATATCACCCCTCTGATATACAGCCCTACCACAGTATATATCACCCCCTCTGATATACAGCCCTACCTCAGTATATATCACCCCTCTGATATACAGCCCTACCTCAGTATATATCACCCCTCTGATATACAGCCCTACCACAGTATATATCACCCCTCTGATATACAGCCCTACCTCAGTATATATCACCCCTCTGATATACAGCCCCACCACAGTATATATCACCCCTCTGATATACAGCCCTACCTCAGTATATATCACCCCTCTGATATACAGCCCTACCTCAGTATATATCACCCCTCTGATATACAGCCCTACCACAGTATATATCACCCCTCTAATATCCTGTCCTACCTCAGTATATATCACCCCTCTGATATACAGCCCTACCTCAGTATATATCACCCCTCTAATATCCTGTCCTACCTCAGTATATATCACCCCTCTGATATACAGCCCTACCACAGTATATATCACCCCTCTAATATACTGTCCTACCTCAGTATATATCACCCCTCTGATATACAGCCCTACCACAGTATATATCACCCCTCTAATATACTGTCCTACCTCAGTATATATCACCCCTCTGATATACAGCCCTACCACAGTATATATCACCCCTCTGATATACAGCCCCACCTCAGTATATATCACCCCTCGGGACTTGTATTTTCTAATTTGGGGGGTAAATTCAGTACAAATGAGGTATTTTTATATTACTGTCCTCCATTGTACAGATTATTCATTGACAGCGATGGCGACATTTCTATGTCTCACACGCATCACCGGTCACTGTCTGAAGTCTCATCGGTCAAAGGACAATGAGCAGGGGCTGTCCAGAAAAAATGTTTTTCTCATGAGGCTGAGGAAGGTGAAAATAAATCCAAACTCCGATCCCGCGGTTTCTCAGGACTTGTTCCGGCCGCACGTGACTGCTGAGGTCAATCAGCGGCCTAAGAAAAGGAACCGGGACGTCACAGGACCCCGCTGGACCGGACAGTGGTCTGGAGCACCTGGGGCAGATGACATGTTTTTTGGGGGCATTTTTTTTCACCTTTCAAATCCTGTGATCCATCTATCTAATACAGCGGTTTTCAACCTTACTAATGTTGTGACCCTTTAATACAGTTCCTCATGTTGTGGGGACCCCCCTCCCTCCAACCATAACTTTTTTTTACCATATTGCTGTTTTAAACACATCAGCTGCTCTCTGATCATGTGACTGGTCCGCATTAAGTACATTATGGCGCCAACCCTGTCACACCCCGTACAAATACAGGTGTACCGGTATATGTGATGGGGTTGACATGATGATGTCATCACGCCGAGTGCTCGTATGTGGGTGTATCTGCATGTGGGAAGACCTGCCTGGAGACGGATAGAGGAGCGGGTTCTCGGTTCCTAAGACCATCAGAAATATGTGTTTTCCAACGGTCTTAGGTGACCCATGGGAAAGGGTTGTTTGACCCCCAAAGGGGTCGCGACCCACAGGTAGACAACCGCTGATCTAGTACAACAAATGGACAGCACTCCAATAATGTGAACAGAATTACTGGGGGTTTGTTCCATGCAACGTTTCAGTCCTAGTAGCAGAGGTCCTTTCTCCAGCCATCTATCTATCTCCTATCTATCTATCTATCTATCTATCTATCTATCTATCTATCTATCTCATATCTATCTATCTATCTATCTATCTATCTATCTATCTATCTATCTATCTCCTATCTATCTATCTATCTATCTATCTATCTCCTATCTATCTATCTATCTATCTATCTATCTATCTATCTCATATCTATCTATCTATCTATCTATCTATCTATCTATCTATCTATCTCCTATCTATCTATCTATCTATCTATCTATCTCCTATCTATCTATCTATCTATCTATCTATCTATCTATCTGTCTATTTATCTTAGAACTGTGAGCGATTGCTTTATATCTACAATCTTCTGATATCACTAATAACTGAAATGAACAGGTTCAGTTTGGTATCCCACAACATATTTGCGCACAGATGTTGCAGCTGTGTCAGTACATCCTCCACACATTTGTAGATTGCCGAAGTTGGCGTCCAGTTAGTCTCATTAATGCTCGATAAAGCTGGTCATTTTGCAGGCCAAGAAAGTGTTGTAATCTGCTTGAGACAGTTCTAGGAATCCCTTAATATGTGTGGGCGAGCATTATGCTACTGAAAAATGCCAGTTGCCCTCCCTGCCATGAAAGACAACACAAGTGTCCGTACATATCACTGAGCTGTTAGTGTCCTCATATCACTACTAGGGGTGACCGACTGTCCCGTGTGATGGCCCCCACATCATCACACCAATAGTTGGGGCCGTGTGTGTCGCCACACAGCAAAGGCAGGATTGAAGCACTCAGCACGAGGTCCCTATACTGCAACCTGACTGTCATCTGATCCCAAACAGAACTTGGATTTGTTGATACGGTTCACGTCTGCAGCAGTCCAGGTTTCATGACACTAATGCAAACAAAGGTGACAGTGGCTGACTATGAATGGCAGGTAAAGTAAAGACACCAAATTCCTTCTGCTAACAGCACAGAAATTGTCCGGGTGTGTAATAAATAGAGATGAGCGAGTACTGTTCGGATCAGCCGATCCGAACAGCACGCACGCATTGAAATGAATGGAAGCACCTGGTACTTCCGCTTTGACGCCGGCCGGCTGCTTAACCCCCCGCGTGCCGGCTACGTCAATTCATTTCAATGCGTGCGTGCTGTTCGGATCGGCTGATCTGAACAGTACTTGCTCATCTCTAGTAATAAAGGTTCACCAGTGTCTGGTGGACAAGGAAACTGAGGAAGCTGCTTGTGATTGTCAAAAAATGAATTGATCCCATCTCCATGTGGTCGTGTCTCGCTCTTTGGAGCCTGTTCACACCTTCACGTGATGATTGCTCCCAACATCTCCTAACAGTTAGGTCAGAACATGCAATTCATTACTACGACCATCCTGTTACCCTAAGTCCAATAAAGCGCCCCCTTTCAAATTCTGTCACCTGGGCACGAAGTCTTCGAGTGTGTTAGAGAGGCGTCTAGCAGGCAATGATCTATCACCAAGGGGTTCATGTACATACAATATTCTAATAAGGACTAAACTGGGACCTTGTAAACTGCAAAAAAAAGATAGGGAGGACAGATGTAGACACTGAGGTAGTAGGGTGATGATATATAGACACTGGGGGGGTTATACAGTAGATGAACATTTGCAAAAGTGAACTGGGGTAAAAAGAGTTGCAGGAAGGATGGACATACTACATGTAAGTGGGGGTAGTAGCATGCAGAATGTATGTACATAAACGAAGAGTGGCCTTTAAAGGAGAATGGATTTTACAGACTGTGAAAGGAAGGGAGGACAGATGGAGGAGCGGTAGTGAGGGCAGATGTACACACGTTGGGGATTGGAAAGTATGATGCACAGTGGCAGCAGGGGAGGCAGATTTAGGTGGCCAGACATTAATTGAGGAAGTCGTATGGTGGAAGTGGTATGACAAGGGGTGACAAAGACAACACAAGTGTCTGTACATATCACTGAGCTGTTAGTGTCCTCATATCACTACTAGGGGTGACCGACTGTCCCATGTGATGGCCCCCACATCATCACACCAACAGTTGGGGCCGTGTGTCACCACACAGCAAAGGCAGGATTGAAGCGCCAAGTCACTCAGGAGAAAGAAGGCAAGGTTCAGACTCAGACTCTAAACTAATAACATCTGTAATCCTAAGGAAGCAAAACTGCAGTGAAAGGGAGCCTTCACACGATGTAACGCTGCGCTCATTCTGATTGTAAAAACACGTTCATAATGAGCGCGTAAAAAGCAGCTCCCTTTGACTTGAATGGGAGTGGCATACGCGCGTAATACAATGAAAGCATAGGGAAAAAAGCCTCCCATTGATTTCAATGGGGAGCGCACGTATGCCGGCACCCATTCCAGTCAATGGGAGCTGCTTTTTACGCGCTCATTCTGAACGTGTTTTTACGATCAGAATGAGCGCAGCGTTACATTGTGTGAAGGCTCCCCAAGGGTGCGTTCACACGATGTAAAATGGAGCGCAAGCTGGGATGTATACGCGTGTCAGCATTTTGCGCGCTCAAAAAGATCCCATTGATTTCAATGGGAGTTACGAGCGTATACGCTGCGTTATTTTGCGACCGTAATTTTGCCCGTAACTCCCATTGAAATCAATCGGATCTTTTTGAGCGCGCAAAATGCTGACACGCGTATACGTCCCAGCTTGCGCTGTATTTTACATTGTGTGAACGCACCCTAAAACATAAGGGACAGAGCAGCAGGACAGGAGAAGTGGTACTGTGTACTGTCCATATATACAGGACTAGAGAAGTGATACTGTGCACTGTCCATATATACAGTATAAGAGAAGTGGTACTGTGCACTGCCCATATATACAGGACAGGAGAAGTGGTACTGTGCACTGTCCATATATACAGGACTAGAGAAGTGATACTGTGCACTGTCCATATATACAGGACTAGAGAAGTGATACTGTGCACTGTCCATATATACAGTATAAGAGAAATGGTACTGTGCACTGTCCATATATACAGTATAAGAGAAGTGGTACTGTGCACTGTCCATATATACAGTATAAGAGAAGTGGTACTGTGCACTGCCCATATATACAGGACAGGAGAAGTGGTACTGTGCTCTGTCCATATATACAGGACAGGAGAAGTGGTACTGTGCTCTGTCCATATATACAGGACAAGAGAAGTGGTACTGTGCAGTGTCCATATATACAGGACAGGAGAAGTGGTACTGTGCACTGTCCATATATACAGGACTAGAGAAGTGATACTGTGCACTGTCCATATGTACAGGACAGGAGAAGTGGTACTGTGCACTGTCCATATATACAGTATAAGAGAAGTGGTACTGTGCAGTGTCCATATATACAGGACATGAGAAGTGGTACTGTGCAGTGTCCATATATACAGGACAAGAGAAGTGATACTGTGCACTGTCCATATATACAGTATAAGAGAAGTGGTACTGTGCAGCATCCATATATACAGAACAAGAGAAGTGGTACTGTGCAGTGTCCATATATACAGGACAGGAGAAGTGGTACTGTGCACTGTCCATATATACAGGACAGGAGAAGTGGTACTGTGCAGTGTCCATATATACAGGACAGGAGAAGTGGTACTGTGCACTGTCCATATATACAGGACAGGAGAAGTGGTACTGTGCACTGCCCATATATACAGGACAGGAGAAGTGGTACTGTGCACTGCCCATATATACAGGTAGTGGTAGTGACGGTGGACGTACACATTGGGGTGATAGTGACGGTGGACGTACACAACTGGTGGGAATGTGGCAATGAAGGTGACCATACACCAGGAGCAGTAATAAGGATGGACTGATGATAGGTTCACACCTGCGTTTGGTCAAAGTAAACCGAATACGCTTAAAACGCGGTTACCCGCAGTAACACACTGACCTCATAGACTATAATGGGTTTCCTGCCTACATCACCTTTCTCTCATCTTTCAATCAGAATTAGGGATGGAATCCCCCAGCGGAGAGCAGGCGCAGCTCAGCCTCACACAGCAGTTGTGGTAGTGGAGTATTCACCAAGGAAGGAGGGCTCACGTTGTCTGGATTGGGGTAACAATTAGGGGGCAGTTTGGGGGCTCCCTGAGGGGACAGTCTGGAGTCTTGGTGTGCACCAGGGGGGGTGCAGGGATATGTGGGCTACTCACTAGGCTGGATGGGCTTGTTGGGTGAGATGACTTAGGTGTGGCTCACTTGTGTTGCCAGGTAACAAGGAGGAGAGGCTGCAGGTTGCTAGGTAGCGCTAATATCTCGCTATCACAGCGCCACGTTAGCCGACCTCTCTGACGAGCTTGGTTGAGCTCACAGCTAACAGCCAGTTACCGATCACCGCGACCCAATGACGTAATATAGTAAAGAGCCAATCAGGAGCCTGCTGCCGGAGTACGTTTCCATGGCAACACTTGCTTGTCCGTGTGAGAGGGCGTGTCTGTACTGTGTTTTGGAAGGGACTAGTTGTATGGGCGGAGATTTCGTTTAGTTGTGGGCGGGGTTTGGAGAACGATCCCGGAATAGAGCGGCTGAAACCGGGACCGGGAACATGGATGAGGTGAGGACCGGGGCAGAGATCGGGAACATGGGGAGCAGAGGGCAGGGCAAGGAACCGGGGGCAAACACGGGGGTGGCTGTAACGTACTGCCTGTACATGGGCGACAGTGTGATGTATCGTGCGTAATACCCGGCACCAGGTCCTGTATATATGGACAGTGCACAGTACCACTTCTCTTATACTGTATATATGGACAGTGCACAGTACCACTTCTCTTGTCCTGTATATATGGACAGAGCACAGTACTACTTCTCTTATACTGTATATATGGACAGTGCACAGTACCACTTCTCTTATACTGTATATATGGACAGTGCACAGTACCCCTTCTCCTGTCCTGTATATATGGACAGAGCACAGTACTACTTCTCCTGTCCTGTATATATGGACAGTGCACAGTACCACTTCTCTTATACTGTATATATGGGCACTGCACAGTACCACTTCTCCTGTCCTGTATATATGGACAGAGCACAGTACTACTTCTCCTGTCCTGTATATATGGACAGTGCACAGTACCACTTCTCTTATACTGTATATATGGACAGTGCACAGCACCACTTCTCTTGTCCTGTATATATGGACAGAGCACAGTACTACTTCTCCTGTCCTGTATATATGGACAGTGCACAGTACCACTTCTCTTATACTGTATATATGGACAGTGCACAGTACCACTTCTCTTATACTGTATATATGGATAGTGCACAGTACCACTTCTCCTGTCCTGTATATATGGGCAGTGCACAGTACCACTTCTCTTATACTGTATATATGGACAGTGCACAGTATCACTTCTCTAGTCCTGTGTATATGGACAGTGCACAGTATCACTTCTCTAGTCCTGTATATATAGACAGTGCACAGTACCACTTCTCTTATACTGTATATATGGACAGTGCACAGTACCACTTCTCTTATACTGTATATATGGACAGTGCACAGTACCACTTCTCTTATACTGTATATATGGACACTGCACAGTACCACTTCTCTTATACTGTATATATGGACAGTGCACAGTACCACTTCTCTTGTTCTGTATATATGGACAGTGCACAGTACCACTTCTCTTGTTCTGTATATATGGACAGTGCACAGTACCACTTCTCTTGTTCTGTATGTATGGACAGTGCACAGTACCACTTCTCTTGTCCTGTATATATGACAGTGCACAGTACCACTTCTCTTATACTGTATATATGGACAGTGCACAGTATCACTTCTCTTATACTGTATATATGGACAGTGCACAGTACCACTTCTCTTATACTGTATATATGGACAGTGCACAGTACCACTTCTCTTATACTGTATATATGGACACTGCACAGTACCACTTCTCTTATACTGTATATATGGACAGTGCACAGTACCACTTCTCTTGTTCTGTATATATGGACAGTGCACAGTACCACTTCTCTTGTCCTGTATATATGACAGTGCACAGTACCACTTATATGTATGGACACTGCACAGTACCACTTCTCCTTAGGATTACAGATGTTATCAGTTTAGAGTCTAAGGGTGCATGCACACTACGTAACGCCGGGCGTGTATGAGAGCCGTACACGCCGGCATTACGGCAGACTGCCGAACACTTCCCATTCACTTCAATGGGAGCGCTCGTAACAGCGGCGTTTACGAGCGCTCCCATTGAAGTGAATGGGAAGTGTTCGGCAGCCCTGCTGTAACGCCGGCGTGTACGGCTCTCATACACGCCCGGCGTTACGTAGTGTGCATGCACCCTGAGTCTGCACCTTCCCTTCTTTCTCCTGAGTGACTTGGCCTCCATGCTTTACACTGCATCCCAGCATGTTCAGATATGTGTAAGCAGGATCTTCCCACCCTCATGGCTTGTTGCCTGCGGTCCTGTTGTGTCACCATTGTCCTCCCTGTCTCGGCGTCTTCCTCGGCTCTGGATCGGTTCCTGCGCTGGTGATAGAACTGGTTTAGCAGCTTATAAATCATGACCTGGATTATCACTCTCTGGATAAATATTTATCGGCTGCCTTATTCTTGTGATGCCTCGTGAGAACACCCCGGGCCCTGCAGATCAGCTCACCATATGTTAAGTCATAGCAAACATATTTGGGGGCCCCAGCATCTATGTACGGGCTCCATGACTGAGTGTGCAGTCCGAGGGGGGCGCCGACTCTCGGTTCCAATAATTATGGAGCAGGTCCTATCCAGCTTTGCAGAAATGGAACAGAAACCCCCGATTGAAATCAGTGTAACACAGAAAACACTTGGATGTCATCTGAATACCTTCCATTCAAAAAGTCAGAATCCCCTGGACTTGCACACTTGGCCGTGAGAGAGTCTATCAGTCTGATAGGATATAACACATTTATCATATTATTTATATACACATCATATCTGATTTTATATTAGACATATTACATTACATATTGTTAGACATCATATCACACATCAGATATCCTATCCTATCAAATAAGTTGTTGCTAATCACAGATTATATTTGACTTCATGTCACACATCTCAGACACCATATTACATATTGTATTAGACATCATTGCCGTCATCATTGACAATGTGTCAGTCTTAAAGGGGTTTTCTAGGCAAAAACAGTTTTTTTTTTTTTAAAGGGGCTCTCTCACTGGGAAAAGTCATTTTTAACTAATCACATCTTTGCATAGGCTTTAGAAAGTCTATTCCACACCTACCTATAGTATGTAGATTGCCTCAGTGGTTTCTGAATAAGTCCGTTTTTATTCATATGCTAATTAGACTGGTGCACGATGCATCGTGCACCCCCTTTGCTATTGTTTCCTATGGGAGGCTGCTGCTGCTGCTGGTGACTCAGCTTCCTGTTTGCCTCACACATAGGAGATAATAGAAGAGAGGAGGCTGCTGGGAACTTCCTGTGCTGGCAAGAAGCTCATTAGCATATGAATAAAAACAGACTTATTCAGAGACCGCTGAGGCGATCTACATACTAAAGGTAGGTGTGGAATCGCATTTCTAAAGCCTATGCAAGGATGTGTTTAGATAAAAATGACTTTTCCCAGTGATAGAGCCCCTTTAAATGTGTCTTTTAGTGCTACTAATGGGTTAATAAATGCACCCATATACTTTTTAGGGTGTTTGGGGTGATTTCTTGGTGTCTCTCCTGGTGTCTCCTGCTATTGTTCACATGGTTTTGCTTCCTGCTATGTAACTTCCTCACTCCCCCCCTTACCTTACTCCCCTCCCATACACCCCCACCCTGTCTTTCTAGCTATCCCACCCTTCCCTACCTACTCAGCCCAACCCCTGACCCATAGTATATACTTCCCCTTCGCGCGTCTCCTCCTGTACTGATTCAGTCCTTCTCCAGCGATGGTCCACCTCTACTGCACATGTGTAGATGCTCAGTAGAGGTGAATTACCAGCAGCGGCGCGCACAGTTGAGAAGACCGCGCACCCGGCCACTTCACTACAGAGGGAGGAGCCATCTCACCGGAAGAAGCCATGGATGGTAAGTATGATGGAGTAGATGGGGGGGGGGGTCCCTGGGGCAGTCACATGACCGCTCCAGGGATATAGGTAAATATACATTTTTATTAATAATGTTATTTAGAAAGTAGGAGGGTGTTTAGGTCAGTGTACGGAGTTCAAATTATCCCAGACAACCTCTTTAATAAATTGCCCCAGTTGTGTCAGACCTGTATCAGGTATTATATCACACACCATCATCATATCACACACCCATATCATACCAGACATCCCACAGATTCTATTGTGGGAGATATTTAGAACTACAGATATCTGTCCAATTTCTATCCAATCAGATCAGTCGTAAATGTCCAGCTTAACGGTATCTAATCAATCTTCAGGGCAGTTGCCAGGCATGTGGCGTGTAACCACACGAGGAGACGACAACATGTGTGTTTCGGCCTCCTCAGTGACATTGGTGTGGAGGAGATTAATGAGGGGCGGGTCGCTGGTTTATAGGGATGTGCTGTGATGATATAGCAGCTCACGCCCGTCTGGAGCCGCCATTGTGTAATATTCTTCAGGTTACCGTGACCCAACCCATCAGCCAACTCCGGGATATGACCCAACATCCGACCTCCTGCAGTCCCATGTAGGGGAGTCCAGGACAGAGAGATTTGTGCTGCTGCTGTGTTATATACACAGACGGATACATTGTTACAGGCCCTCAGCTGTGAGAAGTGTAAGGCCTGTGTGTTTCCATTCACAAACAGGAGCAGAGATAAAACACAAAGGGAATCTGTCAGGGCGATTTGGGACACTAAACCATCCACAGGCTCTTATAGACTTGGAGTTTAGTATCTCAGATTGCCCTATTATAAATCGTCAGTGTCCCCAATAAAAATAATAAACCCGAGCCCCAGAGAGGAGTCCGATAAGACTTATATCTAAGCAAGCATCAAGGTCTATTGTTTTTAAATGCGGGCACAGATGGATGTAAAATAAAAAAAAAGAAAAAATCAATATGACCGGTTCCTTTTAAGAGTCACAATTTGCTTACAAAGTTGCAAAAAATGTAATTTTCTTTGCTATTCTGGCCAAAGGTTATATGTGTGGTGACCTCTCTGCAGATACGATGGTGGAGTTGGCGCCTCCGTCCTACCAGTCTACTACTGATCTGCTCCCTGTTAACAGTGGGTGCGGTGCCCATCGACACAGATAAGACCAAGGTGAATGTGGAAGCAGCAGATGACGGGCAGAAGTCTCAGTCCTCTGTGAGTATCCAATGGCATGTCATGCATCTTATAGCAGTGTTATTCCACCCTGCGGTGTCAGTCGCAGGGGGTGCAGGTGATCGGTGTATGTGGTGCTGACTTGTTTCTTGTGATAGGACACAGGACTTTACTATGACCGTTACCTCAGGCAAGTGGTGGAAGTCCTGGAGACCGACCAGCATTTCCGAGAGAAGATCCAGAATGCTGACATCGAGGACATAAAGGTGAGATGCCCAGGAGCACATATATACAGCAGCAGTAGGGGGGCACGTATATACAGCAGCAGTACACACCCCAGGGGAACGTATATACAGCAGCAGAACACAGTAGGGGGGCACGTATATACAGCAGCAAAACACACCCCAGGGGCACGTATATACAGCAGCAAAACACAGCAGGGGGGCATGTATATACAGCAGCAAAACACAGCAGGGGGGCACGTGTGTACAGCAGCAGTACACACCCCGGGGGCACGTATATACAGCAGCAGAACACACTGGGGGCACGTATATACAGCAGCAGTACACACCCCAGGGGAACGTATATACAGCAGCAGAACACAGTAGGGGGGCATGTACATACAGCAGCAGAACACAGCAGGGGGGCACGTATATACAGCAGCAAAACACACCCCAGGGGCACGTATATACAGCAGCAAAACACAGCAGGGGGGCACGTATATACAGCAGCAGAACATGATAATTACTGGGTTTTGTTCTCTTGTACATTTCCACAGAGCGGGAAGATCAGTAAGGAGCTGGACCTGGTCGGCCATCATGTCCGTACCAAGCTGGACGAGTTGAAGCGACAGGAGGTGGCTCGTCTGCGGATGCTGATTAAGGCGAAGATCAGCTCCCCGGAGGGTGAGAGGTTCTTCTTTAGATCTGGGGGGGGGGGGGGCTGTTTGTATTTTGCAGCACCTGGAATAGACCCCTCCAGTTAATAACAGAGGTGCCTGATGTGTCTTGCTGACTGTCCCCTCCCCCACTATTTCACAGGTAATCTGGGGTTACCCTGCATGCACTGTATATGATAGAAGGGGTCAGCACTTTGGGGAGATGCAGCGGTGACCCTGTACACACTTTATGACTTTGTGTCGGTATTTCATGGGAGATCTAGGGGTGAACCTGCAGGAACTGTATATTGGGGAGCAGTATTACAAAGGAGATCTGGGGGTGACCTTGCAGGCACTGTATGTGATATTGGGGGCTCTTTCTCACAGGTACTGGCATTGATCGCCGCTTACTCCTCAAGCAGTTCAATCACCTCAATCACATGAAGCCTGACTCCTTTGAACCCCAAGACTTGGACATGCTGATCAAAGCGGTGAGTATAGACCCTGTGATGTCACCCTAAGACGTGACAGATGTGTGGCTGATCCTGGCACAAGGCTATGTCCAGGTGGGGCAACAGTGACGTCCCTGTATATAAATCTCTAAATCCCTCGTACATCACTTATATTTTCATTTGCAGGCTGTTTTTTGTTTTGTTTTTTATTATTATTATTATGTAGATTGTGAGCCCCACATAGAGCTCACAATGTACATTTTTCCCTGTCATTATGTCTTTTTTTTTTTTGGAATATGGGATGGAAATCCATGCAAACACGGGGAGAACATACAAACTCCTTGCAGATGGTTTTATGCCCTTGGCGGGATTTGAACACCAGGACTCCAGCGCTGCAAGGCTGCAGTGCTAACCACTGAGCCACCGTGTGGCCCCATTTGCAGGCTGTTTTGTCACAGGTTTATCTGTTGTCACCTCCATTTGTTGCACTTTGTATTGAAGAAGTTTCCATGTTTTAGGCTTAGATTTATGGCTTACTGGCAGCTAACATGAACCACAAAGTGGCAGACGGAGCGGACAGTAACAACCCATAAATGAGTAACATCCTAGAAATCAGTAACGCTCCATACACCACTATATCCACAACGGCCCTTGTAGAATAATGATAGGGTATAATGGCGCCATCTGGTGGACAGTTTGATGCATTACACTTTGCTGTTTTCAGGCCACAAAGGACTTAGAGAACTATGACAAAAAGCATCATGATGAGTTCAAGCGTTACGAGATGCTGAAGGAACATGAGAGAAGAGAATATCTGAAGAGCCTGGACGAGGAGGCGCGCAAACGGGAGGAAGCCCGATACGAGGAGATGAAGAAGAAACATAAAGATCACCCCCAAATCAACCACCCTGTAAGTAATACAGCTGCTGTAGGCACATTTTTTTCCTCCCCAGTCTTACGATTGATTGGTGACATCAGCTGGAGACAACTCTTGTCCGCTGACCGATGGCGCTCGTCACTTAGGGGGTCTACATCGTATCTGCTCTCAGCTTCTACAGCCACCCCATAATCCATAATCATTTATTATTGACGCTGGACACTACTCTAACAGTAACTATCACCTCCCCAGGGCAGCAAGGATCAGCTGAAGGAGGTCTGGGAGGAGTCGGACGGTCTGGATCCCTCAGATTTTGATCCCAAGACTTTCTTTAAGCTGCATGGTAAGTCATTTGCGTTCTTTATTCCAAGGATGTCACATCATGGCTGACCACTGGGCATGTCCATGGGGCACTGGCCAGGAGACAGAGGGTTTATAGCATAGTAAAAAGGAGGTGGTGGCTGGTGAATACATCTGCTGACATCAGGGATGAGACATGTCTACCTCCACATCTGAGGTCGTGTATAGATGGCTGACCTTGGTATGTGCCTAGTGTGCCTCATAATATATCCAGTTATCTATATGGCTGTATCGGTTACCCCTGAGCTATGGGGACCAGCAGGCAGGAGCTGGAATATTATATCCTGTCACTGCAGTTTGTGCATCTTCTTACAGACACCAACGGTGATGGCTTCATTGATGAGCAGGAGCTGGAGGCACTCTTTACTAAGGAGGTAAGGGGACGCTCCTGTGTCTGTGACCATGTCATGGCCATGGAGGTTGACTCATACAGCCCCATTTGGCCCACATCTGCTGAAAATTTCCAATGAAGTGATATTCCCTGGTTTATTGTAGTTGGAGAAAGCTTATGACCCCAAAAATGAGGAGGATGACATGGTGGAGATGGAGGAAGAACGATTACGGATGAGAGAACATGTGATGAATGAGGTGAGTAGTGCCGGGGAAATGGGGGCAGCATTATAGGCATCGATGGTTGGAACACTGATGGGCAGAGCTGTACAGGGGCAGAGTGTCAGGAGGGGCAGCAACTAAGTCTACACCTTCTCCAGGGAACAATGTAATATGTGACTCCCCAGGCAGATGTCTCATGTATAAAGGCTTCAGGATGAGGTGCTGTTCTCCGCAGGTCACAGGTTAAAGTGCATTTTTGGTCGCAGCTTCCAGATAAATACTGTAGTGCCAACCTGTCAGCCTGACCATGACCATGCACGTCAGGGGTATACGGCAACTACAGCTGCAACCACTTGCTGATCACTGAGAGCAGCTCCTGGCTAATGGTCTCCCCACACTCTCATTGTCACAAGAGGATTTGCCCCCTGTTTTGCAAAGTGCAAACCAGAAGAAGTGAAAAGAAATCTATTTCCTGAACATAAAACTGTGAAATTGGAGGCTGTAGGAGAAACTGTGAGACTGTGGCCCCTTCTGATGCCTGTCAGCGTCCACATCCATGTTCGCACGTGTACGTATAACTGGCAGGCACACGTGATGATACGTGACCCCTTCTGATGCCTGTGACCAGTGTAGATGACTCTGTTTTTGTTTTTCTCATCCTTACTCTCCTTTTCCCCTCTTTGTCCTTTCTTTTCCATTCTCTGATTTTGTCTATGGCTCAGTTCACACAGGTCTCGTGGCTTTAGTTTATAATACATAATGGGGTCGGGTACATTATTATTGACAGAATAAAACTGCAGATTGCACTACTATAGGCAACGTACCAGGAAGCACAGTGGGTATATTGTGAGATATTTTGTCGCTTCCCTGATGATTATATCAGACGTTATTGTTTGGTGTCGTTGCAGGTAGATGTGGATAAGGATCGACTGATAAACCTAGAAGAGTTCCTTCGAGCTACAGAGAAGAAGGAGTACTTGGAGCCAGATGTCTGGGAGGTAATGTGCCGTCCTCTCTGAGTGATAGGGGGTGAATCCTATTCTTTGGGTGATGGAGGGAGTGAAGCCAGACTGTCTGAATGATGGCATGGGGTAAAACCTGTCTCTCTGAGTGATAGAGGGTGAAGCCATTTTCTCTCTTGATTTACCAATCCTCCAGCAAGTGTCTGGACCGTATCATATCCTCATTTCTATATAATGGATATATATATATATATATATATATATATGTGGATCAGAACTGAGCATTGCACATAATCACAAAGGTCTGATGAAGGTAGAAGTCACCCCCGGCCTCCCCCACCAGTGCCCATAGGATATCACCCAGAGCTGCACGCTGATGTTCTGTCTCTTTTTGCTCCTGACCATGGCCCATCTGCCTTTCTTTCCTGTTTCCCTGTGACCTTACTCGTCTGTTTTTTTGTGGTCAGACCCTGGATGATCAGCCGGTCTACACCGAGGAGGAGCTGCAGGAGTTTGAGAGACATATTTCTAACACAGAAGATGAATTGAAGAGGAAGAAAGATGAACTGGACAGACAGCAGGAGGAACTGCACAAACAGCACCAGTACATCCAGGCCCAGCGGCAGGAACTGCAGCAGGTAACCCGGGCATTGGCGCTGGATGCACGCCTGTAGGATTAGCTGCACTGGATGGATAGTAGGCTGACAGCACCATGCAGTGCTGCTCCACTCATAATAGTCACTGCTAACATTGCATTTCATCACTTTTGTTTCTCCAGGTTGTACAGCAAATGGAGCAGAAGAAGCAGCAACCGCCAGTTTCCCCCCCAGTCGCTGATACTGGAGCTCATTTCCAACCAGGTATGTTCCAATATGATGCATTATACTTGATCCACCAGGATCATCTGCCCTTTTGCTGAGACAAATACAATCCAATATGAAGGAGGGCAGGTCGGGCCAGCAGATACAGCCCAGATGAGAGAGGACGGGCCGGGCCAGCAGATACAGCCCAGATGAGGGAGGACAGGCCGGACCAGCAGATACAGCCCAGATGAGGGAGGACAGGCCGGGCCAGCAGATACAGCCCAGATGAGAGAGGACAGGCCGGGCCAGCAGATACAGCCCAGATGAGAGAGGACAGGCCGGGCCAGCAGATACAGCCCAGATGAGGGAGGACAGGCCGGGCCACCAGATACAGCCCACATGAGGGAGGACAGGCCAGGCCAGCAGATACAGCTCAGATGAGAGAGGACGGGCCAGGCCAGCAGATACAGCCCAGATGAGGGAGGATGGGCCAGGCCAGCAGATACAGCCCAGATGAGGGAGGCCGGGCCAGCAGATACAGCTCAGATGAAGAAGGGAAGGCCAGGCCTGCAGATACAGCACAGATGAGAGAGGGCTGGCCAGGCCAGCAGATACAGCTCAGATGAAGAAGGGAAGGCCAGGCCTGCAGATACAGCCCAGATGAGAGAGGATGGGCCAGGCCAGCAGATACAGCTCAGATGAGGGAGGCCGGGCCAGCAGATACAGCTCAGATGAAGAAGGGAAGGCCAGGCCTGCAGATACAGCACAGATGAGAGAGGGCTGGCCAGGCCAGCAGATACAGCTCAGATGAAGAAGGGAAGGCCAGGCCTGCAGATACAGCCCAGATGAGAGAGGATGGGCCAGGCCAGCAGATACAGCTCAGATGAAGAAGGGAAGGCCAGGCCTGCAGATATAGCCCAGATGAGAGAGGATGGGCCAGGCCAGCAGATACAGCCCAGATGAGGGAGGATGGGCCAGGCCAGCAGATACAGCTCAGATGAAGAAGGGAAGGCCAGGCCTGCAGATACAGCCTAGATGAGGGAGGACAAGCCGGGTCAGCATATATAGCCCAGATGTAAGAGTTTCACGCAAGGAGGGTCCAGGCAGTGAAAACCAGCTGGAGCGCTACAACCGTGTTCACACGTCTTCAGTCATGTAGAAGCCGTGCAGAGGAGAGGTCTTGGGCTTATAGGGCAGTGACATCATCATGAGCTCATTTGTTACTGATAATCTTGATGATGATTGTGGCTGTAGTAGATGTTTTCTACTAACTGATCTCAGGATTGATGGTGATGATAGCAGTAGTAGTAGTCTAATGACTGAGCCCAGGACTGATGATGATGGTGGTGGTAATAGTACATGTTCTTTGACTGAGCTCAAGACTGATAATGGTGATGATGATGGTGGTAGTAGTATATGTGATCTTCTGATCTCTTTTCCCTTTCATAGCTGGTGAACAGATAAGTCACTTGGCATCTCCAGAAGTTGGGAATCATCAGCCGTTGCCCCCGGGACATTTGCCGGAGGCGGCAGTAGCACACAGTCAGCAAACCCCGTAAGTGGCAGCCGCCCTGAATGGACACTACCTGAAAACTACTGAACAATCTGCCTACAAACTGCTCATTATTTTGGGGTCCCCTCTGCCCCCCAACCTATCGATGTTAGACACCCTCATACTCTGTGCCCAGGACCAACCAGGAGAATAAAATCTTGTTATTTTCTGTGTGTTGTGTGGAGGGATGTTATTCCATCGTACTGCGCCGACCATAAGGCTCCTCCTCACCAGTGTAGAACATCGCACCTCCTGGACGCGGCGCAATGAGGGACAAAACCCCAAAGAAGAACAATACTTTATATGATCCATGGAATCTCACAGTGTACAAGTGATGATTTATTCTGGTCAGGCCTTGAAAATATAATATTTGTTCCCAGTCTCTTCTGGTTGATGTGTGCCCACCTGTTCCGCAAATCTAATTTTCATCACTAAAAGTGGCATTTAGTCTACGAGACCTAATAAATGGCGACTGTTTCATTGGGTACATAGTGGAGAAGATGTAAAGTTGTCCAGGATATACCGTATATACTCGAGTATAAGTCGACCCGAATATAAGCCGACCCCCCTAATTTTACTACAAAAAAAAACCGTAAAACTTATTGACTTGAGTATAAGCCATGGGAGGAAAATGCATGACATTATGTTTGTGCTCATGTTAATCCTAGCCGGCTTCGGGCCTATATGGTAATATCCCAGACGTCTGGGGCATCATCATACAGGCCCAAAGTATTATGGTAGCAGTAGCAGCCTGTTGCCATACAGGTCCAAAGTCTGTGCTAGCATTAGCAGGCTATTACTACTACCACAGGCTTTGGGCCTATATGGTACTGCTAGTACAGGCTTTGGGCCCGAAGCCAGCTAGGATTAACATCGGATCCCAGAGAAGTGAGTAAAACTGTTTATTGTTTTCTCTCACCTTCCCTGGGGCTCCGATTATTATACTCGGGGGGGGGGGGGGGGTCTGAAAAGACCCCGAGTATAATAATAGCGGCAGTGGGATCGCAGCCTGGTCTCGGGCCCACTCACTGCCGGCTTCCGCGGTCTATAGTATAAGGTGAAGCGGGGGTCGGCTGCGATCGTCATAGAACTTAGCCTAAGACTTCTGTTGGAAGAAGTGCTACAAAATGCGCCAAGTTGAGGCCCATTTTTTGGCCACTTTTCAGGCACAAACGCCTTTGTAAACGTGGGCCAGCTGCTCTGATTCCACATTTCTTACACGGACATGTTAGCTGCCCTATACAGCCGACATCCGTTTGTCCATTCATTTCCCTGAGTTGGCTTATTCAACTCTGTTATTTTGGTATTAATCCTTTTTATTTTTAGCTCTCAATGTCTAGTCCCAGATGTGAAAGGAGAAGGAATTGTAAGCACAGGGTGTACTCCAAATGTCCTCAGCGCATGCCAGGCAATAATGAAAGATACAGTCATGAGAAAGATAGCGTCCACCTCTGAATTTTCTGGTCTTACTTATCAGGACATTATAACAAAAAACATCTGGTCCTTGGAAGGTCTTAAAGGGATTGTCCAGGACAACCCCTTTAACTTTTAAATCAGCCAGGGTCTGTGAAAAAAAAAAAAAATCATACTCACCTGTCCCCGAGGCTATGGTGTCCTCCTGGCACAGTCTGGTCTTTCTCCTGTACGTTGCAGATTGGCCTCAGCAGTCACGGGAATTTTTTTCAATGCCCCCAGCTGATTTAAAAGTTAAAGGGGTTGTCCATTTTTGCCTGGACAACCCCCTTAAGATGAGGCAATTACAACCTGAGGTGAAAAAACACACAACAGATTCCACTGGGTCATTTTTTATTGACATGGAGTAGCCATGTGTGAGGACCCTCATGAATCAATGCTTGTACAGAGATGACAAAGTCCTGCTTTTCTGGATGACTTTATCTGTTTCATACATCGTTCTCGTGGAGTTTTGACCATCTCTTCTTTACAACGATGCCTGGGATCATTAAGTTTTGTGGCAAGTTCCCACAACAGCATTTCCATTTGGTTGGGGTCTGGACTGCGACTGGGCTATTACAGTTCCCTGATTCTAGTCTTTTTCAGCCATTCTGTTGTAGATTCGCTGCTGTGCTCTGGATTATTGTCCTGTTACCCAACCCAGCTTTGGGAAAGCTTTAGTTGTTAGATGGCCTCACATCTGACACTGGAATACTTTGGTTTACAGTGTTCATGGTTGACTCAATGAGTGTAAGGTGCCCAAGTCTTGTGGCTGCAAAACAAGTCGGAATCATTCCTCTTACACCAGGCTGGACAGCTGCTACACCAGACACGACATTGTGCATCATAACCAGATATCTCCATTTTCGTCTGCCTAAACTTATTCAGCAATAAATAAGGAATAGTCACAAGGGCATTTTTGTGCCAGTCTTTTCACTTTTACGGAAATGTGCACGGTCTCATCCTGCACCATATTTATCAACAGTTATGCCATATATGTGACGTAAATGTCAGCAGAAAACTGGCACAGAGGAATCGATAAATGTTCTTTGGACGTGGAACTGTCTGATCAACAGCAAATCAGGAGGTTCTTTAAAGGGAGTCTGTCATTGGGGTTTTTTAATTTTAACTAAATCTATCTTAATGTATCCTTTAGAAAGACTATTGTAGACATGGGTGTTTTCATGAAAAAGGAATGGAAATGCCCCCCTGGGCTCCGTGAACACTAATTTGCATAAGAAGCAACATAATAACAGGGAGGATTACAAGTTCCAGCCCAGAATCCTTCCTCCTCCTTAGCATAACCACTAAACCATCATTCTGTCTATATAGAACAGTCTGTGATATATAGTATATGCAGTATGTGATGTTGTTATAAGTATGTTCTGTATGTTCTGTTCTGCTTACTTATTCTGCTTTGTCTGCCTAGCAACAGTGAGGTAGTAATGGAGGAGGAGCTGAGCTTAGGGGGAGGGGTTGTTAGACAGGGAGCCATGATGGAGCATGGAATAAAGTGTTCTGATCTACAAGAGTAACCATCTCATAGTGGACTTATTCCAGAAGACCTGCATCCTCACTACAACACTACAATTGGCGACGAGGATTAAGAATCATCAGCTAAAGGTATTTCACTGCTACAGGAAACTGTTTACAAGACTGCAATCCTAGCACCAGCCATGGCCTGCTTACCCTCCTTTGCTGTATTTGATGTGCACCAGCCCCAAGCAAACTTGGCAGCATGCTGGAATAAATGGCTGAAACGCTTTGAGATATTCCTGCAAGCAATGAACATTACTGACAATGCAAGAAAGAAAGCCATGTTATTACACTATGCAGGGGAGCAAGTCTATGATATCTTCACAACTCTGCCCAATACAGGGGAGGACAGTGACTATGAGCTAAGCAAAGCAGCACTAACTAAGCATTTCTCTCCATACATAAATGCAGCTTTTGAAATTTTCAAGTTTAGACAGTCAAAACAGTCAGCAACAGAAACCATTGATGAATATCATGTCCGCTTAAGACAACTTGCAGCTTACTGTGAATTTGCAGATATAGACAAGGAAATTCTGATGCAAATCATACAAGGTTGTGTGTCCTCTAAGTTAAGGAGACAAGCACTCAGAGATCCCACCATGACTTTAGCAAAGCTACTGGACATTGCACGTATTCATGATGCAGCAGAGAATCGAGCTAAACTTATAGAGAACACAGACTGTATACCAGAGCAGCCATCTTCTGTAGCAAAGCTCACTCAGAAGCCACATGTGCCTCACACACAGGCTGCAGCCTGCTACAACTGTGGAGGTCCTTATCCTCATCAGAAACCATGCCCAGCAAAGGGAGTAACTTGTCATAACTGTGGGAAACAAAATCACTTTGCAAAAGTCTGCAGATCAAAATCACAATCTTCTCTCTCTGCTAAACAAGCCTTGCCACAGAAAGTTCAGGCAGTGCAGTCAGTGTCCCCTGCGGATGAGCCCAGTAGCACCTACTTATTCTCAGTGACTGAGGGGTCTCGCAATGTGCATGCAATGTCTAATCCCAAACAAGTCATCTTAATACATGGCACTCCGGTGGAGACACTGGTAGATACAGGGGCGTCTGTCAATGTTATTAGTCATGCCACTTATAGCCAGCTAAAGAACAAACCTGCTTTGCAATGTACTAACCTGAAGATATATCCTTATGGTTCAGCTACTGCATTACCCTTATGTGGCAAATTTCAGGCATTACTAACGGCTGATGGGAAATCCATCACGGACACTTTCTATGTAGTGGAGTGTTCTGCAGACACTCTTCTCAGCTGCAATAGTGCGGTATCTCTGGGCCTAGTGAAACTGGCAAACAGCGTAACACACTCTTCTGTCCAAACTATTATGCAGAAATATCCTCAACTCTTTCAAGGCATAGGAAAGCTGAAAGACTTTCAAGTGAAATTACACATTGACCAGTCAGTCCAGCCGTCAGTTCAACCTCACAGGCGCATCCCATTCCATGTCCGCAAGCTAGTGGAGAAAGAGCTACAAGACCTAGAGACAGATGATGTTATTGAACGTGTCGAGGGCCCAACTCCCTGGGTCTCACCAATTGTTGTTGCGCCTAAACCTAAGCAGCCTGGTAAAATCAGGTTATGTGTGGATATGCGACATGCCAATCGAGCCATTCAAAGAGAAAGGCACATTACGCCTACCATTGATGATATTCTCACAGATCTAAATGGTGCAAAAGTATTCTCAAAAATTGATCTAAAATCTGGTTATCATCAGCTTGAATTGCATCCAGACTCCAGATATATCACAACTTTTAGCACTCATGTCGGTCTAAGAAGGTTCAAGAGGCTGAATTTTGGCATTTCATCGGCTGCAGAAATCTTTCAGAATGTTATCAGGCAGGTTCTTTCAGGAATACCTGGAGTCCTCAATGTTAGTGATGACATCATTATCTTTGGCACAACCCAAGAGGAACATGACAATCACCTAGAACAAGTCTTTCAGAGACTGCAAACCTGCAATTTAACTGTTAATCCATCAAAATGCGAGTTCAACAAGACGTCATTGAATTTTTTTGGCTACATTTTTTCTGAAAATGGTGTTTCTGCAGACCCTGAGAAAGTAGCAGCCATAACCTCTGCTAGCCAGCCACAAAATGTCTCAGATGTTCGAAGTTTTCTTGGTCTGGTCACATACTGTGGACGATTCATACCTGATCTGGCTACTGTTTCTGAACCCCTACGACAACTCACTAAAAATGATACTCCTTGGTCATGGACAGTTGAACATCAATCAGCATTTGACACACTAAAGTCCAGTCTTTCTAGTGACACGGTCATGGCCTATTTTGACCCACTAAAGTCTACTGAGCTCATTGTGGATGCCAGTCCTGTAGGCCTTGGTGCAATTTTAACTCAGGTGTCCAAAACTGGCAGTATCTCCACAGTCTCCTATGCGAGCAAGGCTTTAACAGAAACGGAACTGCGCTATTCTCAAACTGAGAGGGAAGCTCTCGCAGTTGTATGGGGATGCCTTCATTTTCATCTTTACCTCTTTGGTTGTCCATTCACAGTGGTCAGTGATCATAAACCACTCATTCCAATCTTCAATAAACATTCATCAAAGCCACCCCCACGACTTGAACGCTGGCTACTCCGCCTGCAGAACTATCGCTTTCACTTGAGATATGAGGCAGGAGCTGGGAACCCTGCAGACTATTTTTCAAGACACCCTTCACCACAGTCTACCAAAGATGACTTGCCTGCCACTGTCTTAGCTGAGGAGCATGTAAATTTCATTGTTACACACTCTGTGCCAAGAGCAATGACCCTCGAAGAAATTAAACATGCGGTGGATTCTGATCCCCAACTTCAGTTGGTAATTGACACTGTTCGGTCTAAGAACTGGAACTCTTTTCTAGCTGACACTCGTCTTCAACCGCAGGGCCAAACAGCATATTTACAGGCCTTCTTTAATGCAAGACACTCTCTTTCTGTATCTGACTTAAACATACTACTACGTGGCAACCGCCTGGTCATTCCTCAGAAACTTCAGAGTAGAGTGATCGATCTGGCCCATGAGGCCCATCAAGGTATAGTTAAAACAAAGCAATTACTTAGGGAGAAAGTATGGTTTCCTGGACTAGATAAACAAGTGGAAGCACTTATTGCCACATGTATACCTTGCCAAGCAACTACGGTGGACCATAGCCGAGCACCAGTACAAATGACACCTCTGCCAGACAATCCATGGACTGCTGTGAGTGTTGATTTCTGCACTTTGCCAGATCATTCCTATTTACTGGTTGTCATAGATGATTTTTCTAGGTTTCCAGTCATTGAACCCGTTTCCACCACCTCTGCAAGAGCTGTCATACCAAAACTGGACAAAATCTTCTCTGCATATGGCATACCTGAAACAGTGAAGACTGACAATGGGCCACCTTTCAATAGTGCAGATTTTCAGTCTTTTGCAACTTATCTTGGTTTTAACCACAGGAAAATAACTCCTTACTGGCCTCAAGCCAATGGTGAAGTGGAGCGCTTCATGCAATCAATCAACAAAACTCTTCGGATTGCTACCATGGAACACAAGGATTTGCAGCAAGAATTGTACAGATTCCTTAGACAGTACAGAGCCACCCCACACTCTACTACAGGAACTCCGCCAGCGACTGCGCTTTTCGGCAGGCCTTTGCGCATTAAGCTTCCAAACATCCCAGTAGTTCACGTCCAGACTCCATTGGTCCTCAATGATTCCCTTGCCAAAGGCAGGATGAAAAGATATGCAGATAAGAGAAGTTGTTGCTTCAAACAGCTGGATGTGGGAGACTGGGTCCTCGTTAAAAGGCTGAGACCCAGTGACAAGTTATCATCCCCTTATCATCCAGAACCCTTTCAAGTCACACACGTCAAAGGTACCATGGTTACTGCTCAACGCCAGGGTCATCAAGTGACACGAAATGTCTCCCATTTTAAAAAGCTTTGTGACTACAACCCAGGAGCAAGTGCAGAGGAGACAGATGATGAGGAAATTTCACCAGGTACAACTGGTTCAGCAACACCAACAAGAGATACCGAAAATTCACAGACTGTTTCTGATAACGAGATGTCTCAACGCTACCCGACAAGGATAAATCGAAGGCCACCAACGCACCTCAGGGACTATGTTCTGCAGTAAAATTTTCTTTTCAGTTCGGACCTTTTATTTATTGTTCATTTATAATGTTTGCATTTTATTTTATTTTTTTTTATAAGAAGGGGAGAGATGTGATGTTGTTATAAGTATGTTCTGTATGTTCTGTTCTGCTTACTTATTCTGCTTTGTCTGCCTAGCAACAGTGAGGTAGTAATGGAGGAGGAGCTGAGCTTAGGGGGAGGGGTTGTTAGACAGGGAGCCATGATGGAGCATGGAATAAAGTGTTCTGATCTACAAGAGTAACCATCTCATAGTGGACTTATTCCAGAAGACCTGCATCCTCACTACAACACTACACAGTATCAGTATATAGTGTGGTGTGTGATATGCAGTCTCAGTATACAGTACAGTGTATGTCGTGTCTATATGTCTGTACAGTGTGTGATATGCAGTGTGTAGTAACAGTATATAGTACAGTGCCTGATATACAGTGTGAAGTGTGAGTATATAGTATAGTGCGTGATATACAGTGTATAGTGTCTGTATACAGTGTAATGTGTGATATACAGTGTGTAGTGTCTGTATACAGTGTAGTGTCTGATATACAATGTATAGTGTCTGTATACAGTTCAGTGTCTGATATACAATGTGTAGTGTCAGTATACAGGATAGTGTGTGATATACAGTGTGTAGTGTCTGATATACAATGTGTGATATACAGTGTATATTGTCTGTATACAGTGTAGTGTGTGATATACAGTGTAGTGTGTGATATACAGTGTGTAGTGTCTGTATACAGTGTAGTGTCTGATATACAATGTGTAGTGTCAGTATACAGTTCATTGTCTGATATACAATGTGTAATGTCTGTATACAGTGCAGTGTGTTGTATACAGTGTGTAGTGTCTGTATACAGTGCAGTACATGATCTTGTCCATAGAGGGCAGGCTTTTTTTTTCCTTCAGACATGAAAGTGAAAGTAATGTCTATGAGGAATGTGAGACTGCGCCGCGGCCATTACAGGGTGTAGGACAAGAACCAGGAAATGAAAAGCTGTGGAGAACATGAAGGAGCCGACACATCCCCTCTACTTACTGCTGATGTTACTGGTGACCGCAGGTAAGTGTCAGGGCCTGGGGGTGGAGGAGGATGTGACTACATATAAGTAGTATCTGCCATGCATGGCCCGGATTCAGCTCCTGAGCCTTCTCCATACATCCCTTTCCGGCCAATCACATACATTTACCTAATTATGGATTAGCGATATCACCTCCTGCTATTTCAGCTGCTGACAATAAGCTGATACTGTTTATATTCTGCATCAAAGTTATTTGACTCCTGCAGGTCTGCACAAAATGTCATATAGACACGACATACACTGTACTGTATACTGAGACTGCATAGCACACACCACACCGTATACTGAGACTGCATAGCACACACCACACCGTATACTGAGACTGCATAGCACACACCACACCGTATACTGAGACTGCATATCACACACCACACCGTATACTGAGACTGCATATCACACACCACACCGTATACTGAGACTGCATAGCACACACCACACCGTATACTGAGACTGCATAGCACACACCACACCGTATACTGAGACTGCATAGCACACACCACACCGTATACTGAGACTGCATAGCACACACCACACCGTATACTGAGACTGCATAGCACACACCACACCGTATACTGAGACTGCATAGCACACACCACACCGTATACTGAGACTGCATAGCACACACCACACCGTATACTGAGACTGCATAGCACACACCACACCGTATACTGAGACTGCATAGCACACACCACACCGTATACTGAGACTGCATAGCACACACCACACCGTATACTGAGACTGCATAGCACACACCACACCGTATACTGAGACTGCATAGCACACACCACACCGTATACTGAGACTGCATAGCACACACCACACCGTATACTGAGACTGCATAGCACACACCACACCGTATACTGAGACTGCATAGCACACACCACACCGTATACTGAGACTGCATAGCACACACCACACCGTATACTGAGACTGCATAGCACACACCACACCGTATACTGAGACTGCATAGCACACACCACACCGTATACTGAGACTGCATAGCACACACCACACCGTATACTGAGACTGCATAGCACACACCACACCGTATACTGAGACTGCATAGCACACACCACACCGTATACTGAGACTGCATAGCACACACCACACCGTATACTGAGACTGCATAGCACACACCACACCGTATACTGAGACTGCATAGCACACACCACACCGTATACTGAGACTGCATAGCACACACCACACCGTATACTGAGACTGCATAGCACACACCACACCGTATACTGAGACTGCATAGCACACACCACACCGTATACTGAGACTGCATAGCACACACCACACCGTATACTGAGACTGCATAGCACACACCGTACTGTATACTGAGACTGCATAGCACACACCACACCGTATACTGAGACTGCATAGCACACACCACACCGTATACTGAGACTGCATAGCACACACCACACTATATACTGTAGGTTACGACCCCCTGGGTGTTTGTGATGTTTTGTTGAATATTCAGATTTTTGGCACATGGTCTGGGAGTGCCCGATAATTAAAGGCAGGGGCGGATACAGGGCCGGGCAACCTCTAATGGGGGTGGTAACCCGGCCAATTTCTTTTTTTCTTTATTTAATTTTTTTTTTTTTTTTTTTTCTTTGAACCAGCCCAGAAGAGCTGCCGCGCTCCATGCGCTGGTTCAGACGTCAACATATCAGCGTAGGCGGCATCATGACGCCGCTTACGCTGATACGGAGACATCTGACGAGAGAAGAGGATCGCTGAGGCAGCGGGATCAGCAGCAGCGCAATCGGTAAGTATAATAACATTGTTTTGCTTTATTTACCAACTTCCCCGGACCTGATCACTGCCACCCCCGCTTCCCCTTGAATTATAGGCCGCAGAGGCCGGCAGTGAATAGGCCTGGGCCAGGCCGCGATCCCACTGCCGCTATTATTATACTCGGGGGTCTTTTCAGACCCCTGAGTATAATAATCGGAGCCCCAGGGGAGGTGAGGGAACATAATAAACAATGTTACTCACCTCTCCGGGATCCGATGTTAATCCTAGCTGGCTTCGGGCCTATATGGTAATGCACAGACGTCATGTGGTCTGGTATATTACCATATAGGCCCAAAGCCTGTGCTAGCAGTACCATATAGGCCCGAAGCCTGCTAAGATTAAAGGGGTTGCAGCTGAAGATGGAGGCGTTGCTGGAAAGAGCTCTCGGGCAGCAGTGGGGACGCCCCCATCGCCGTTTGAGCGCTGGGGCCCGCCCTCATTGCTGCGGAGAACTCATTTGCATACCGGTTAAAACCAGTATTTCTAAGGAATGGCGCCGCGGAGACCATGTCTAAAGATAAAAGATGAATAGCCTTACTTAAGGCTATTCCGACGTGATAATTAGAAAAAATGTTGCTTTAGTGGTAGAATCCCTTTAAAGAGAACTTTTTATGGGTTTGGGCAAAGGCAGTTCTATATGCCGCGGGAAAGCCGACAGCGCGCTGAATTCATATATATATTAGAACTGCCTTTGCCCAAACCCATGAAAGGTCCTCTTTAACATCGGATCCCAGAGAGGTGAGTAACAGTGTTTATTATGTTCTCTCATCTCCCCTGGGGCTCCGATTATTATACTCGGGGGGGTCTGTGGCCCCTGTAACCTCTATTATGCCCCACAGCGGCCCCCCTGCAACCTGTATTATGCCCCACGGTCTATACCCTCCAGACCCTCTGGTAAGTAGGGCCCCACCAAAGTCAATTGCCCAGGGCCCCGCAAAGCCTGGATCTGCCACTGATTAAAGGTTTTTGGTCCGAGGTTGTAAACCTGTTATCGCGCTCACTAAACACCCCAATTCCACTCTCACCTGAAATATGTTTGGTGTTTTGGATGAAGAGATGTGGCCACACCACTCTCGAATCTTTTTGTGGGAATTTCTTTCCCTAGGTAGATAGGCTATTCCCTGTGGTGGATGGATCCCCGTGATTATGTGTGACAGGGTTAAGCAGATCATTGTCGTGAAGAAAGTGATCTAGTTAAAAGTATGGCAAATTTTAATGGCGGGTGGGCGGGCCTCACTGAATCAGTCCGTCTATTAGGGCCTTTGACATTCTGCTTATTCTAGGCCTCAGGCAGTACCGCAGGGCTGACAGTAACTCCAACACCATTTAATGATACTAAAATGGCGCTGCTATGTAGTAACCGAGCCAACTAATAAAATAGAGTCCTGGTGCCATTTACTCTGGCTGTAGTGATAATAAGATGACTCTGATGACCCTGACATACAATAATGAGATGACTCTGCTAATTCTACCTTCTGATGATGATAAGAATACTGATCCCACCTTCTAGTGACATAATGACTGCTGACTCCACCCTCTAATGATAATGACACGACTCTGCCGACCCACCTTCTAGTGATGAGCTGAGTCCATCCTCTAATAATAATAAGATGACTCTGCTGATTCCACTGTCCAATGATAATGACATGACTGCTGACTACACCCTCCAATAATGAGATGACTCTGCTGACCCTAACGACAATGAGATCACTTTTTTTTTACACCACTCTCCAATGATGGTGAGATAACTCTGCTGATCCCTCCCTCTAATAACAATGAGGTGACTCTGAGTGTTTTGTTACAGTTGCCACTGCAAAGCTGACAGTGAGATGCAGAAAATAAGAAATGTCAGCTTAATGATACAGTCCTATGAAAAAGTTTGGGCACCCCTATTAATCTTAATCATTTTTAGTTCTAAATATTTTGGTGTTTGCAGCAGCCATTTCAGTTTGATATATCTAATAACGGATGGACACAGTAATATTTCAGGATTGAAATGAGGTTTATTGTACTAACAGAAAATGTGCAATATGCATTAAACCAAAATTTGACCGGTGCAAAAGTATGGGCACCTCAACAGAAAAGTGACATTAATATTTAGTAGATCCTCCTTTTGCAAAGATAACAGCCTCTAGTCGCTTCCTGTAGCTTTTAATCAGTTCCTGGATCCTGGATAAAGGTATTTTGGACAAACAATTCAAGTTCAGTTAAGTTAGATGGTCGCCGAGCATGGACAGCCCGCTTCCAATCATCCCACAGATGTTCAATGATATTCAGGTCTGGGGACTGGGATGGCCATTCCAGAACATTGTAATTGTTCCTCTGCATGAATGCCTGAGGATTTGGAGCGGTGTTTTGGATCATTGTCTTGCTGAAATATCCATCCCCGGCGTAACTTCAACTTCGTCACTGATTCTTGAACATTATTCTCAAGAATCTGCTGATACTGAGTGGAATCCATGCGACCCTCAACTTTAACAAGATTCCCGGTGCCGGCATTGGCCACACAGCCCCAAAGCATGATGGAACCTCCACCAAATTTTACAGTGGGTAGCATGTGTTTTTCTTGGAATGCTGTTTCTTTTTGGACGCCATGCATAACGCCTTTTTTTATAACCAAACAACTCAATCTTTGTTTCCAAAATGAAGTTGGCTTCTCCAAATGTGCTTTTGCATACCTCAGGCAACTCTATTTGTGGCGTACGTGCAGAAATGGCTTCTTTCTCATCACTCTCCCATACAGCTTCTCCTTGTGCAAAGTGCGCTGTATTGCTGACTGATGCACAGTGACACCATCTGCAGCAAGATGATGCTGCAGCTCTTTGGAGGTGGTCTGTGGATTGTCCTTGACTGTTCTCACCATTCTTCTTCTCTGCCTTTCTGATATTTTTCTTGGCCTGCCACTTCTGGGCTTAACAAGAACTGTCCCTGTGGTCTTCCATTTCCTTACTATGTTCCTCACAGTGGAAACTGACAGGTTAAATCTCTGAGACAACGTTTTGTATCCTTCCCCTGAACAACTATGTTGAACAATCTTTGTTTTCAGATCATTTGAGAGCGGGCTGTCCATGTTCGGCGACCATCAAACTTAACTGAACTTGAATTGTTTTGTAGAAAGAAATGGTCCAAAATACCTTCATCCAGGATCCAGGAACTGATTAAAAGCTACAGGAAGCGACTAGAGGCTGTTATCTTTACAAAAGGAGGATGTACTAAATATTAATGTCACTTTTCTGTTGAGGTGCCCATATTTTTGCACCGGTCAAATTTTGGTTTAATGCATATTGCGCATTTTCTGTTAGCACAATAAATCTCATTTCAATCCTGAAATATTACTGTGTCCATCAGTTATTAGATATATCAAACTGAAATGGCTGTTGCAAACACCAAAATATTTAGAACTAAAAATGATTAAGATTAATAGGGGTGCCCAAACTTTTTCATAGGACTGTATGTTCCCATGGGAGTGAAATCCTACAGATTTTTTGCATTGAAAAAATCTCCTTTCCTGCTATAAATCCACGGCAGATAAAATTTCACCAAATGATATGTTTTTTGTTCTGCAAACTCCACAGCATATACCATATATACTCGAGTATAAGCCAAATTTTTCAGCCCAGTTTTTGTGCTGAAAAAGACCCCCTCGGCTTATACTCGAGTCAGCAAAAAAAAAAAAAAAAAAAGCCGCAATATCAATGTATAGAATCTCCCATAAAATAGCGCAAAAAAAAAATTAAAAAAAATTAAAAAAGTAAAAGTTCTAAATCACTGCTTTCACTAGAATACATTCAAAAGTAGAAAATTACTGCAAGACACATACACATTAGGTATCCCTGTGTCTGACAGTGCCCGGTCTACAGAATATAGGGGATCTGCAGTGCTCCTGTTCCGTCGGGAAGGGGTTAATAGGAGCACTGCAGATACCCTATATTCAGCCAGGCTGAATTCCAAGTGGGGGAAGAAAAAACAGTCCTCAAGCTCAGGGAAGGGGCACACAGACACCAAAACATCCCCTCCCCTTTCCCAGCACCAGCAACTACTGCACCCAAAAACTCTGACAATTTTAATTTTTGAAATTTTCCAGTAGCTGCTGCATTTCCCCCCTCGGCTTATACTCGAGTCAATAAGTTTTCCCAGTTTTTGTGGTAAGATTAGGGGCCTCGGCTTATAATCGGGTCGGCTTATGCTCGAGTATATACGGTAATTGACATGTTGCAGATTTTCACATCTTCATGATTTTTTCTAAATTATTTGTAGATGAGATTTCTTAAAATCCTATTTACTTTGCTTTTACTGTAAAATGTCTGAAAAATTTATTCTATGTTCTAAATATATCAGGGAGTCAAATGCATCATTCTTGACACTTGGACATCCTCTGATATGTTCCTTATTGTTTTATCTTTAGATGGTCTGACAGTCACTATGAAGGCGCCGCTTATCTCGGTGCTGAGAGAAGTGAATGTGACAATCCCATGTGATATATCAGACTTTATTCCTGGGAAAACTATCAATGTGCGTTGGACCAAATCACAGAATGGACAGGATCTTCTAGTGTACACTTATACACCTGGACAACGGATTCCCTCCAGACCAGGATCTTACATGGAGGAGGACAGAGAAATACAGAAAGGAAATGCCGCACTTCACATCCCGCAGGTGCAGTTCAGTGATGATGGAGAATACACCTGTTATGTAATAGTCACCCCAGAGGGCGCAGAAGGGAGGAGCAGTCTGCAGGTGTCAGGTGAGTCAGATATGTACAGGGTAATACTGTCCTCCATACCCGGATAAGGTTCCATAACATTCATACAACTCTGTGTCCCTTTAAAATAGATGTTTCTCCAGGAAATTACCTATTGTTTAACCTTTTCACTGCCAGGGGTTTTCACATGTATTGCACCTCTGGTAGCCAAGGCAATTTGCACAGTTTTGAGATGGACAAATGAAACCTTAAATTGTAACGTTAAAAAGAACATATAAAGTAGATACTTGCAGCATTGTCAAGCTGTCACCAAACCACCTAAAATAAGAGTTCAACATGTGCAAAGTTTATTCTTATAAGGCCTACATTTGCATGCGTATATCTTCTTTGACGACCAGAACTTGAAGGATCAAAAATCTGCTTTGAAGCTGGAAATGTTAGAAAAAAAAAAGAAGCATATAAAATGTAAGGCTGAGGCCACATGGGGTATTTTGGTCAGGATTTTGAGGCGGATACGGCCTCAAAATCCTGACCAAAAAGATGGCTCCCATTGAAATCAATGGGAGGTGCTCTGGTATTTTGCATTTCTGTTTTTCCCTCCCCCCCCCCACTCCAAGAGCCATTATTTTTTTGTTTTTCAGTTTACAGGCACATGACGGCTTATTGTTTGCGGGACAAATTGTACTTTGTAATGGCGACATTCAATATCCTGTACAATGTAAAAAAATATATATATTAAAAAAAAAAGTATTTGTGGCAATTTCTTATGGGTTTCATTGTTACGGCATTCACTATGTGGTAGCAATGAACGGTTACCTATATTCTGTGAGTCAAAAAGATCACAGAGAGACCAAATTTAAGCAGTATTTTAAATGTTTTGCTTAGGCTCAGAGGGGTATTACATTATCCCTGTATGTGACAGCATGCTCCCTGTTTGATAGGAGAGGGGATGACATGGACAGAAGTCCTCACTACCACTCTCCCTGGAGTCACATATAGTTTATGCACAGACATTGATGATTTGTCATGGTCTCTGCAACTCTGCCCCTTCCCCCTCCTTCATGCACCTCTAAATGCTGCCTGAGGTAGGAAGGGGGAACAGCGTTTTCACCAACAAATTGTTCTGGATGTATAATGGTATAAACCTAACAACATGGTATAAAATCTGATGAATTGTGTCACACGGTAATACAAAAATTCACTACCTAAAATTTCATTGTGCTGTCTCTTATTGTATAGCTTTGCCTTCCGCTGTCCTGATACCTGGAGACGTTGTCACTGTGGAGCTGGGGAGCGAGAGATCCGTGTCATGTGAGGTCAGCAACTTCTACCCTAAAGATACCCTAAACATCCGCTGGGTGCGACATGAGAAAGATTCTCCTAAATATGTGCTCCTGGAGAGAGAAACCTGCATCGGGGAGAGTATTAATAATACAGATGGGACGTTCAATACTACCAGTCATCTGACCTTATATCCTACAATGGAGAACAACGGCTATAAGTACTCATGTGTGGTGAAGCACCGATCTCTGCGGCAGGACCTGATGATGGGCTTCACCCTGACAGTAACAGGTGATCTGCTTTATTCTCTGATGTGTTGGCTGCCGCTATACTATATGCAGAATGACTAATAATGGGCGAACCTTGCAAAATTTATTTCACAAAAATATGTGAGGTTCATCCACAGATTTCATTTTAAACTGTAAAATTAATAAACGCTCCTTTCCTGGGAGTCCCTGCATCTTCTGGCCTCTTCTGTGACATTAGTTACCCTGGGTCACCACTGAGGCCTGTGGTTGGGTCTCAGCAGACATGTGGGGGGCATCGCATTGTGATACTTTCATCAAAGTGTTATGATATTGATACCCCTCCACTGGACAGATGAGACCGACTCACAGGCCTCAGACCTGGGACCACTGACATATATATATACATCACGAGGAGGCTAAGAGAGGCCGGGGACGCCTGGGAAAGTCGAGGTTGACGCTGTGTTTGAGCCCTGGAAAGAGAAATGTGAGTTGTTTTATTATTGTTGTACACTTTCCCTGGGACTCAAAGTATAATAAAGATTTGTAGGGAAATCCCAAAAACCTTCGGTTTGCCTGAACTTTTTGGAAATTTTCTTGTAAAATCTGTAAGAAACTTGATTTGATATGAGTGTTTTCTTAATCTCGGATGATGTCATGTGAATTGTCCTCTTATCACTTCTTCAATTAGATTTTATACATCAGTCAGATTTAATCCCTGTGTTTATATCAGATTTCTGCAGCCCTGCACCGAGTGGCAGCCCCTTTTCTGTATAACCAGGGGTCGGTCCCTGTTTAATTGGGGACAGCTACCCCTCCAGTCTTGATATAGTGTTGGGAAGGTAACTCGGTCGCAGCAATGGTGCGGACCCAACCAGTGAGACACAGGGTCACAAAATCTTATAGCAAACAGATTTATTTAGAAAAAAAAAAGCAAAATAAATAAACCTTTACGTCAGGCACAAAATGAGCAAAATAAAATACAGCCTTAACTTCAGGCAAAAAGAGTGAAACAAACCCTGCTCATCTAAGCACTAACTAAATAATAAAGACTAACGGTACATGGGGCTTACTGCCAGCCACACGAATCAACAAAAAGAGCTGAAAACAGTCTCTCAGTGTCAGGACAGACCCAGGCACTTCCTCTCGCTGCCAGGACCTGCTCTGAAGTGCAAGCTCTGCAGCCTTTTATGGCCCAGTAACCAGCCTATGACCCACATCTGGGGCTGAGGCCTATTCAAGACCCGCCCTGGACCACACATAGGTCAGAAATTTGGGGGAGATATACCATGACTCCAGCTCTGTGTCTGTCACCTTCTCACAATCGTTACCGATTTCTGAATGGCTCCTCCCCTACATCACACTGCTTGTATATCAGATCTCTCAGCCTCCTCTCCAGATATGATCACTATGTACAGTATAATGTCGGCCTAATGTCTACATTTTTATTTCTTCCATGTGATTACAGAGCGAGAAGATAACACCGGGACAGTTCTCGCTGCCGTACTCCTGACGCTATTCGCTGTGACACTCCTATTATTTGTTGGTTTACTTTACTATCAAGTGTTCAAGAAAGGTGAGACCTGTGTAAGGAGCCGGGTGATCAGTAAGACAGCTTGTCTGTTGGCGGACCATGTGATATTTCAGTCGTTTTCCCCTTTGTTATCTCTTTCTGGAACAGTTGGGTGATTTTGCAGCTTCCACAATGGGCTGTTGTTACGGTTCCGTATATATATATATATATATATATATATATATATATATATATAAATATTTTTTGAACAAGAGAACCTCTAGTCTGTAGAACACTACAGCGAGGTCCACAGGCCCATATGGGCGGCTGTATGTCTGAACTAAATGTGAACAGGGTGCAACACACACTGGCCGAGGTGCGGCGCAGTACTCAATGTGAAAAACTGCAGTGACAGTGGTGTGGTGCAGTACTCAGTGTGAACAGGGTGCAACTAAACCCTGCCAGTTAAGCTCACTGGCCAGGTACACCAATACTGCAGAAACAAACAAGGCTGCCAAGGGTTAAACACTGACCCCCCAGCTATATGTGATGGTTCTGATGTTCCTCCTATTGATGATTAATTGGGCAGATTTACCATTCAGTCAGTATCTGCTCATTGGTTGTGACGGCTCCCGGTCTATTGTGTGTTTTATCTTTTTGCTTCTTACAGATCCCCCCGTCCTTTCTGAGATCATTGGGACCGATCATCTGATTGACATGACCAGGACGACTCTGACTTGTCAGATTATGAACTTCAAGCCTAAGGACCTGGAGATCTCTGTCTGTCTGAAGAGACCTGGGAAAGAGGTGAAGACGATCCACACCTGGACATCCCCCAGAGACCCAGAATCCTCAGCCCCAGCAATGAAGGGTGACAATGGTGGGGATAGTAGTGTGACTATAGAACAGCAGAGTCTGATGAATGGAGATGTCAGTCCCACACAGAGGCCTCTACAGCTGGACATGTCTCCAGTTATAACACCTGATAGACCTCGTCTTCTCCGCTGTATTCCATGGCACAGACTCTCCACTTACAGCTGTCAGTGTTCTGTTCACATCACTCCCAGCTTCTCTGAAGACAATAGAGCAGAATTCTCTGTACAAGTCTCACACCCGACACTGACAGCAGCGGTCTATAAGAAGAGAACATTGCAGGTCTACGGAGGTAAGAATCCTCTTATACCAGGAATGATGATTTGTTCTTCTACTTATTTGAGAATCTCCCTCTATGATCATCATTGGCTCCAGTCAGTAAAGACAGAGAGCCGCTTCTTCCCACTATATCTCCAGTGCTGTTCTGCAGATTTCTCTTTTCTTTATGTTCCTTTGGTTGTGTCACTTACCTCACACTATTCAGGTAAATGTATGTGTTGAGTCCACAGGACTGCGGGGGAGGGTGAATTTCTATGAAATCCTCACAAGAAAAAAGAATTAGTCTATACAGAGTAATCACTTCATATTAAAGGAAGTTGGGTATAAACCTAATCCCAGTCCCGGGTAGAGGAGACTCCACATATATCTAAGTTATTCAGCTTTGGATCCTCATTATCGTAGAAATTTCTGTTTTATTCATATGCAATTGAGGTGAAAAGTGCTAGAGCTGAGAGCAAAGCCCAGGCAAGCTAAGACACGCCCCCGAGGACTTTACTCCTCATTTGCATATACATAAAACAGCGACTTACATGAAAATGAGGCTGAAAGCTGAATAAGAAAGAAATATATGGACAGATATGGGTTTATCACCAATTTCCTGCTGACAGACTCCCTACAAGGCCCCTTCATTACGTCTATGTCTGCTGGTAACCTAGTAATGTTTATCTCCCCGGTGGATTACTTCCTTGTAGTTTATCATCTTATGTCCTTACTATATTGTAGTCTTCCTTCATGTACTGACTCCCTGCTGATGTACAGCAGCCGGTCTAAAGAAGCAACACTGCAGTGTAAGGGTCCATTCACACGGAGTAAACGCGCGCTCATTTTGGCACAATACACGTGTAAAAATAAGACTCCCTTTGACTTAAATGACATTTTTTTATGCGATGCGTTTTTTGAGACGTTTTTTTACACGTGTAAGAAAATGTCAACGGGAGTCTTATTTTTACATGTGTATTCTTTACACGTGTATTGTGCCAAAATGAGCACGCGTGTGAATGCACCCTAAAGCATAAAAGGAGTCTGTAGATCATCCCGAACCTCTGCTGAGCCAGGAGGTGAATCCAATAGTATCTGAGATTCTAACAGAAGATGCAACTGAAGCCATTGGCTATAACCGGCTCATAAAAAGATCGTTGCTTCAATGTAGAATTAAAGGGGTTGTGCAGGATTGTATAACATGGCTTCTTTCTTCATCTTAGGAAGTGACCTCATATCTACAGGTCAGATGTTAATGCTACAGCTCAGTCTCATGAAAATGAATAAGACTGAACTGTGCATGGCCATGTGACCAATAGATGTGATGTCACTTCCTGAGATTAAGAAATCAGGTATGTTTTCAAATCCTGCACAACCCCTTTAAGTGAGACGCAGAGCAACAACCTGTTGATAGGGGGCGGATCACAGACTACCTCAGACTCCAATAGACAGTGCAGCTAACCTGGAGTCACTGATCAGAGCTGAGTCTTAAGGACAAGCTGAAAAGCAGTCCATGTGTCAGCAATGATGAGAAGACATTTCCCGATGCAGTGTCTGTAGATTTATCGTCCACTTTTCGCCTTAGTTTATTCACTAAATTCTCCTTTTCCCCCTGTAGTTGCTCCAGCATTATTAAGGATTGTCAGTCCAGTGTACATGACCCACGGGGAGCCGATGACGCTGACATGTCCGATTATTGGATTTAAGCCCAAACCTTTACAGATAACATGGCTGAAAAAAGATAAGACCAACCAGGAGACAGAAATCATAACCTGGAATTCTAATGATGGGACTGATGTAAGAAATAATATCCACAAAGTAACAGAGAACGAGCACGAAGACAAGTCCTACAGTGTCCAAAGTGCCCTAAAGATTACACCAACTGTAATGGAAGATGATGGAGCCACATACATTTGTAGAACCTATCACCCCGCAACAGATAAAAGGGTAGAAGAAGCATTGGTCATGGCGGTAACAGGTGAGAGGTCACGGACATACATTGCTATACATGTCTCACACATAACACATTCATAAATAGAATAAAGATATAGAAATGTACAAGTGAATCTTACAATCTACTCCCCAAACACAGACACATTCCTGCCTATTACTAACCTGCAGTAGGCCACCCCTGGTCCACACACCGTATGTCTATTATACACTACAGGCCCCTGTGAGATAAGGACCTTCCTCCTTGTGTCTTATCCCACTGACACAGCTGATATTGAGGTGGTGAACTAGTAACCCATAACTGTCCGGTTGCACTGATTTATATGTCTACACCCAGCATTAGGGTAATGGGCTTTGTCACCGACGTGATTTTTTTCTGGACAACTATATCAGAAAACACAGACACAATTTTTTTTACACAAATTGTACAGATTCAGTGATACATTTGTGTAGCTCAGATACAAATACATACATAGAGATAATGGGGTCCCATAGCAAAAGTCAGATTTGTCCCTCACTCTATATGTAGAATAAGAGAAGGGGTACTGTGCATTGTCTGTATATAGAATAAGAGAAGTGGTACTGTGTAGTGTCTGTATACAGAATAAGAGAAGTGGTACAGTGCAGTGTCTGTATATAGAATAAGAGAAGTGGTACTGTGCAGTGTCAGTATATAGAATAAGAGAAGTGGTACTGTGCAGTGTCAGGATATAGAATAAGATCAGTGGTACTGTGCAGTGTCTGTATATAGAATAAGAGAAATGGTACTGTGCAGTGTCAGTATATAGAATAAGATCAGTGGTACTGTGCAGTGTCTGTATATAGAATAAGAGAAGTGGTACTGTGCAGTGTCAGTATATAGAATAAGAGAAGTGGTACTGTGCAATGTCTGTATATAGAATAAGATCAGTGGTACTGTGCAGTGTCAGTATACAGAATAAGAGAAGCGGTACAGTGTAGTGTCTGTATATAGAATAAGAGAAGTGGTACTGTGCAGTGTCAGTATACAGAATAAGAGAAGCGGTACTGTGTAGTGTCTGTATATAGAATAAGAGAAGCAGTATTGTCAGTGGCGTAACTAGGAATGGCGGGGCCCTGTGGTGAACTTTTGACATGGCCCCCTCCTGACCAACACCTATGCTGAAGACCTCGACCGACCGACCCCCACTTCCCCCTCGAGCTCTATTATGCCCCATAGTGGCCCCTGCCCCCCCTGGGCTGGAGATATTGGTGCCGTGTGTTTCGGCACCGATTTCTGCCCACTGTGAGGAATGTGATGCCTAGTGATGACACTGAGCTGTGAAGAGCGCCCCCCCAGTACAAGTCTAAGGATGACCTCTGTCAGGAGGGGCGTTCCTCACAACCCAGCCAAACTGTTAGAAACGCCCATGTCGTGGTGGGAAGAGATCGGTTCCGAAACTAACGGCACCGATATCTCCAGCCCAGGGGCACATAACAGGAAAGCAGACAGTGCACTAATTTCAGTTCACTGTCTTCTTTTTAGCGGTATATAAAACTGCATGTGCAGGAAGACGTGAAAGATACACCCCTGAATACAGAAAGATGAGCAGCATGTAGTGTCAGTTATAGAAGTGCTATAGACACCCAGTGCTCCAGCATCTCAAATCATCACAAGGGCGCCTGTTGGATATAGACCTTAGAAGAAAGTTCCCTATATTTCCAGACCTCCAGGAACTTACAGACATTACTAACCTGGTCACAGTCATATTTCTCTTGGGGTTTTCTCCAGGTTTTATTGGTTTCCTCCGACAATCCATATACACATTGATCATAATACAATACAGGACAAAATGACAGGAAACATAGACTGATACCGTGTCTGATAACTCTGTGTGATGTTCCCTCAGCTGTTCCCGTGCTGGATCCTATAAGGCTGGTAGAAGACAAGGTCCACGTGGGAGACAAGATGAACCTGTCCTGTAGGATACATTCATTCTACCCCAAACCTATAGAGGCTATATGGTACACAGAAGATGGACAGTCACTGCCCTCTGATACCACTGATGTCCTCTGTGACCCATCTGGTCTGTACCACCTCACCAGCACCATGACTTACTCACCAACATTGAAGGACCTGGGAAAGACATTCACATGTGAAGTGAGACATGAGAGTACTGGAGCCCTGAGAACAACTACATGGAGACTGGAGGATCTGGGTGAGTGGTAGAAATGTATAAATTGTGCTCACTATGGTCATATACTGTAGGGATATTATTATGTATCTGAATACTATCAATCCCATGGAGCCGTACACATGAAAAGGGCTCACCTACTAAAAACAAAAAAACAAGTATAATAAACTGATGTGTTCTCGTAATTTTTTGTCATATTCTTTGTGCTGCTTTTCTTCTTCTCCACTTCACAACGATTGGCCATTACTCCATATACTGCATGCTTATAATCTATGTATCAATGTCAGAGTCACTATTTTTGAGGATCTGCACCTTCCAAGATCTCAATTTTCATCTGAAGTTTTGTGAATCAGGTAGTTTATTAGACTTCTGTTATTCTATATCACACAGGGCTGACTCCATACTGTACTGTGTTATTCTATATCACACAGGGCTGACTCCATACTATACTGTTATTCTATATCACACAGGGCTGACTCCATACTGTACTGTGTTATTCTATATCACACAGGGCTGACTCCATACTGTACTGTGTTATTCTATATCACACAGGGCTGTCTCCATACTGTACTGTGTTATTCTATATCACACAGGGCTGACTCCATACTGTACTGTGTTATTCTATATCACATAGGGCTGACTCCATACTGTACTGTGTTATTCTATATCGCACAGGGCTGACTCCATACTGTACTGTGTTATTCTATATCACACAGGGCTGACTTCATACTGTACTGTGTTATTCTATATCACACAGGGCTGTCTCCATACTGTACTGTGTTATTCTATATCACACAGGGCTGACTCCATACTGTACTGTGTTATTCTATATCACACAGGGCTGACTCCATACTGTACTGTGTTATTCTATATCGCACAGGGCTGACTCCATACTGTACTGTGTTATTCTATATCACACAGGGCTGACTCCATACTGTACTGTGTTATTCTATATCACACAGGGCTGACTCCATACTGTACTGTGTTATTCTATATCACATAGGGCTGACTCCATACTGTACTGTGTTATTCTATATCACACGGGGCTGACTCCATACTGTACTGTGTTATTCTATATCACACAGGGCTGACTCCATACTGTACTGTTATTCTATATCGCACAGGGCTGACTCCATACTGTACTGTGTTATTCTATATCGCACAGGGCTGACTCCATACTGTACTGTGTTATTCTATATCACACAGGGCTGACTCCATACTGTACTGTTATTCTATATCACACAGGGCTGACTCCATACTGTACTGTTATTCTATATCACACAGGGCTGACTCCATACTGTACTGTGTTATTCTATATCACACAGGGCTGACTCCACACTGTACTGTGTTATTCTATATCACACAGGGCTGACTCCATACTGTACTGTGTTATTCTATATCACACAGGGCTGACTCCATACTGTACTGTTATTCTATATCACACAGGGCTGACTCCATACTGTATTGTGTTATTCTATATCACACAGGGCTGACTCCATACTGTACTGTTATTCTATATCACACAGGGCTGACTCCATACTGTACTGTAATATTCTATATCACACGGGGCTGACTCCATACTGTACTGTGTTATTCTATATCACACGGGGCTGACTCCATACTGTACTGTGTTATTCTATATCACACGGGGCTGACTCCATACTGTACTGTGTTATTCTATATCACACGGGGCTGACTCCATACTGTACTGTGTTATTCTATATCACACAGGGCTGACTCCATACTGTACTGTGTTATTCTATATCACACGGGGCTGACTCCATACTGTACTGTGTTATTCTATATCACACAGGGCTGACTCCATACTGTACTGTGTTATTCTATATCACACGGGGCTGACTCCATACTGTACTGTGTTATTCTATATCACACGGGGCTGACTCCATACTGTACTGTGTTATTCTATATCACACGGGGCTGACTCCATACTGTACTGTGTTATTCTATATCACACGGGGCTGACTCCATACTGTACTGTTATTCTATATCACACGGGGCTGACTCCATACTGTACTGTGTTATTCTATATCACACAGGGCTGACTCCATACTGTACTGTGTTATTCTATATCACACAGGGCTGACTCCATACTGTACTGTGTTATTCTATATCACACAGGGCTGACTCCATACTGTACTGTGTTATTCTATATCACACAGGGCTGACTCCATACTGTACTGTGTTATTCTATATCACACGGGGCTGACTCCATACTGTACTGTGTTATTCTATATCACACGGGGCTGACTCCATACTGTACTGTTATTCTATATCACACGGGGCTGACTCCATACTGTACTGTTATTCTATATCACACAGGGCTGACTCCATACTGTACTGTTATTCTATATCACACGGGGCTGACTCCATACTGTACTGTAATATTCTATATCACACGGGGCTGACTCCATACTGTACTGTGTTATTCTATATCACACGGGGCTGACTCCATACTGTACTGTGTTATTCTATATCACACGGGGCTGACTCCATACTGTACTGTTATTCTATATCACACAGGGCTGACTCCATACTGTACTGTGTTATTCTATATCACACGGGGCTGACTCCATACTGTACTGTAATATTCTATATCACACGGGGCTGACTCCATACTGTACTGTGTTATTCTATATCACACGGGGCTGACTCCATACTGTACTGTAATATTCTATATCACACGGGGCTGACTCCATACTGTACTGTGTTATTCTATATCACACGGGGCTGACTCCATACTGTACTGTGTTATTCTATATCACACGGGGCTGACTCCATACTGTACTGTGTTATTCTATATCACACGGGGCTGACTCCATACTGTACTGTTATTCTATATCGCACGGGGCTGACTCCATACTGTACTGTGTTATTCTATATCACACAGGGCTGACTCCATACTGTACTGTGTTATTCTATATCACACAGGGCTGACTCCATACTGTACTGTGTTATTCTATATCACACAGGGCTGACTCCATACTGTACTGTGTTATTCTATATCATAATAGGGCTGACTCCATACTGTACTGTTATTCTATATCGCACAGGGCTGACTCCATACTGTACTGTTATTCTATATCGCACAGGGCTGACTCCATACTGTACTGTGTTATTCTATATCACACAGGGCTGACTCCATACTGTATTGTGTTATTCTATATCACACAGGGCTGACTCCATACTGTACTGTGTTATTCTATATCACACGACTGACTCCATACTGTACTGTGTTATTCTGTATCACACAGGGCTGACTCCATACTGTACTGTTATTCTATATCACACAGGGCTGACTCCATACTGTACTGTGTTATTCTGTATCACACATGACTGACTCCATACTGTATTGTGTTATTCTATATCACACAGGGCTGACTCCATACTGTACTGTGTTATTCTATATCACACAGGGCTGACTCCATACTGTAGTGTTATTCTATATCACACAGGGCTGACTCCATACTGTACTGTGTTATTCTGTATCACACAGGGCTGACTCCATACTGTACTGTGTTATTCTATATCACACAGGGCTGACTCCATACTGTATTGTGTTATTCTATATCACAAAGGGCTGACTCCATACTGTACTGTGTTATTCTATATCACACGACTGACTCCATACTGTACTGTGTTATTCTGTATCACACAGGGCTGACTCCATACTGTACTGTGTTATTCTATATCACACAGGGCTGACTCCATACTGTACTGTGTTATTCTATATCACACAGGGCTGACTCCATACTGTACTGTGTTATTCTATATCACACAGGGCTGACTCCATACTGTACTGTGTTATTCTATATCGCACAGGGCTGACTCCATACTGTATTGTGTTATTCTATATCACACAGGGCTGACTCCATACTGTACTGTATATGTAATTGTATTTTCTCTCTTGCAGTTTCTGCGCCCAGTGTTTCTGAGATTTCTTGTTCTCCTCCAACTCCTAAGTCTTGTGACATGGTGACCTTATCCTGTGATGTCAGTGATTTGTATCCTCCGGAGTTTAATGTTCAGTGGTATAAAGGTCTTCAAAAGATATCACAAGATAACTACAAACAAACAGAGTCTAAGCCCTACCAGAGAACCCTAGAGGTGAAGTTTCCAGCAGATTCTGGATGTCATGAGCAGGATTTCCGTATGGAGATGAATCACTGTGGAAAGTCTATTGATAGAAAATTCAGACTGAATCTAGAAGGTAACTATCAGACCGGTCATGTACTGGGGATGAATTGGTCATTATATGTTTCCTGCTATTCCTGACACAACCACACAGTGATCATTGTATAATGAAGTTCTGTAATGGTCCATGATGGGGATTGTAGTCTTGGGTACGTTACTGTGTTGATCAGAGGCTCCTACTTACGGGGCCATTATACCAATATACTGTAAAGTTGCATCAGCTGTTATCTACAGTAATAGAAATGTGGAGGAGTTTTCTAGAAATCTCACCTACATGTTTCAACTAAAACCACAGTGACTTTAACACACAAATGTCAATTATTTCTTACACATGAATTTCAACCTTTTCAAGGAACACACTGTGGCTGCGTGAGCCGAAAAAAGGCATCCCGTATTACATACATTTAGCCCAACGAGCAAATGGGTGAAAGGGGAAAATTAAATTCAAGCTTCTTTTTTGATCCATCTTCTGACTTACAATAATAATGTTTTCCCAGGACATTCGAGTCTTCCAGTCCTTAGTGACATCACCAGTGACCCCAGTAACCCCAGCTATGGACAGTCTGTGACTCTGCGCTGTAAGGTGACAAACTGTAATCCTCAAGACACAGAGGTTAAATGGTTAAAGGGTGAGAAGCCTCTGGAGAAGGGACAAGGAGTAGAGAAGAGAATCCCCGAGAAGGACGGGTCACTATCCTGCTCACTCCAGATAACAGCGACAGCTCTGGACTATGGGAGACCCTTCACCTGCTGTGTGATACACAAGGGCAGGATAGTCAAGAAAGAACATTATCTAACTCTCCCAGGTAAGATACTGCTCAGAGAGGAAATGAATCAATCATATAAAGTAACATATAGGGGGATCTTCTGAGAGGGGTAAAGAACAAAAAAAGCCACGTCACCTGTACATAACCTCTTGTATTATGGCACCAGACAGCTCTTCTGGAGACATAAAGGTGACCAAAGATATCGGAAAGTCGACATCTTAAGTCTTTTCTTATAACATAGTGAGGTAGATGCCGCTGGTGTCACTTAGGAGTAAGGAAATATTACCTGTGTAGATGTACAATATGAAGAGCACAAATGAGAGAAGCAACAAGAACTCTATGTGCAAAACATGTACAACCCAGCAGATAACAACGGATGGGACATCTGCCAGATATCGGCATCTCTCCTGATATAATATTTTACTCTGACGGCCTCAGATTTCTATGTGGATAAAGCTCTGTGCTATTAGGGAGAGCAGTGATTTATGAACAATACTGGGTATGTGCTTCAGCATTAGACTAATATACTGCCTTCCTCAGACCATCCTCTAGTCTCTTGTGCTACTGTTCAGCACTGCCGGCATCACTTGGCACTTTTCCTTGGTCTCCTCTTGCTAGCAGGAAATAGTAGGGTTTCTTATGTGGGACAAGTCGCTGCCATCCATAGAAAATATCATGGCGGTAAATGGTGATTGTGACTGTAGGATTCTGAGATCTGCAATGTGGCCATATGTGTAATACCAACCAGAGTATCTGACATGTGACGTATACAGCAGCCTGAGGATTACAGGGATGGTTTGTGAGGTCTCCTCACTCCGCAGTGCACAGGTAATGGAGTAATCCTTCTCTTTCTTGGTCTCTTGTTACAGATAAACCTCCAGTGTTTTCAGCGATATCTGTGCGGCCGGAGAGACCTGTTGCAGGGAAGGAAGCCGAGTTTGCAGTGACCATATCTGGATTCACACCAGACATCAAAGTGAAATGGTATAAAGACTTCAGCACATTTTCCAGCGATGCCATCACCACGTCAGATTTACAGATCGGAAGGGACTCTCTATGTACTTGTTCCAGCACCCTGAGGTTCACTCCACAGCCCAATGACCATAAGGCGTCCATCCGCTGTGAGGCGACCCATTCTGTCACTAAGAAAGTCCATGAGCAGACGTACACCCTGAACCTCGCAGGTAGGATCACTATATGTCCACAAACTAGAAATACACATATAGTGTAAGAGCAGATTATTGTATGTTCACACTGAGGGTGCTCTCGAGTGGACAGTCTCTCCGTGTAAGGCTCTTCTATGTGTCTTCAGTAGATTCCTGGATTGTCATCTCATGTACTTTAGCACTTCTCATTCATTGCTCTTTTGGTTAATAGGAAGGACGTCAGATGAAGCTGGAAAACATTTACCTTACCCAGGTAAGTGACAGACATGTGGAGATGATATTTCAGGTGTCACCAGGCAGCGACCACCATCATATCCACTGAAATCTAAGTATGGAGCGGAATCTGCAGAGGAAGGAATCAGGAGTTTAGTTTTTGGGGTTTTTTTTTGCTATATTGGGATAGGGTTTTGCAAGCCCAATGTAATTGTAGGGTACCGTAATGTCCTGGAGAGGCCCAAAGTCTTCAGATCATCTTTAACATTTGTTCTCCAGCTGTCATAAATGAATGGGAAAAAGCAGCCCATTCATTTCATGGGGAGCGCACGTATGCCGGCTCCCATAGAAAGCAATGGGACCTGCTTTAAACGCTGCTGATTCGGAACGATTACACGTTCCGAATCAGCCAAAGTATCCCCCGTGTGAAGGGGCCCTTAGTGGGGAGGGCTCTTTAATAATGTAATAATGACTCCCTAGATGAGGAAATGAAGCTGCAGAATTTATTGTCCTTTCTCTTCTTTCCCCCTCAGGACCTCTAAAACTTCGACTGAGAACAAAAGGCATTCAGTGCCTGACAGAGAGTCCACGGGTGGGGGATAAAGTCACACTTACATGTTATGTCGATGGATGTGATGCAAATTATTCTGAGTTTGCTTGGAAGAGAGGAATGCTTCCTCTGGATGGCGACATAAAGACTGAGAATCTAGAGGACGGATCCGGCAGCTTCTCCACAGTCACATTCACAGCACAGGAGACCGACAGAGACTGTAGAATCACATGTGAGGTGAATTATAACTATGAGACCCAAGTGGAACATTTCACTCTGAAGCTTCTATAAAAATCTACAGGAGTCAATGAGAGAAGCTCAACAATGTCTATAGCGAGCACAGGCTCAGTGATGTCTATAGCGAGCGCAGACTCAGTAATGTCTATAGCGAGCGCAGACTCAGTAATGTCTATAGTCCTCAGATAAATGAGAACAAGGATAGACTAATTTATTTCTATGGTCCTGGAATAAACAAGAGACTGAGTGATGTCTATAGTCCTGAGGTATATACAGTGTTGGCCAAAAGTATTGGCGCTCCTGCAATTCTGTCAGATAACACTCGTTTTCTTCCAGAAAATAATTGCAAGCTCAAACTCTTTGGTAATATCTTCATTTATTTTGCTTGCAATGAAAAAACACAAAAGAGAATGAAAAAAAAAAATCAAATCATTGATCATTTTACACAAAACTCCAAAAATGGGCCGGACAGAAGTATTGGCCCCCTCAGCCTAATACTTGGTAGCACAACCTTTAGACAAAATAACGGTGAACAACCGCTTCCGGTAACCATCATCACCGGTATATGAGAGTAAGCGCAGACTGGTAAATGATAGCAAACATGGACTCATTGAAGTCTACAGACCTGAGGTAAATGAGAACATGCACAAAGTCATTGACGTGTATGGTTTGGGGTAAAAGGCAGTGAGCACTTTAATTTCCAGACAGGAATATGTATTGGCAGCTATATACCTCACTATATACACACGTGGACAAAATTGTTGTTTCCCTCGTTTAATGAAAGAAAAACCCACAATGGTCACAGAAATAACTGGAATCTGGCAAAAGTAATAATAACCAAACTACATGTTGACAAGCCACAAAGCTTCTGGGAGAATGTCCTATGGACAGATGAGACAAAAATCCAACTTTCAGCTCTATGTTCAGAGAAAAATGAAGCCTATCTTGAAAAGAAGACTGTCCGTACTGTGAGACATGGAGGAGGCTCTGTCATGTTCTGGGGCTGCTTTGCTGCATCCGGCACAGGGTGGGTTTTTCTTTCATCAAATGAGGGGGACCAATAATTATGTCCACGTGTGTATATATGTCATATTTACTGGTATTTAGGTGATGTGTATCTTGAACGAAGGTCTATAGAAAAATATCACCAACTAAGGGAATGCTAAATAACAGAATAAACCTATAAGATACTGAACAGCATAACACAAATGATGGTTTTATTAGTTCACACGGGGCAAGGGGGGCATATTTTGGTCCTGATTTTGACGCCGTGTCAGAATAGGACCAAAATACGCCTGTCGCGGCTTCCCACCTTGATGTAGGCCCAAATGAACGGGCCTAGACCGGAGCATGCTGCCGCGAGGCGGACGCCGTGGATGAATCAGACGCAGCATCTGCCTAAAGAAAGGGCAGCTCGCTTCTTTTTTCTGTGAGCGGGAACATGGAAAAAAAGTAAACTAGCGGTCTACATAAACCACCATTGTAAGGGGGCGGATTATGACGTGGATTCAGCACCAAAATCCACCCCCTCTTGCCCCATGTGAACGAGCCCTTAGGATTCAGATGCAAGGCCACAGTAACAAGGAGTAAAGTACAGGCTATAGGAGAGCAGCAGAAACAATCTGACAACTGTAAACAGTAGAAAATGCTTCCTAAATTTAATACACCTCTGCAAGCCAAGACTGGCCTCAGACGCCTTCACCAGAGCTCCTTGCAAGAGGAGGTATTTTCGCTGTCCTCGGGTTACGATGTTTCGCGGTTACGACTAGAGATGAGCGAGTAGGTCCTTGCTAGTCGGGAGTGCTGGCAGCTTGCATTTATGTGCGAGCTGACTTTTTCTCATAGGAATGCATTGGCCAGCGTTGATTGGCCAGTGTACAGCATTCGGCCAATCAACGCTGGTTCTGCCAGAGGCTCGTCTGTGAGGAGGAGGAGTCTAAAATCTGACCACAATGGAGACTGCTGTGGTCCGATCTTAGACTCCGCCTCCTCACAGACAAACCAGCGTTGATTGGCTGAATGCTGTACACTGGCCAATCAACGCTGTTCAATTCATTCCTATGAGAAAAAGTAAGGTCCTCGTAAAAAAAAGCAAGCTGCCTGCTCTCTTCCGATTTGCCGTAGGCTCGTCTTTGCTAGCATTCAGAGTGCAATGTCCGATGTAGCAGAGCTGAGTGTGCAGCAGGGTTCAGCTGAACCTGCTGCACACTCAGCTCTGCTGCATCGGACTGCTACATTGGCCAGCACTGCTACATCGGAGATGAAGCAGAGCTGGCCATTGGCTGAGCTGGGCTGCTCCGGAGTAGCCAGGCTGATCGCACGGCCCAATGTAGCAGTGCTGGCCGATGTAGCAATGTCCGATGTAGCAGTCCGATGCAGCAGAGCTGAGTGTGCAGCGGGGTTCAGCTGAACCTGCTGCACACTCAGCTCTGCTGCATCTCTGTGTGTGCTGAGCTCTGCCGCTTCTCCGTGTAGCATTGCTGTGTCAGCACTGCTACATCTGAGATCGGACCCCAATGGAAAATGCTGTGGACGGATCTTAGACTCCGCCTCCTTCGGCAGAACCCGCAAGCTGACAGGGATCCCGACCAGATAGAGCCCCAAAGAGCTGGGTGAGTAACATTTCCCCCCTAAATAGAGGTAATCCCTAGCTAACCCTGCCAGTACATCTATCCCTGTCTCACAGTCACATAGTTGAAGTCCCAAATTAATCGAATGTTAAATCGACCATTCATCTAAATTGGAGGTCACCTGATTTCGGCAGCCAATTCCTTTTTCCTATTTTTTTTTCGATGCCTCCGTTGTCGTAGTTCCGGTCCCACCTCCCCAGCGCAGTTATTGGTGCAAAAAATGCACCAGGGAAGGTGGGAGGGGATACAAATTTGTACTGCATTTGCCTCGTGGTATTCGATTGGAATCGAATACCTCGAACGGCCTGATATTCGATCGACTATGTATTCGATCAAACGGTGTTCGCTCATCTCTAATTATTAGAGAACCTCCAGATTCAGGATATGTAGGTTTTTGAGTCTATTTGAATAATTAATTGAAAGGGGCGTGTCCAAACTAATAGCAGTGCGCAGGTCAATTAGTGAGGTCAATCATTCTGTGAAACAGGTGTGTATCCAGTGGCCCTTATTTAAGGGTGAAGCCAGCACATGCTGTACATGCATTTCTCCTTGAAAGCCTGAGAAATCTGGCTCATACGAGACATTGTTCAGAAGAACAGCGGACTGTGATTAAGCAGTTGATCAGAGAGGGTTAAACTTATAAAGAAGTGCAGACAATGATCGGCTGTTCAGCAAAGATGATCTCCAGTGCTTTACAATGGAAAGCAAAAGCAGAGAGACGTGGAAGAGAATGGATGACTACGATTCATATGGATGGAAGACTAGCCAGAATGGCAAAGATGCAGCCAATGAGCAAAGACAGTCCCAAGTTACCTGCGAGTACTGGGACAGAAGACGCCTGTGTGAAGCTCATCTATTAGCAAGAAGTCCCCCAAAGTCCCACTGTTAAAAGACATGTACTGAAGCAGATGTGACTTGCCAAAAAAACATACCAACTGGCCTAAAGAGAAACGGAGAAACATTTTATGGACTGATGAAGGTAAAATTGTTCTTTTTGGGTCCAAGGGCCGCAGACAGTTTGTCAGACGACCCCCAAACTGTGAATTCAACCACAATACACTCTGAAGACAGTCATGGTGGTGCAAGCATCATGATAGGGGCATGATTCTCTGACTATGGTAGCAGTGCCTATTTATCGCATAAATAAATTGGGTGGTGTCAGCGGGCAGTGGATAGGAGTACCACCTGACATGGGTATGTCTTACTACATTTGTGTCATGTCTGACACAGATAGGTATAGGCCTATACATGCATGTTACTTGATGTGGTTACATATATCTTACTATGTAATACTACAATGGATCCCTACGGTGCTATACTTACTACTAATGTATACATGATATGACGCTTTACATTGCTCTAATTCTCTGATATTATCAGTATTATACTAGCCTACTGCCATTTGTGCTGATACCCTTGTGTACTGTTTGTTTCTATCTTTTCAATTTTATTTATATTTTTGCATGAATGTTTTAAGCAAGTCTTTAATAGAATTTGGATGTTATCACGGCTACTCTGAGTGCTGTTTTTCCTTTCTTGTTCTGTATTTACCACATACCAGGGATCATGGACCAGTTTGTATATATCGAAATTACACTGAAGAGGAAATGCCCTTGAAATTGGCATTTCAACAAGACAATGACCCTAAACACAACAGTAAACTAGCAAAATCTTGGTTCCGGTCCCACAAAATTGAGGTTACAGAGTGGCAGCGCAATCATTAGACCTTAATCCGAACACTTGTGGGGTGACATTAAAAATGCTGTTTCTGAGCCAAAACCAACAACTGCAAATAAATTGTGCGACGTAGTCAAAGTATCCTGGGCTGGAATACTTGTTGATAGGTGCCAGAGAATGGTTGGCTCTATGCAACATAAATGTGAAGCAGTTCTAAAAAAATTATACAACTAAGTATTAGGTTAGTGATTCACAGGAATGCAAAATCCCCCCCCAAAAAACAATAAAATAGTACCAATTTTGAGCTTGTAGAGACGCTGCTATTTTATTGAACAGCCCAATGTTCATTTTTTTTTATTTTCTGTAAAGTGGTTATAAATTCTATAAATTTCCCTTCATGTGTTGATTTATTAAACAGTGGGCAATGTATGCATGGAAATAAAAAACTATTATAAAGATTTTGAGCTTATCTGTGTGTTTACATGGAGAGATAACTGACTTGGATATATAAGATAACTCAATTATCTGAAGGATTGCCCTGCCTGCAAGAGCAGTGAGTCACTTGTCTTATAGGTCCCTTGTTATGGTAATGCAGTGTAAACAATGGGGGGAATAAATTCACATACCAGGCAAATAAAGCAGAATTTTTAAAGCAATATATTTAGGAAAAGGCTTCAATATACATAAGCTACCAGTATAGATAGGATCATTGAGATGGAACAACCCCTTTAATGACTGTAATATCCATTAACAATTTAGGCCTGAATACTTAGAAGAACTTCTGAAGCCCCGTAATCCTTGCCGACCTCTAAGATCAGCAGGCACAAAGAAACTGTCCATCCCCAGGATCCACCTTTAGTGATTTGGAGCAAGAGCCTTCGGACATACAGACCCCTAAGTTGTGGAGCAATGATGAGGAGTGGGCCCAAGCTGTTGTACCAGGACCCATAAGCCTTCAGTTACACCTCTGCCCATACACCAGACAGGCTTGCAGGTCTCCTTCACCACAATATGGCTGATTTTATTAATCTTATCCTAACTCATCTTGACCTATCAATTCACCTGGGTTTCCTGGGAGTCTCTTGGTTTTCGGGTCCGCTCGCTCTACTTTACTTTCACTGCCATCTCATTTGTATTCACTGTCCTGTGATATCACCTCATTGACTATGATCTCCCTCCTCCAGGATGCCATTCATTGTTGGTACCATATAGTGCCAGTGTAATACAATGAAAGCATAGGGAAAAAAGCCTCCCATTGATTTCAATGGGGAGCGCATGTATGCCAGCTCCCATTCAAGTCAATGGGAGCTGCTTTTTATGCGTTCATTCTGAATGTGTTTTTATGATCAGAATGAGCGCAGCGTTACATCATGTGAAGGCTCCCTTAGAGTCTGCATATAAGAAACCAGTCACGTCTTTGCCTTTATCAGGGGCAAGGAGGTAGAATTAACTAATCCTGGCAATTTAGCCAATTTAAGAATGATAAGATTGGATGTGATACTACTGTAAGAATACACAGAATTGTCTTGCGTATGAAACCACTGAAGTACATCATAGCGACAGTGACATCTCCACATTCCCCCACTATATGGTAACACTTGTTAGTTTGCTTTCCCCTATGGTATGTGTCTTCTCTATGACAGATGTGACAGATTTCCGTGTCTCCACAGACTTACTAGAGAGTCAGAGTTCAAATATAGTTTTTATTGAGAAGAACAAAATGAACATACAGCTTTTTCAATTGCACAAAAGAAAAAAAACAAGAAGATAGGGATAAAGAGCCAAAGTAACAGCAAAAAGGACTAGAAGTGGCAACATTATTACCCTGGAATTTTCCAGGACACAACAATAGTAGGTGAAACACACAATGGTAATGCCAGCACATAGCAAGATGTAATATGACAGGCTCATCCGAAAAGGATAAATAGGGGAGCAACAAAAACATAACTAAAGAGAACCTTGATCAACTGTACAGTAAGACAGTGATGGGGAGGGGTCTGGGGAGGGTCAGTAAGGTTACAGAAGGGTAATTTAGTCGCCCAGTGATATGTTTTCGCGTGCAATATAGTCAAACCAAAGAGACCACTTCTTACTTGTTTTAGTGTAACTATGGTTTTTGGAGGCTAGCAACCGTTCCATAGAGTAGTCTAGGTGTACGTGTTGGATCAGTTCCGCTATTGTAAAACAGGAGGTGGTTTTCCGATGCCGAGCAATCATTAGTCTCACAGCCAAAATGATCTGTCCAAGTACAGTACTCAGAGTGTCAGGGAGGGATGCAGAATCCAGAAAACAAAGCGCTAGACCCGGGGACGGTCGCAGTGGGAGACCAGACAAATGTGACAGAAATTGAAAAACTGCAGTCCAGAAGGCCGAGACCGGGAGGCAGTTCCACCACATGTGCGGCATAGTGCCAGTGGCACCACAGCCTCTCCAGCAAAGGATAGGAAAAGATTCTTTTAACTGGTGAAAAACATTTCCCTCAAAGGAATAGACTAATACTAATAGGATTTATTATTGAAATAAAATGATCAGGGGCGGATCAGAAAAGATCCCAGAGTATAATAATTGCTCATAGTTCGTCCACTATGGGACATAATACTGTGTGCAGGGACCACTATGGGCCATAATACTGTGTGCAGGGACCACTATGGGACATAATACTGTGTGCAAGGACCACTATGGGACATAATACTGTGTGCAGGGACCACTATGGGCCATAATACTGTGTGCAGGGACCACTATGGGAACATAATACTGTGTGCAGGGACCACTATGGGCCATAATACTGTGTGCAGGGACCACTATGGGCCATAATACTGTGTGCAGGGACCACTATGGGCCATAATACTGTGTGCAGGGACCACTATGGGCCATAATACTGTGTGCAGGGACCACTATGGGCCATAATACTGTGTGCAGGGACCACTATGGCCCATAATACTGTGTGCAGGGACCACTATGGGACATAATACTGTGTGCAGGGACCACTATGGGACATAATACTGTGTGCAGGGACCACTATGGAACATAATACTGTGTGCAGGGACCACTATGGGCCATAATACTGTGTGCAGGGACCACTATGGGCCATAATACTGTGTGCAGGGACCACTATGGGACATAATACTGTGTGCAAGGACCACTATGGGACATAATACTGTGTGCAGGGACCACTATGGAACATAATACTGTGTGCAGGGACCACTATGGGACATAATACTGTGTGCAGGGACCACTATGGGCCATAATACTGTGTGCAGGGACCACTATGGGCCATAATACTGTGTGCAGGGACCACTATGGGCCATAATACTGTGTGCAGGGGCCACTATGGGGCAGCATAGTAGTGTGTGCAGGAATGTGGTTTGTAAGGGGCGGGGGGGGGGGGGGTCAGCGGGTTGGGGGGGGGGGGCGTTTCTAGTTACACTGGTGTATGATATACAGTATGTAGTGTCAGCATACTGTGCAGTGTGTACTATATCTGTATATCTATATACAGGTCAGACTTGTTTTTCCCCTCATAGAGGAAAGTAAAATTAAGTTCTATGAGGAAGGTGAGACTCCGTCACGGTCATTACAGGGTGTAGGACAAGAACCGGGAAACACAGAGCTGTGGAGAACATGAAGGAGACAACACATCCCCTCTACTTACTGCTGATGTTACTGGTGACCGCAGGTAAGTGTCAGGGCCGGGTGGTGACTACATGTAAGTGTCAGGGTCCGGTGGTGGTGGAGAGGGGGGGTGACTACATGTAGGTAGTATCTGCCATGTATGGCCCGGATTCAGCTCCTGAGTCTTCTCCATACATCCTTTTCCGCCTAATCACATAAATTTACGTGATTATGGATTAGCGATATCGCCGCTTGCTATTTCAGCTGCTGACAATAAGCTGATACCGATTTATATTCTGCATCAAAGTTATTTGACTCCTGCAGGTCTGCAGAAATCGGGAAGGTTACGACCCTCTGGGTGTTTGCGATGTATTGTTGAGTATTCTGATTTTTGGCACATAGTCTGGGAGTGCCCGATAATTAAAGGTTTTGGGTCTGAGGTTGTAAACCTGTTATCGGGCTCACTAAACACCCCAATTCCACTCTCACCTGAAATATGTTTAGTGTTCTGGATGAGGAGATGTGGCCACACCACTCTTGTATCTTTTTGCGGGAATTTGTTTTCCTAGGTAGATGTCACGGTACTAGTGGCACAGGATCAGGAGTCCAGTCGTCGGGTAATGCAGAGGAGGCTGGAGACAGCATGTGGGTAGCCCACAGGGGGGCTGAGGTAATAGTCCAAGATCAGATGAGCAAATAACAGGTAGAAGTCTGTAGTAACTCAGGAGCTGTATTAGAGCTATGGTGAGCTGTCAGCCAGCAGGTAAAGTTCCGAGGAACTAAAGAAGATCTCTAGCAAAGAGGTCTCCTAGGTGTCCAGACTGTATTCAGATAGACAGAATACAATACCAACACAACAGGAAGTGTCAGAGTCACCTATATATATAGGCAACCCAATCAGGATAATACAGGACGGGTTCCAATCATTAGAAGCAGCTGATGAGCCTCAGAAGTAGGCTCCACACAGAAGTCCAACAGGCCGTTATTCAACAAGCTGAATAGCTCAGGAAGCAAGGAGACACTGGGCAAGACAGCAAGTCACTGGTTCAAATCCTGACAGTAGATAGGCTGTTCCCTGCGATGGATGGATCCCCGTGATTATGTGTGACAGGGTTAAGCAGATCATTGTCGTGAAGAAAGTGATCTAGTAAAAAGTATGGCAAATTTTAATGGCGGGCGGACCTCACTGAATCAGTCCGTCTATTAGGGCCTTTGACATTCTGCTTATTCTAGGCCTCAGGCAGTACCGCAGGGCTGACAGTAACTCCAACACCATTTAAGGCTCCATTCACACAGAGTAATGCCAGGCGTCATTTGTGTGTTTTTTATGGCCGTCATAAAACGTTTACATAGAGTTCTATAGGAAATGACGGCCGTAAATTACAGACATCTTTTCCTATAGAACTCTATGTAAACATTTTATGACGGCCGTAAAAGACACACAAATTACACACAAATGACGCCTGGCGTTACTCTGTGTGAATAGAGCCTAATGATACTAAAATGGCGCTGCTATGTAGTAACCGAGCCAACTAATAAAATAGAGTCCTGGTGCCATTTACTCCTGCCTGTAGTGATAATAAGATGACTCTGATGAACCTGACATACAATAATGAGATGAATCTGCTAATTCTACCTTCTGATGATGATAAGAATACTGATCCCACCTTCTAGTGACATAATGACTGCTGACTCCACCCTCTAATGATAATGACACGACTCTGCTGACCCACCTTCTAGTGATGAGCTGGGTCCACCCTCTAATAATAATAAGATGACTCTGCTGACTCCACTGTCCAATGATAATGACATGACTCTGCTGACTACACCCTCCAATACTGAGATGACTCTGCTGACCCTAACGACAATGAGATCACTTTTTTTTACACCACCCTCCAATGATAATGAGATGACTCTGCTGACCCCTCCCTCTAATAACAACGAGGTGACTCTGAGTGTTTAATTACAGTCTCCACTGCAAAGCTGCAAAGTGAGATGCAGAAAATAAGAAATGTCAGCTTAATGGTACAGTATGTTCCCATGGAAGTGAAATGCTACAGATTTTTTGCAATGAAAAAAAATCACCTTTCTTGCTATAAATCCGCGGCAGATAAAATTTCAGCAAATTATATGTTTTTTGTTCTGCAAAATCCACAGCATATAATTGACATGTTGCAGATTTTCACATCTTCATGATTTTTTAAAAAATCTTTTGTTGATGAGATTTCTTAAAATCCTATTTAGTTTTCTTTTTACTGTAAAATGTCTGAAAAAATTCTTCTATGTTATAAATATATCAGGGGGTCAAATGCATCATTCTTGACACTTGTACATCCTCTGATATGTTCCTTATTGTTTCATCTGTAGATTGTCTGAAAGTCACAATGAAGGCGCCGCTTATCTCGGTGCTGAGAGGAGTGAATGTGACAATCCCCTGTGACATATCAGACTTTACTCCTGGAAAAACTATTAATGTGCGTTGGACCAAATCACAGAATGGACAGAGTCATGAAGTTTACACTTACACACCTGGACAACGGACTGCCTCCAGACCAGGATCTTACATGGAGGAGGAGAGAGAAATACAGAAAGGAAATGTCGCACTTCAAATCCCGCAGGTGCAGTTCAGTGATGATGGAGAATACACCTGTTATGTTATAGTGACCCCGGAGGGTGCAGAAGGGAAGAGCAGTCTGCAGGTGTCAGGTGAGTCAGACATGTACAGGGTAATACTGTCTTCCATACCCGGATAAGGTTCCATAACATTCATACAACTCTGTGTCCCTTTATAATAGATGTTTCACCAGGAAATTACCTATTGTTTAACCTATTCACTGCCAGGGGTTTTCACATATATTGCACCTCTGATAGCAAATGCAATTTGCACAGTTTTGAGATGAACAAATGAAACCTTAAATTGTAACGATAAAAAAAATCTTACTAACCCCCCATACATATATATTTTCTGAAAGTAGATACAGTGTTGGCCAAAAGTATTGGCACCCCTGCAATTCTGTCAGATAATACTCGTGTTCTTCCAGAAAATGATTGCAATCACAAATTCTTTGGTGTTATCTTCATTTAATTTGTCTTCAATGGAAAACCACAAAAAGAATTGTCAAAAAGCCAAATTGGATATAATTCCACAGCAAACATAAAAAAGGAGGTGGACAAAAGTATTGGCACTGTTTGAAAAATCATGTGATGCTTCTCTAATTTGTGTAATTAACAGTACCTGTTACTTACCTGAGGCACCTAACAGGTGGTGGCAATAACTAAATCACACTTGCAGCCAGTTGAAATGGATTAAAGTTGACTCAACCTCTGTCCTGTGTCCTTGTGTGACCACATTGAGCATGGAGAAAAGAAAGAAGACCAAAGAACTGTCTGAGGACTTGAGAAGGAAAATTGTGAGGAAGCATGAGCAATCTCAAGGCTACAAGTCCATCTCCAAAGACCTGAATGTTCCTGTGTCTACCGTGCGCAGTGTCATCAAGAAGTTTAAAGCCCATGGCACTGTGGCTAACCTCCCTAGATGTGGACGGGAAAGAAAAATTGACAAGAGATTTCAACTAAAGATTGTGCGGATGGTGGATAAAGAACCTCGACTAACATCCAAACAAGTTCAAGCTGCCCTGCAGTCCAAGAGTACAACAGGGTACCCCGTACTATCCGTCGGCATCTGAATGAAAAGGGACTGTATGGTAGGAGACCCAGGAAGACCCCACTTCGTACCCAGAGACATAAAAAAGCCAGGCTGCAGTTTGCCAAAACTTACCTGAGAAAGCCAAAAATGTTTTGGAAGAATGTTCTCTGGTCAGATGAGATAAAAGTAGGAAAAGGCATCAACATAGAGTTTACAGGAACTGGGACTCTGAAGAGATCGCAGAGTATAATAAAGATTTGTAGGGAAATCCCAAAAATCTTCGGTTTGCCTGAACTTTTTGGAAATTTTCTTGTAAAATCTGTAAGAAACTTGATTTGATATGAATGATTTCTTAATCTCGGATGATGATGTCATGTGAATTGTCCTCTTATCACTTCTTCAATCAGATTTTATACATCAGTCAGATTTAATCCCTGGATTTATATCAGATTTCTGCAGCCCTGCACCGAGTGGCAGCCCCTTTTCTGTATAACCAGGGGTCGGTCCTTGTTTAACTGGGGACAGCTACCCCTCCAGTTTTTATATAGTTTTGGGAAGGTAGCTCGGTAGCAGCAATGGTGCGGACCCAACCAGTCAGACACAGGGTCACAAAATCTTGTAGCAAACAGATTTATTTAGAAAAAAGAGCAAAATAAATAAACCTTCACGTCAGGCACAAAATGAGCAAAATAAAATACAGCCTTAACTTCAAGCAAAAAGAGTGAAACAAAACCCTGCTTGTCTGAGCACTAACTTACTAATAAATACTAACGGTACATGGGGCTTACTACCAGCCACACGAATCAACAGAAAGAGCTGAAAACAGTCTCTCAGTGTCAGGACAGACCCAGGCACTTCCTCTCGCTCCCAGGACCTGCTCTGAAGTGCAAGCTCTGCAGCCTTTTATGGCCCAGTAACCAGCCTATGACCCACATCTGGGGCTGAGGCCTATTCAAGACCCGCCCTGGACCACACATAGATCAGAAATTTGGGGGAGAGATACCGTGACTCCAGCTCTGTGTCTGTCACCTTCTCACAATAGTTACAGATTTCTGAATGGCCCCTCCCCCACACTGCACTGCTTGTATATCAGATCTCTCAGCCTCATCTCCAGATATGATCACTATGTACAGTATATTGTCGGCCTAATGTCTGCATTTTTATTTCTTCCATGTGATTACAGAGCGAGAAGATAACACCGGGACAGTTGTCACTGCCGTACTTCTGACGCTATTTGCTGTGACACTCCTATTATTTGCTGTTTTACTTTACTATCAAGTGTTCAAGAAAGGTGAGACTTGTGTAAGGAGCCGGGTGATCAGTAAGACAGCTTGTCTATTGGCGGACCATGTGATATTTCAGTCGTTTTCCCCTTTGTTATCTCTTTCTGGGACAGTTGGGTGATTTTGCAGCTTCCACAAAGGCCTGTTGTTACGGTTCCATGTATATATATAAATAATATTTTTTGAACAACAGAACCTCTAGTCTGTAGAACACTACAGCGAGGTCCACAGGCCCATATGGGCGGCTGTATGTCTGAACTAAATGTGAACAGGGTGCAACACACACTGGCCGAGGTGTGGCGCAGTACTCAATGTGAAAAACTGCAGTGACAGTGGTGTGCTGCAGTACTCAGTGTGAACAGGGTGCAACTAAACCCTGCCAGTTAAGCTCACTGGCCAGGTACACCAATACTGCAGAAACAAACAAAGCTGCCAAGGGTTAAACACTCACCCCAGGTCAGCAAACACACATGTTCCTGCACACAGCTAGGAGTTACCAAGGGAGTTTGCATGCTCCTGCACACATCTAAGAGTCATCAAACACACATGCCCGTGCAACAGCTAGAAGCCACCACGGAAGTCTGAACTTGCTCCTGCAAACAGCTAGGCGTTACCAATGAAGTTTGACAGTCTAAATAAGGCTATCTCAGAGACCAAACCTGCTGCAGCTCCACAGGCTGGAACGGTCTCTACCGCTCCTAGCCCTGGTGTAGAGCTGACAGTTCAGGGTTTACAGGTCCTAACTAACAGCACCCAGATAGAAGCAGAGAAACCCCACACAGAGGCCTAGTCTGGCAACCTGCCTGAATACTGGAGCCTATACATGAGTCCCCCTTTGACAACAATAACAAAGGATTAAGTCCCGCCCTTCCTATTTCCGGTCGAAGATCTCTTTCCGGTTTTGAGAGTTTGCCATGTCTAGCAGGGGTATAGGCATACTGTTTCGTGGTTACGACGAGCCTGCTGCAGAACCTCATTTGCTAAATGCTATACAGTATATATATTTATTTGCCGAATGCTATATATATGTATAGCATTCGGCAAATGAACACTGATTCTGCAGCAGGCACGTCCTTGCCACGGGCAGGCAAGAGTTTTTCTCATTGGAATGAATAGTCCGATGTTAGACTCCGCCTCCTCAGACGAGCCTCTGGCAGAACCAGCGTTGATTGGCCAAATCACTGGCAACTGGCCAATCAACGCTGGTCTATTCATTTCAATGAGAAAAAGTCAACTGGTAACAGCATACTTACCTGCTCGTAGCAAGGACGAGCCTGCTACACAATCAGCCTTCATTTGCCGAATGCTATACACTGTATAGCATTCAGAAAATGAGGTTCTGCAGCAGGCTCGTCGTAACCCGAGGACCATACCCTGAAGTACATACCCAGCCCTGGTTAATTCACTAAGGAACAGGAAGTCTTCTTGCCGCCCTTCCATTGCGCATGTGCCAACCGGAAGTTCGCAGGGGGACTCATGTATCCCTGAGACTACTGTCATTAAACAATCTTCCATGGACTTTAGGGAAATTCAATCAAAGTGTGAGTCCTGGGTGGGCATCAGCTCACACTATTTAAAGGGAAATCCCCGCCCAATAGGAGCGGTGGTCATGACCTCACCGCTCATGCTCAATAGGGGAGAAAAGGCGCTTGTGAGCGGCTCCAAAAGTCTGAGCATGCTCAGTAGGGCGAAAGCTGGACTTAGACTGACCCGCAGGTGGCGCTGTGCGCTGGGAGAGCAACCTGCGGGACTCAATCCTAACAGCTGTCACTCAGCAATCTCATACTAATGATGGGATCTTCAGCTCCCAAAATTCTCCTTATAAATTATTACAGGCTATAATTGTTCAGTTGAAAGAGCTGGATTGTTCTCAAATAACACATCATTATCCCAGACTCCTGAAGTCATAGATCCAGCGATATGTGGTGGTTCTGATGTTCCTCCTATTGATGATTAATTGGGCAGATTTACCATTCAGTCAGTATCTGCTCGTTGGCTCTGATGGCTCCCGGTCTATTGTGTGTTTTATCTTTTTGCCTCTTACAGATCCCCCCGTCCTTTCTGAGATCATCGGGAGCGATCATCTGACTGACATGACCAGGATGACTCTGACTTGTCACATTATGAACTTCAAGCCTAATAACCTGGAGATCTCTGTCTGTCTGAAGAGACCTGGAAAAGAGGTGAAGACGATCCTCACCTGGAGATCCCTCAGAGACCCGGAATCCTCAGCCCGAGTGATGATGAGTGACAATGGTGGGGATAGTAGTGCGGCTATAGATATAGAACAGCGGAGTCTGATGAATGGAGATGTCAGTCCCACACAGAGGCCTCTACAGCTGGACATGTCTCCAGTTATAACACCTGATAGACCTCGTCTTCTCCGCTGTATTCCATGGCACAGACTCTCCACTTATAGCTGTCAATGTTCTGTTCACATCACTCCCAGCTTCTATGAAGACAATGGAGCAGAATTCTCTGTACAAGTCTCACACCCGGCACTGACAGCACCGGTCTATCAGAAGAGAACATTGCAGGCCTCCGGAGGTAAGAATCCTCTTATACCAGAAATGATGATTGGTTCTTGTACTTATTTGAGAATCTCCCTCTATGATCATCATTGGCTCCAGTCAGTAAAGACAGAGAGCCGCTTCTTATCACTATATCTCCAGTGCTGTTCTGCAGATGTCACTTTTCTTTATGTTCTTATCTGGAAACAATCAAAAATCTTCTATTCACACCAATAATTCATTTCATTATATTGTTGCTGGTGTGAGGTCAGTCCTTGGGTTGTGTCACTTACCTCACACTATTCAGGTAAATGTATGTGTTGAGTCCACAGGACTGCGGGGGAGGGTGAATTTCTATGAAATCCTTACAAGAAATAAGAATTAGTCTATACAGAGTAATCACTTCATATTAAAGGAAGTTGGGTATAAACCTAATCCCAGTCCCTGGTAGAGGGGGCTCCACATATATCTAAGTTATTCAGCTTTGGATCCTCATTATCGTAGAAATTTCAGTTTTAATCATATGCAATTGAGGTGAAAAGTGCTAGAGCTGAGAGCAAAGCCCAGGCAAGCTAAGACACGCCCCCGAGTACTTTACTCCTCATTTGCATATATATAAAACAGCGACTTACATGAAAATGAGGCTGAAAGCTGAATAAGAAAGACTTATATGGACTGATATGGGTTTATCAACAACTTCCCGCTGACAGACTCCCTACAAGGCCCCTTCATTACGTCTATGTCTGCTGGTAACCTAGTAATGTTTATCTCCCCGGTCGATTACTTCCTTGTAGTTTACAATCTTATGTCCTTACTATATTGTAGTCTTCCTTCATGTACTGACTCCCTGCTGATGTACAGCAGCCGGTCTAAAGAAGCAACACTGCAGTGTAAGGGTCCATTCACACAGAGTAAACGCGCGCTCATTTTGGCACAATACACGTGTAAAAATAAGACTCCCTTTGACTTTAATGACATTTTTTTACGCGATGCGTTTTTTGACACGTTTTTTACACGTGTAAAAAAATGTCAATGAAGTCAATGGGAGTCTTATTTTTACACGTGTATTCTTTACACGTGTATTGTGCCAAAATGAGCTGAGACTCTAACAGAAGATGCAACTGAAGCCATTGGCTATAACCGGCTCATAAAAAGATTGTTGCTTCAATGTAAAATTAAAGGGGTTGTGCAGGATTGTATAACATGGCTTCTTTCTTCATCTTAGGAAGTGACCTGATATCTGCAGGTCAGATGTTAATGCTACAGCTCAGTCTCATGAAAATGAATAAGACTGAACTGTGCATGGCCATGTGACTAATAGATGTGATGTCACTTCCTGAGATGAAGAAATCAGGTATTGTTTTCAAATCCTGCACAACCCCTTTAAGTGAGATGCAGAGCAACAACCTGTTGATAGGGGGCGGATCACAGACTACCTCAGACTCCAATAGACAGTGCAGCTAACCTGGAGTCACTGATCAGAGCTGTGTCTTAAGGACAAGCTGAAAAGCAGTCCATGTGTCAGCAATGATGAGAAGACATTTCCTGATCCAGTGTCTGATGGAGATTTATCATCCACTTTTCACCTTAGTTTATTCACTAAATTCTCCTTTTCCCCCTGTAGTTGCTCCAGCATTATTAAGGATTGTCAGTCCAGTGTACATGACCCACGGGAAGCCGATGACACTGACATGTCCGATTATTGGATTTAAGCCCAAACCTTTACAGATAACATGGCTGAGGAAAGATAAGAACAACGAGGAGACAGAAATCATAACCTGGAACTCTAATGATGGGACTGATGTAAGAAATAATATCCACAAATTAACAGAGAACGAGCACGAAGACAAGTCCTACAGTGTCCAAAGTGCCCTAAAGATTACACCAACTGTAATGGAAGATGATGGAGCCACATACATTTGTAGAACCCATCACCCAGCAACAGATAAAAGGGTAGAAGAAGCATTGGTCATGGCGGTAACAGGTGAGAGGTCACGGACATACATTGCTATACATGTCTCACACATAACACATTCATAAATAGAATAAAGATATAGAAATGTACAAGTGAATCTTACAATCTACTCCCCAAACACAGACACATTCCTGCCTATTACTAACCTGCAGTAGGCCACCCCTGGTCCACACACTGTATGTCTATTATACACTACAGGCCCCTGTGAGATAAGGACCTTCCTCCTTGTGTCTTATCCCACTGACACAGCTGATATTGAGGTGGTGAACTAGTAACCCATAACTGTCCGGTTGCACTGATTTATATGTCTACACCCAGCATTAGGATTATGGGCTTTGTCACCGACATGATTTTTTTCTGGACAACTATATCAGAAAACACAGAGAGACAATTTTTTTACACAAATTGTAAAGATTCAGTGATACATTTGTGTAGCTCAGATACAAATACATACATAGAGATAATGGGACCCCATAGCAAACGTCAGATTTGTCCCTCACTCTATATGTAGAATAAGAGAAGCGGTACTGTGCATTGTCTGTATATAGAATAAGAGAAGCGGTACTGTGCAGTGTCTGTATATAGAATAAGAGAAGTGGTACAGTGCAGTGTCAGTATATAGAATAAGAGAAGTGGTACTGTGCAGTGTCTGTATATAGAATAAGAGAAGCGGTACTGTGCGGTGTCAGTATATAGAATAAGAGAAGTGGTACTGTGCAGTGTCTGTATACAGAATAAGAGAAGTGGTACTGTGCAGTGTCTGTATACAGAATAAGAGAAGTGGTACTGTGCAGTGTCAGTATATAGAATAAGAGAAGTGGTACTGTGCAGTGTCAGTATACAGAATAAGGGAAGTGATACTGTGCAGTGTCTGTATACAGAATAAGAGAAGTGGTACTGTGCAGTGTCTGTATACAGAATAAGAGAAGTGGTACTGTGCAGTGTCTGTATATAGAATAAGAGAAGTGGTACAGTACAGTGTCTGTATACAGAATAAGAGAAGAGGTACTGTGCAGTGTCTGTATATAGAATAAGAGAAGAGGTACTGTGCAGTGTCTGTATATAGAATAAGAGAAGTGGTACAGTGCAGTGTCTGTATACAGAATAAGAGAAGTGGTACTGTGCAGTGTCTGTATATAGAATAAGAGAAGTGGTACAGTACAGTGTCTGTATACAGAATAAGAGAAGAGGTACTGTGCAGTGTCTGTATATAGAATAAGAGAAGAGGTACTGTGCAGTGTCTGTATATAGAATAAGAGAAGTGGTACAGTGCAGTGTCTGTATATAGAATAAGAGAAGTGGCACTGTGCAGTGTCTATATATAGAATAAGAGAAGAGGTACTGTGCAGTGTCTGTATATAGAATAAGAGAAGTGGTACTGTGCAGTGTCTATATATAGAATAAGAGAAGTGGTACTGTGCAGTGTCTGTATGTAGAATAAGAGAAGTGGTACAGTGCAGTGTCTGTATATAGAATAAGAGAAGTGGTACTGTGCAGTGTCTGTATATAGAATAAGAGAAGTGGCACTGTGCAGTGTCTGTATATAGAATAAGAGAAGTGGTACTGTGCAGTGTCAGTATATAGAATAAGAGAAGTGGTACAGTACAGTGTCTGTATACAGAATAAGAGAAGTGGTACAGTACAGTGTCTGTATATAGAATAAGAGAAGTGGTACAGTACAGTGTCTGTATACAGAATAAGAGAAGTGGTACAGTACAGTGTCTGTATATAGAATAAGAGAAGTGGTACTGTGTAGTGTCTGTATACAGAATAAGAGAAGTGGTACAGTACAGTGTCTGTATATAGAATAAGAGAAGTGGTACTGTGCAGTGTCTGTATACAGAATAAGAGAAGTGGTACTGTGCAGTGTCTGTATACAGAATAAGAGCAGTGGTACTGTGCAGTGTCTGTATATAGAATAAGAGAAGTGGTACTGTGCAGTGTCTATATACAGGATAAGAGAAGTGGTACAGTACAGTGTCTGTATATAGAATAAGAGAAGAGGTACTGTGCAGTGTCTGTATATAGAATAAGAGAAGTGGTACTGTGCAGTGTCTGTATATAGAATAATAGAAGTGGTACAGTACAGTGTCTGTATATAGAATAAGAGCAGTGGTACTGTGCAGTGTCTATATACAGGATAGGAGCAGTGGTACTGTGCAGTGTCTGTATATAGAATAACAGGAGAAAAAAGGAAAAAAAACACCGAGCAAACCGTAGTGTAGATCTGTATTTTTACTAGTTAGGTATAAAGACAAATACAGGCTCACCTTCGAGGGTTGTGTGGATACACAACACTTTACAGAGCAACAGGATCACTATACAAGGATCCTAAGTTGGATACAGCTGCGAGGTACCTCACACCTCGTGGGTGTATAGATAATGCAAGGATGGACCAAGTTGCCGATTTTACAATTACAAATCCGGAACAAGAAGGACCCGCGCTGAATGGTTAGGTGAAAACGACTTTTTATTGAACAACACACTACGCGTTTCGGGCATGCCAGCCGCAACCTGGAGTGGAAAGGACAAAGAACTATTGCACCTGAAGAAGGGTAGAGTGTAGGCCCGAAACGCGTAGTGTGTTGTTCAATAAGAAGTCGTTTTCACCTAAACATTCAGCGCGGGTCCTTCTTGTTCCGGATTTGTAATCGCAAAATCGGCAACTTGGTCCATCCTTGCATTGTATATAGAATAAGTGGTAATGTCAGTGGCGTAACTAGGAATGTCGGGGCCCCGTGGCGAACTTTTGACATGACCCCCTCCTGACTGACACCTACGCCGAAGACCTCGACTGACCCCCACTTCCCCCACGTGCTCTATTATGCCCCATAGTGGCCCCAGTACACAGTATTATGCCCCACTGTGGAAACACATGAACAATTATTATTATCTGAGGTCTTTTCAGACCCCAGAGTATAATAATTGGAAACCGAGGGGGATACCAACATAAAAAACATTGTCACTTACCTCTCCCCAGCTTCGCTGCACTCCTCGGTGATGTCGACCATCTTCAATGACATCCAGATGTCATATGACCAGGGACACAGGCCCCGGTCATGTAACGTCAGGCATGTCACACAACTAGGCCCGAAGCCTGTCTGGAGCGCGGAGAGGTAAACAACAGTGTTTTTTTATGTTCTCTTACCTCTCCCGGTCTGAAAATACCCCAGAATATAGTAATTTCACCACCTCCAAGAAGTTCAGCTCTTTCTATCATTTAATAGTCACTGCTCCACTGATTCTGGCACAGTTGGAATTCTTTGTCTAGCTCCACCGTTCCCAAGCAATTAAAGAGGACCTGTCATGTCCTCAGACACATGCTGTTTTACATACCCCCCCCCCCCTCGGGCTAGAGATATTGGTGCCTTGTGTTTCAGCACCAATTTCTGCCAACTGTGAGGAATGCGATGACGCTGAGCTGTGAAGAGCGCCCTCCCCAGTACAAGTCTATGGTTGACTTCTGTCAGGAGGGGCGTTCCTCCCATCCCAGCTAAACTGTTAAAAACACCCTTGTCATGGTGGGCAGAGATCGGTTCCGAAACTAACAGCACGGATATCTCCAGCCCGGGGTCACATAACGGGAAAGCAGACAGTGCACTAATTTCAGTTCACTGTCTTCTTTTTAGCGGTATATAAAACCGCATGTGCAGGAAGACGTGAAAGATACACCTCTGAGTATAGAAAGATGAGCAGCATGTAGTGTCAGCTATAGAAGTGCCCGACACCCAGTGCTCCAGTATCTGAAATCATCACACGGGCGCCCATTGTGTGTAGACCTGAGATGAAAGTTCCCTATATTTCCAGACCTCCAAGAACTAACAGACACTAGACGCGGTCATATTTCTCTTGGGGTTTTCTCCAGGTTTATTGGTTTCCTCCCACAATCCATATACACATTGACCGATCACAATACAGTACAGGACAAAATAACAGGAATTGTAGACTGATACCGTGTCTGATAACTCTGTGTGATGTTCCCTCAGCTGTTCCCGTGCTGGATCCTATAAGGCTGGTAGAAGACAAGGTCCACGTGGGAGACAAGATGAACCTGTCCTGTAGGATCCATTCATTCTACCCCAAACCTATAGAGGCTAAATGGTACACAGAAGATGGACAGTCACTGCCCTCTGATACCACTGATGTCCTCTGTGATCCATCTGGTCTGTACCACCTCACCAGCTCCATGACTTACTCACCAACATTGAAGGACCTGGGAAAGACATTCACATGTAAAGTGAGACATGAGAGTACTGGAGCCCTGAGAACAACTACATGGAGACTGGAGGATCTGGGTGAGTGGTAGAAATGTATAAATTGTGCTCACTATGGTCATATACTGTAGGGATATTATTATGTATCTGAATACTATCAATCCCATGGAGCCATACACATGAAAAGGGTTCACATACTAAAAAAAAACAAAAAAAACCCAAGTATAATAAACTGATGTGTTCTCGTAATTTTTTGTCGTATTCTTTGTGCTGCTTTTCTTCTTCTCCATTTCACAACGATTGGCCATTACTCCATATTGTATGGTTATAATCTATGTATCAATGTCAGAATCACTATTTTTGAGGATCTGCACCTTCCATGACCTCAATTTTCATCTGAAGTTTTGTGAATCAGGTAGTTTATTTGATACCGCTGTTATTCTATATCACGCAGGGCTGACTCCATACTGTACTTTATATGTAATTGTATTTTCTCTCTTGCAGTTTCTGCGCCCAGTGTTTCTGAGATTTCTTGTTCTCCTCCAACTCCTAAGTCTTGTGACATGGTGACCTTATCCTGTGATGTCAGTGATTTGTATCCTCCGGAGATTAATGTTCAGTGGTATAAAGGTCTTCACAAGATATCACAAGATAACTACAAACAAAGAGAGTCTAAGCCCTACCAGGGAACCATAGAGGTGAAGTTTACAGTAGATTCTGGATGTCATGAGCAGGATTTCCGTATGGAGCTGAATCACTGTGGAAAGCCTATTGAAAGAAAATTCAGACTGATCCTAGGAGGTAACTATCAGACCGGTCATGTACTGGGGATGAATTGGTCATTATATGTTTCCTGCTATTCCTGACACAACCACACAGTGATCATTGTATAATGAAGTTCTGTAATGGTCCATGGTGGGGATTGTAGTCTTGGGTGCGTTACTATGTTGATCAGAGGCTCCTACTTAAGGGGCCATTATACCAATATACTGCAAATTTGCATCAGCTGTTATCTACAGTAATAGAAATGTGGAGGAGTTTTCTAGAAATTTCACCTACATGTTTCAACTAAAACCACAGTGACTTTAAACACACAAATGTCAATTATTTCTTACACATGAATTTCAACCTTTTCGAGGAACACACTGTGGCTGCGTGAGTTGCGCCGAAAAAAGGCATCCCGTATTACATACATTTAGCCCAACGAGCAAATGGGTGAAAGGGGAAAATTAAATTCAAGCTTCTTTTTTGATCCATCTTCTGACTTACAATAATAATGTTTTCCCAGGACATTCGAGTCTTCCAGTCCTTAGTGACATCACCAGTGACCCCAGTAATCCCAGCTATGGACAGTCTGTGACTCTGCGCTGTAAGGTGACCAACTGTAATCCTCAAGACACAGAGGTTAAATGGTTAAAGGGTGAGAAGCCTCTGGAGAAGGGACAAGGAGTAGAGAAGAGAATCCCCGAGAAGGACGGGTCACTATCCTGCTCACTCCAGATAACAGCGACAGCTCTGGACTACGGGAGATCCTACACCTGCTGTGTGATATACAAGGGCACGATAGTCAGGAAAAACATTTATGTAACACTCCCAGGTAAGAAACTGCTCAGAGAGGAGATGAATCAATCATATAAAGTAACATATAGGGAGATCTTCTGAGAGGGGTAAAGAAAAAAATAAAAAGCCACGTCACCTGCACATAACCTCTTGTATTATGGCACCAGACAGCTCTTCTAGAGCCATAAAGGTGACCAAAGATATTGGAAAGTCCACATCTTAAGTCTTTTCTGATAACATAGTGAGGTAGATGCCGCTGGTGTCGCTTAAGAGTAAGGAAATATTAACTGTGTAGATGTACAATATGAAGAGCACAAATGAGAGAAGCAACAAATCATGTACAACCCAGCAGATAACAACGGATGGGACATCTGCCAGATATCGGCATCTCTCCTGATATAATATTTTACTCTGACGGCCTCAGATTTCTATGTGGATAAAGCTCTGTGCTATTAGGAAGAGCAGTGATTTATGAACAATACTGGGTATGTGCTTCAGCATTAGACTAATATACTGCCTTCCTCAGACCATCCTCTAGTCTCTTGTGCTACTGTTCAGCACTGCCGGCATCACTTGGCACTTTTTCTTGATCTCCTCTTGCTAGCAGGGGATGGATTACTTATGTGGGACAAGTCACTGCCATCCATAGAAAATATCATGGCGGTAAATGGTGATTCTGACTGTAGGATACTGAGATCTACAATCTGGCCATATGTGTAATACCAGCCAGAGTATCTGATGTGTGACGTATACAGCAGGGACGGCTTGTGAGGTCTCCTCGCCCCGCAGTGCACAGGTAATGGACTAATCCTTCTCTTTCTTGGTCTCTTGTTACAGATAAACCTCCAGTGTTTTCAGCGATATCTGTGCGGCCGGAGAGACCTGTTGCAGGGGAGGAAGCCGAGTTTACAGTGACCATATCTGGATTCACACCAGACATCAAAGTGAAATGGTATAAAGACTTCAGCACATTTCCCAGCGATGCCATCACCACGTCAGATCTACAGATCGGAAGGGACTCTCTATGTACTTGTTCCAGCACCCTGAGGTTCACTCCACAGCCCAATGACGATAAGGCGTCCATCCGCTGTGAGGCGACCCATTCTGTCACTAAGAAAGTCCATGAGCAGACGTACACCCTGAACCTCGCAGGTAGGATCACTATATGTCCACAAACTAGAAATACACATATAGTGTAAGAGCAGATTGTATGTTCACACTGAGGGTGCTCTCGAGTGGACAGTCTCTCCATGTAAGGCTTTTCTATGTGTCTCCAGTAGATCCATGGATTGTCATCTCATGTACTTTAGAATTTCTCATTCATTTCTTTTTTGGTTAATAGGAAGGACGTCAGATGAAGCTGGAAAACATTTTTCTTCTACCAGACCAGACTCAGGTAAGTGACAGACATGTGGAGATGATATTTCAGGTGTTACCAGTCAGCGACCACCATCAGATCCACTGAAGTCTGAATCTGCAGAGGAAGGAATCAGGAATTTAGTTCTTTTTTTGCTATATTGGGATAGGGTTTTGCAAGCCCAATGTAATTGTAGGGTACCGTAATGTCCTGGAGAGGCCCAAAGTCTTCAGATCATCTTTAGCATCTGTTCCCCAGCTGTCATAGACCCTGCAGACACACGAGGAAGAACTTCTCTCAAGGGTTTATACTTGTTGGGGATTTTCTGATCTTAGTGGGGAGGGCTCTTTAATAATGTAATAATGACTCCCTAGATGAGGAAATGAAGCTGCAGAATTTATTGTCCTTTCTCTTCTTTCCCCCTCAGGACAACTAAAACTTCGACTGAGAACAAAAGGCATTCAGTGCCTGACAGAGAGTCCACGGGTGGGGGATAAAGTCACACTTACATGTTATGTCGATGGATGTGACGCAGATTATTCTGAGTTTGCTTGGAGGAGAGGAATGTATCCTATTAATGGGGACATTAAGAATGAGAATCTAGAGGACGGATCCGGCAGCTTCTCCACAGTCACATTCACAGCACAGGAGACCGACAGAGACTGCAGAATTACATGTGAGGTGAATTATGACTATGAGACACTAGAAGAACATTTCACTCTGAAGCTTCTATAAAAATCTACAGGAGTCAATGGGAGAAGCTCATCAGTGTCTATAGAGAGCGCAGACTCAGTGATGTCTATAGTCCTGAGATAAGTGAGAACAAGGATAGACTAATTGATGTCTATAGTCCTGGAACAAATGAGAGCGAGCACAGACTCATCAATGTCAGTAGTCCTGGGGTAAATAACAGCACAGATTTAATGATGTTTATCGTCCTAGGGTAAATGAGAACACGCACAGATTCGCTGATGTGTATGGTCTTGTGGTAAAACGCAGTGAGTATTTTAGTTTCCAGAAAGGAATATTATTGGAAGCTAGCTCGCTGTGTATGTATTCTATTAATATTATAAATGTGAAAAGTTTGGATGATTGTGGGTTTGCATGTTTGGATGTTTGGATGTTTGTTCCTCAATCATACCCGAACGGCTAAATGGATCTCCTCGAAATTTCGCACACACCTACATATTGGCCAGGAAGGGGTAATAGGCTACTTTAAAAGTGTCTCACTCACCCCAAGACGCCACCAAAGACCCTCCAAAGTTGTCTCCTGCTCCGCTGTCGGCCCAGGCATGACGTCACCGCAGAGACTTACACACAGCTGCTATTGGTGCATGCCGGTGTGTGGGCAGGATAGGGAGCCAGCACAGCGGCCCATAGGTTGCTGCCGAATTGTGAGCGTGGCCAGCGCGTGGGAACCCGACACTGAACATGGTGGCTGCCCACATCGCTCCCAACGCCGCTGACATGCCGGTCGGCCACACATTGCCTCAGGCCGGCGTAGCATGCAGCAGCGCATCCAGCCCCAACAAGCCCAGCCGCACCTACTAGCGAACTGTGTGGCCGGAAACACAGACGCCATGGGAAGGACCACACATGCTCGCTGAAGCTGCGGCCACAAGACACACACCTCCCCAGCATGTAAATAGTGAGTACTGCGGGAACAGGGATCGGCGGGATGCTTAAGGGACAGGAGGGGGGTAGCTGGTGCTATGGGTTACGGAGGGGGCCGGGGGTGCAGGTTTGGCAACAAAGGGCAGAAGGTAAGTAGGGGGGAGGGGGGCCAGATTGCACATGTGGAAAAAGGGGGGAGGGGGTACATGTAGGAGGTGACTGTAATCTCTAAAGGGGGGAGGGGGCCAGGGATGCGGGAGGGGGGTAAGGGGAGACCCGGGGGTGGGGGGAAAACGGAGGGCTGGAGGTGCAGCAGCGGGGCCATGGGGTCCCGGCCCACGATGCTGTGGGAGGGGCCCGCTCCGGCTGCAAGGAAAGGGCCATGGGGGGCCACGGGCGGCGCTGCAGGTGGTTCGCACAAGGGTGAGGGCACAGTGGACGAAGTCACGGGTTATAGCTAGTATACTCATATAACATAACTACTGGTATTTAGGTGATGTGTATCTTGAACCAAAGTCTACAGAAAAATATCACCAACTAAGGGAATGCTAAATAACCAAATAAACCTATAAGATACTGAACTAACAAATAACATAACACAAAGGATAGTTATTATTGGAACCATACTGAGGTTGGGATGCAGTATACAGTCATACATCATAGTCCCGGACTCCCAGGATATATATGCTGTATATAGACAGAATTTATAAGAAATATACAAGTTATTGGGTGCCACATACCAGACAGATCCTCATGGCAAAGCCCACATTTAGTGTTAAAGCAGATGTGGTAGCTAAAAACCACACAGACATGTATACCCACAAAACCAGGCAGCCATTAACAGTGAAGTCATTAACCCCTTCCCAATATCTGCTGTACTATTACGGTGGCTGCCAGGTGTTGAAACATGGCGGCCGCTTGGGGGCTGGCAGCCTCCATAGCCTCCGGGTGTCTGCTGGCAGCATGTGGGCACTGTCATTTTCCTGGGAATCGCTGGCACCCGGAGGAAGCTCTGAGTCCAGCTTCCCATTGCTATGACAACTGGGAACCTTGTGAAGGCTCCCCAGCTTGTCATTCAGTACATTCTATTGCAGGCTACTCTATGTAGCCTGCAATAAAACTGCTGTATTTTTGCAAAAATAAAAAGTATTATAAATTCTAATCGCCCCCCCCCCCCCCTTTTTCCTAGAACACATATAAAAGTAGTTAAATACAGTGAAACAGCTACACATTAGGTATCCCTGTGTCCGAAAACGCCTAATCTACAAATCTAGAAAAATATTTTTCCTGTACGGTAAACGCTGTAGCTGGAAAAAAAAGTCAGAGTGCCAAACGGCACAGAATAATTAATGATAGCATCATGAAGAACAGTTTGTCCCACAAACATTAAGACCTCATATGGGTCTGAGAGTGGAAAAGTAAAAAAGTTATGGGGTTTGGAAGGGGGGGGAGTCAAAAAAGTAGCAGGAAGGAGTTAAAGGGGTTTTCCCAAGAAATGACATTATAGCATATCCAAAAGACCTTTGGGGCCTGCACCTATATCTAAAATGTAGCCCCCCAGCCTCTATGCTCAACTACTTTCTTTACTATAACCTCGCTGTGAAGACGGTCAGTTTCCATAACTCCTATAGAAGTGAATGGGAGTTAGAGAAACAGTGTGGAGTAGTGAGCTATGTTGTTTCTGTAACCCCATTCACTTTTATGGGAGTTACAGTTATTGGGTCCTTCCTGGCTGGCCGACCATAAAGAGTATCTCTTGGCTCATCATCATCATCTCCAGTCCCCTTAAAAAATTGGAGCTCCCCAGGTCTTGGTGTTATGCCATATACCATTTATAGACTTCCATTAGGCAAATTAACCCAGAGTTCTGGCCTGGTCTATCGCTGCTATGCACATGATACCTATCTATCCATAGCCTTCAAGCCCGGACTCAGTGACCCATCTCCTGCCACATATTCATGCCTTGCTGAACTACAAGAATGGATGAATGACAGCTGGCCAAAGCTGAAAATGGATAAAATTAACATTTAATTGTTGGATGCCAGCGCTTAGTGGAAAAATGGCGACTTTTACATCCCCCCCCCTATCCCTAGGAAACACAACTCTTTAAAGATCAGATTGTGAGTGAAACTTGGGCATAGTTATTGATGGGGAATTGTCTCTCAAATCTTCGTACTTCCACCTGAGGAACATTGCGAAGATCAAACACCTTATTCCAACAGAAGATCTCTCCACGCTGGTCCATGTCTTCATAACCTCACGTCTGGACTACTGTAATGCGCAACACATAGGTCTTCCACATAAAGAAATAATACACCGCCTTCAGGTAGTCCAAAATGCTTCAGCGAGGTTAATAACCGAACAACCCCAACATGCTGCAATTACTTCCATCCTCCATGGAGAGTAACTATTAAAGTCAGGTCAATGACTGTAATATCCATTAACAACTTAGGCCTCGACTACTTAAAAGAACTTCTGAAGCCCCATAATCCTTGCCCACCTCTAAGATCAGCACAAAGAAACTGTCCATCCGCAGGATCCACCTTAAATGATCTGTAACCTGAGCCTTCTGGCAAACAGAACCCCTAAGTTGTGGCTTGGGGAGCAGTCAGGAGGAGGGGGCCCAAGCTGAACTGTTGTACCAGGACCCATAAGCCTGTTACACTTCTGCCCATACGCCACACAGGCTTCCAGGTCACTCTCAAATCCTAAGCTATTTATACCGTACATGTGCAGGTAGGAAGTGACGTCATCCAGACTAATAGATCGATCATCATCTCATAGTATTTGTGCTCTCTATAGATATCACTAGTACATACTTTCCAAATTTCCATTTACTCCACTTAGCGACGGAGCATTTGATCCAAAAATATTCTCTTCTACAAGGAAGACAAAAGTTGTGGATTTGTCTTTTCAAATGGTCTCTCATCTGATTGGAATCCATTCATTACACCCTACATATGCGGAAATAGTGTTATGTTTTGGGGTATTTATTCATGTAATTATTGGTTTTACTCACCTCCTGTTACTGTGATATAAGTTGTCACTTTTATATTCTTCTTCACTATGAGTGAAGGTCGTAGTGCAAGAAACACATGAGAGAGGACGAGAAGTCACGTTACCTCATATATATATATATATATATATATATATATATATATATATATATATGGAAGATTTTTTTAAAGGGGTTTTCCAGGATTTGGAGCAACCTGTGTGGGGGCTGGGGAAGATGTAAAATTTAAAAAAAAGCATACGCTAAAGCACTACAGCAGTATTCCTGCCCCCCCGTGTGACCACTGACATCAGTCAGCAGCCTCATCAGTTGCTAATAAAGAACCAGTGACGTCCAGTCCTTCCCTAGTGATGTCACCGATTCATCCCAGCAGTCACATGCGGCACAAGATTTTCAGCAATGCTGGTGGTAGAGCATGGGAGACAAATCAGTATGCTTTTTTTTAAAAAAAAAAAAAAAAAAAAAAAAAAAAACATTTTACACCTCCCTCAGCCTCCACATAGGTTGCTCAAATCCATGGACAACCCCTTTAGAAGAGTGTGTATTTATATACATCCATAATGTCATGGAGATTCAGCCTACATAAGTTAGATTGCAGACTGTGAGAGAGTGAAGGGTGTGGTCTGGGAAGACAGGTACATTCCAGCCAGGCACCTAAAGGGTGTATGGTAAAGACCCAAACCAGGGAGGCCAGCTGGATAATCAAGGCCTGATATAGTCTGTGTGTGAAGACTGGGAAGTGTGGCACCACACTGACAGAGCTGACCTGTTCAGACCAAACATACAAAGCAGGTACTGTGCACCCGTTGTTGTTGCCGAGGTGGGAGTCTGGTAGCCAGGCTTCTGTATAGACAGGGAAAAGTTTGCTTGTGTTTAGTTTAGTTTTCAGCCGAGAAGGTTTTGTTTTGTTTGTGTGCCTTTGCAAAGGCTATTAATGCACTGCAAGTGAATAAAGCCTGAAGTTGTGTGCAACCCAGTGTCTGTGTCCCTGTTTCCTGCACTGCTACCGTGCATCTACCTGAGCGGTTCCCCACAAGACCTATCGAAAGCGTCAACTTTTCTCCCCATGGCTGTCCCATTGGTTTGGATAGAAAGCTGATTTTCACACTTGAAATAGCTGTCAGTAGATAATGGCAGACAGGGCCTCACTAATACGTCATCAAGGAAAAGATTAATGCGGTTACAATTGATTTCTGGACACTCTTTGATAAGGTGTGGTCTCTCTGGATTGATAAATCGAACATCCCGAGTCTGGCCTACAATCACTGACCCCATATCACAGGAGACAAAGTTTTCTTATTTCATAACTCTCATTCAAGCATGTTAATTACAGACATGTTTGCCGATATCACTGATATTTTTGTTTATTCTTATGTTTTTCTTGTTTTTGTGTATTCTAAGTTTAAGCTTTGTTATAATAACACTTCTTCATATTGCTAGCGTAACGTTTCCTTACCTGTTATTTTATCATTCAATAAATGTCTATGAAACTCAAATGGATATATTTGTGTATCTGTATTACACTAGGGTCACACGTCAGGGCATCGACCCCCGGATATAACAGGCAGCACAAACATTCCAGTACATAGATGATAAGTGTTGAGGTGCATGTAAGGAATCTGTTGATGGAGAAAGTCTCATCTGGTTACCGTTTCTTATTTGTGTTGTATAGTTCTGCAGCACTTGAATATGAGGAGTTGCAGCAAAAGTTTCCAGTGGTCTTGGGGATTTTAGTAGTGAGTTTGATGGAGTTTTTGTGACCTTTAACATCTGTCAACTACTGGATGCTAGAAAATTCTTGAAGGTTTTGGCACATTTAAAATGACTCCTGGCCAGTGGGGTGACATATTTTTTAGGAAGAAGTCATTTAGAAGGATGGACAATGTCGTGTCAGTATAGCTCTGATTTGACTGTTAGGCATTAAAGGTGTTAATAAAGATAAAAATCTAGAAATTTATAGTCTATGGGGTCCGTGTGGTTTCTGAGCTAACTGCTTTTTAATGCGTTCGGTATTCTGTTCAGGGGTCCCTAAGCAAACTCCCCAAATTGAATACCGAACGCAGATGTGAACTAGGCCTAAGAGTATAGTGCAGTGTGTGATATACAGTGTGTAATGTCAGTATATAAAGGATTAGCTTATCTTAAATAGCGCAGTGTGTGATATACAATGTATAGTGTCTGTATACAGTGCAGTGTGTTGTATACAGTGTGTAGTGTCTGTATACAGTGCAGTACATAATCTTGTCCATAGAGGGCAGACTTGTTTTCTCCTCTAGAGATGAAAGTGAAAGTAATGTCTATGAGGAATGTGAGACCGGCCATTACAGGGTGTAGGACAAGAACCAGGAAATGAAAAGCTGTGGAGAACATGAAGGAGCCGACACATCCCCTCTACTTACTGCTGATGTTACTGGTGACCACAGGTAAGTGTCAGGGCCTGGGGGTGGGGGTGACTACATGTAGGTGTCAGGAGCTGATGTTGAGGGTGACTACGTGTAGGTGTCAGGAGCTGATGTTGAGGGTGACTACATGTAGGTGTCAGGAGCTGATGTTGAGGGTGACTACATGTAGGTGTGTACTATACTGATTTGATACCTGGTTCTGTGTAAATAGTTGCCATGGCCCTTCCAACAGCTGATCAGTGTGTGTCACAGGGTCCACCTATCTCTTATTGATAATTTATCCCAAAGATAGATCATCAATAAAAATAAGCTGGAGAATCCGTTTAATGAAGCTCAAGTGCCACCTTAATTTAAATTACTTTCCCCTTATATTATGCTCCTTGACATAAACACATTCGACCCCTAACGACCCCGTATATAAATGATTCCCGCTTCTATTCATAATGCCTTCTAACTAACCCTTATATAAATGATACCACGTATTTAAAAGACCTCCCTGTATTTATAATGCCCCCTAATAACCCCGTATATAAATGCGCCCCCTTTTTACAGTTATACTGCCACTAACAACCCCTTATAGTATTAAAAGGCTCACAACTGCCCTATAAGGAAAAATATAACTTATATTCTCCTGCCTGCAATCCCTTGATGAGCTCAGACACCACTCCATGTGCTATGTCGCTCTCTACAAGGCGCCATGACCATAATAGGACATCTGCGTTATCATGCCTGCCTGAGCTGAGAACAGGCATCTTGTAAAACGCAGGCCTGAAGTGGTCTATAAGTTAGAGAGTTAGTTGCTTTTTAAGTAGATCAGTGTCCTGAAGTCGCCAATCTAAGTTTGGCAGGTATTAATGGCGGGCGAGCCCCACAGAGTCAGTCCATCTATTAAGGCCGTTGACATTCTGCTTAATCTAGGTCTCCAGCAGTACCGCAGGGCTGACAGTAACTAGACCAACTACTGAAACAGAGCCCTGGTGCCATTTACTCCTATCTGTAATGATAATGAGATGACTCTGCTGACCCTTACATACAATAAGATAAGATAAGATAATCCTTTAATAGTCCCACAGTGGGGAAATTTCAGTATGTTACAGCAGCCTAGTAATACAGATACAGGATAATACACAGTAATATATTACAGACGTAGACACAGATATGCTGAGAAGAGAAGCTATACTAGGAGTCCATAGCAGAGAAAGAAAGAGAGAAAGAGAGAGAAAGAAAGAAGGCTTGACAATCATTTAGTTTTCTGTACAGAGTGATCTTCGCTTGGACTGATGTAGATTATACAGCCTGATCGCGGTTGGAAGGAAGGACCTGCGATAGCTCCTTCTCACACTTGGGGTGAAGCAGTCAGTCACTGACAGTGCTGCCCAGTGCCGTCAAAGTCCCATACATGGGGTGGGATTTGTTTTCCCGCATGGAGGTCACCACAGACAGTATCATTCTGTCACCCACCACCTGTACTGGGTCCAGGGGGCTCCCCAGGACAGAGCTGGCCCTTCTGATCAGCCTATCAAGTCTATTTCTGTCCCTGGTTGATATACTGCTCCCCCAGCAGGCCACACCGAAAAAGATGGCTGAAGCAACCACAGAGTTGAAAAAGGCCCTAAGAAGTGGACCCTGGACTCTGAAGGCCCTCAGCCTCGTGAGCAGGTAGAGTCTGCTGTGGCCCTTTCTGTGCAGCGCCTCCAGGTGGTCAGCCCAGTCTAGTTTATTATTGAGGAGCACGCCCAGATACTTATAGGTCTTGACTGTCTCTTGGATTTCCACCGGGATCGGAGCACTTCTCCGTTTCCTAAAGTCCACCACCATCTCCTTGGACTTCCCAGCATTAATCCTGAGCTGGTTCTGCTGGCACCATTCAATAAAGTCCCGTTTTAAGACTCTGTATTCCCTATCGTCACCATCAGTGATAAGGCCTACTATAGCAGAGTCATCGGAAGACTACTGTAAGTAACAGCTGGAGGAGTTGTGCCTAAAGTCAGCAGTGTACAGTGTGAAGAGAAATGGGGCAAGAACTGTACCTTGTGGTGCCCCCGTACTACAGATCACAGTGTCAGACACACAGTCCCAGGCTCTCACATACTGAGGGCGGGTTGTCAGGTAGTCTAGGATCCAGTTGGACAGGTGATGGTCCACTCCACCAAGGTTCAGCTTCTCCCTTAGTAGCCCTGGCTGAATGCTGTTGAACGCACTGGAGAAATCACAGAACATTGTCCTCACAGTGTTCCCGGGTTTCTCCAGGTGAGAGAGAGCTCTATGAAGAAGGTGGATGATGACGTCATCTACCCCAATGCCCGGCCGATAGACAAATTGGGGGGGGGGGGGTACAGAGCGGAGCTCACTAGGGGGCGTAGGTGTGTCAGGACCAGTCTATCTAGGAACTTCATCAGGTAGGATGTCAGTCCTACAGGTTGGTAGTCATTGTAGCCCATTGGGTTGGGTTTCTTTAGGACTGGTACCACACAAGATGTTTTCCACAGTTGAGGTACCACTCCCAGCTTTAGACTCATATTGTACATGTGCGTAATAATGCCACACAGCTGGTCTCCACACACTTTAAGAACTCTTGCGCTTATCCCCTCCGGCCTTGTCTTCTTTAATCCTCTTGATTTCCCTACACACTTGAGACTCCTTGAGGATCAAATAGTCAGATTGCAATTGACTGCCAGTCGGTGGGGGTAGGGTCTCGGTGTGTGAGGGGAGGGGGATTGACTGGCATATTGGTGAAGGGAGAGTTGGCTTGGAATCAAATCTATTGAAGAATAGATTTAGCTCGTTAAGCCGCTTCCTGCCACCTTCTATCTGGGGACCAGACTTTTGTTTATGTCCGGATATTACCTTCAGGCCATCCCACACCTTGGAGACTTGTTTTGCCAACTATTTTAGGGGGGCAGGTACGGCTTTAAGGAAGGCAACTCTGAATGCTTTACTAATTTTATTATATGAAGAATCAGTGAATACATAAATTAAGAGAAGATGGTGTGATATTGCGTACACTTTTGTATAATACAAGTTACAAAGATTAAGATACAGAATCAACACCAAGAGCTTACATTATCATCTGCCTGGAAAAGAAAATCATCAACCGTGGAGGCGACCGGCGAAGGCAGAGAATTATCTCTATAGCTTACATTACACATCTATATGCAGGTTAAAGCTTCACCAGGAATTATAAGCATCATCTATCCGGCATCAGCTGGGAGAAGCAGGCCAGCGAAGATAGAGAGTTCCTGGGATCCACACTGCGCCATGGGCGTCCCCTTAGCACGCAGGTCCAGACACTTCTAACTTCACAACAAACTTTCTCAGCTTATATCTTCTTGAAAACAAATGCCTGCGTAGCCCAATGCTATGCAAACTAACACAGCAGTATTTTTCCAGTATAAGGCCTCCCCCCTCCGAATGGCCAGTTCTTCAGAGGTTAACCTGACACTGGGAAAATCCTTCATCGGATGTTGAATGCTCCTGGTGCTAAGCAAACCTGCATTCCCATCAACCAGTGTTATATGGTACAGCGTTCTCATAACAATATTCTGTGAGAAGCATTGATAAGAGAACTATGCGTAAATATGCAGCGTCTCTCACTAAACAAAACCAAGTCTACAGAACTTACAGGCTAACTTTTACCATCTAATATTCTTAAAGGGATACTGTCAATATGGATTCCGGATGGTCAATTAATACCTTAGCACTACAAGACTCTACCTTCCTGCATCTGTAGTTCCATCTTCCGCCTGTAGTTGGCTTTCCCTTCACTGATCAGTTGTCTGAACTGTTTTTGCACCTCCCCCAGGCCATTTTTGTCACCTGATCTAAAGACTCTCTTTTTCTGCTTGAGAATGGCTTTAATTTCAGAGTTGATCCATGGTTTGTTATTGGAGAAACACCCCACCTTTCCAGTTGATACCGTGCAACAATGAGATGACTCTGCTGACCCTGACATACAATAATGAGATGATTCTGCTGACCTTGACATACAATAATGGAGATGACTCTGCTGACCTTGCTCCCTAATGATAATGAGATGAATCTTCCATCTACTGATAATGAGATGGCATTTGCTGACCCAGACGTACAGTGAGAGATGAATCTGTTAATCCTGCCCTCTGATGATAATATTACTCTGCTGATCTGAGATTCTAGTGATACAATGACTCTGTTGACTACACCCTCTAATGATAATAAGATGACTGCTGACCCACCATGTAGACCTCGATGGTTCTGTTGATCCCACCCTCTAATATTGATAATAAGATGACTATGCTGACCCACCTTGTAGGCCTCGATGGCTCTGTTGATCCCACCCTCTAATATTGCTTAGATGACTCTGCTGACTCCACCATCTAATGATAATGAGACCAGTCTGCTGACTCCATACTCCAATAATGCATGACATTGCTGACCTGAGTGCTCTAATGATAATCTAATTACTCTGAAGACCCAGTCAGCTAATTCTTGTCTTGTACTGTTTTTTCTTGCCCTCTATTGATAATGAGATGACTGCTGACCCCACCCACTAATAACAATGAGGTGGCTCTGAGTGTTTTGTTACAGTCTCTACAAGCAAAGCTGACAGTGAGATGTAGAAAATGAGAGATGTCAGCTTAATGTTATATTCCCATGGGAGTGAAATGCTTCAGGTTTTCTGCAGTTAAAAGTCATTAGTTTCTGCTATAAATCCTCAGCAGATAAAATTGCACCAAATGATATGTTTTTTGTTCTGCAAAATCTACATCATATAATTATAATGCTGCGGATTTTCAGCATGAACATTCTCTGAAGAAATTCTGCCATATTATAAATATATGAGGGGGTAAAATACATCATTCTTGATACTTGTACATCCTCTGATACGTTCCCTGTAGTTTTATCTTTAGATGGTCTGACAGTCACTATGAAGACGCCGCTTATCTCAGTGCCGAGAGGAGTGAATGTGACAATCCCCTGTGACATATCAGACTTTACTCCTGGAAAAAATATTAATGTGCGTTGGACTAAATCACAGAATGGACAGAGTCATGAAGTTTACAGTTATTTACCTGGACAACGGACTGCCTCCAGACCAGGATCTTACATGAAGGAGGAGAGTGAAATACAGAAAGGAAATGCCGCACTTCACATCCCGCAGGTGCAGTTCAGTGATGATGGAGAATACACCTGTTATGTAATAGTCACCCCAGAGGGCGCAGAAGGGAGGAGCAGTCTGCAGGTGTCAGGTGAGTCAGACATGTGTAATATTGTTCTCCCTACCAGGATAAAGGTAAACAAGACTCATTCATTCATTCATTCATTCATTCATTCATTCATTCATTCATGTCTTATCTTCATAGATGTGATTGCTGTGATCATCAGGGTGCTATAACTTATAACTAATTGAATCAATGATTCGTTGCAGCCTATTTCTCATTACTGGCCTAATCCGTTCTTTACTTTCTGTAGGCTCACAGCTGCAGGACACCTTGTTCAGTGGGGATCAGTTGGACACCCACCATTCTAAAATTGATGGCCTAGCTTAAAGATTTTGTCCAGGCAATACAATTATTTTTATAATTGGCCGAGTGAGGTTAAAAAAACCCAAAACAATCTTACTCACCTGTCCCCAGTGCGCCGGTGTCCTCTTGGTGTGATTCCAGGATGTCACAGGTAGTGATGTCACGTGCCCTTCAACGAAGCCACCGATTGGCCTCAGTGGTCATGTGTGGCAGGGATCACAACAGACAGGGAGGACTGGACTGCACTGGGAGGCACCGGAGCACCAGTAAAAAGTGAGTATGATTTTTATTTTTCCACCACCCCCGGCTGATTTAGACAAATAATATTTGTGTCCATTTTTGCCTGGACAACCACTTTAATAATAGGCCTTTTTTAAAAGGTGAATAACCTCATGACTGCAGCATCCAAGGAGTCCCGCCATGTGAATGACCCCCTCAGCACCGGCTAGATAGGGGGTGCCAATATCTATTATCTGCAGCCTGGGGTCTGGCCAGTGACCTCAGGTCCCAGGTTATAAAAAAAAAAACAACAACCCGCATAAGGCACTCAGACCACTTACATTGTCCAGGGAACAGATTACTACACAGTCTTCCTGAGACTACAGATACATGGAAAAACCTCTTTGGCTTGAGGCAGAGACAGCAGTCATCAGAACTTGAAAAAATCCAGCATGGTGTTGGCTCAGGAATAATAACCCTTCAAAAACTACACTACCTAAAAAATTACAAGATAAATAATCACATATAAAAGTTTCCAAAACACTTATTACTCAAAGCAATTACCTGAATACTGTAGTTCCCCACATCATCAGAAAGCATAACGTCATATCCATAAACAGAACACATGACTAAAATGGTAGCGTTGAATGATCCCACTGAAGAGAGTTCTGTGGTCAAACGTGAGTTTATTGGTGTATTTCGGTACACATAGGATATGACATTTCGGCTATTTTAGCCTTCTTCAGACTCAGTAGTATGCTTTTTTTGGGGGGGAGAACGTTTCCAACCATAGAGTTGTGTGGAGTCCAAGGTTGTTCTTGTACGTGTTAAGGGTCAAGGTTAGCGAGCTCGACCACAAGGTCTTGTCAGATCAGTGGGACCTCCTTGTGCCTTTGTGTTGGTTATTTAGAGTGTCCTCCTAACAGTGTGTGTTTTGAATGATAACTTCTGGAGTGAATCTTTGGACCCCTCAGTACCTTATTAGTGGTTGACTGTCCTCGTGGTGGGTTGAGGTATTAAGATCCCACCTTGTTATGATGTAGCGTGGCCTCGGCGCTGTCCGTGGATGGCAGTAGTGGATTAGAACTTTTTATTTGTGTTAGTTCCCCAACAGGGACAGACTTAACTGTATGTCTGGGGTGAGAATTAGCAGCGTGTAAAATTGTGTTCCCAGCTTGTTTTTTTCTGTAGAGATGAGAGAGTACCCTTTTCTCCTCTTTGTTCCCTATTAAAGTGATATCAAGAAAGTTACTTGATACTTTTTCCACTTGGAAGGTATAGTTTAAGTTGTAATTGTTATTAATATAGTCTGCAAAGGAAGGTATTAATTCCTGTTTGTCCGACCATACAAACAACAGATCGTCTATATGTCTCCATACCAGAAAATAGACGGACTATACGGGTTACTAGTGTTGTATATGCTTTGCTCCTCCCACCAAGACATTACCAAGTTTGCAAGCAAAGAAGAACAACGGGCCCCCATGGGGGCACCACATATCTGTAAAAAGAATTCCCTATTGAACATGAATTAGTTATGTTTGAGCAGATACTCTACTACTTGTATGATATATTCGCATAAGTCCTCAGTGTACTGAGAATATTTATATAGATGGTATGCAAGTGCTTGTATGGCAATGTGGTGGGGGAATACAAAGAGCACACATCGCAAGTTAACCAGCCTCCCTCCTCCTCATGGAGCCATCAAGGGCTTTTCTTATATGTGGGGAGAACTCCTTAGTGAATAAGCTTCTGTTGGGAGGGGGACTCTTGTTGTTTTTTGGGGACCCATGTCCTGACCCCCACTATCTTTATTAGGCCTCCGCGGGCCTTCCGGAGCCAACGCCTCACCCATAATAGAAACCAGTTCAAATAGTCAGGAACCTCTCAGGCAGTAACAACCTCCTAGGTGGCTTTCCAGCCAAGTTCTGCCTCAGGCCTCATTCACAACTGTGTCTGTAATCTGTTCGGGGAGTCCAAATACGGCCTCAAAATCCTGACCAAAAAACTGTGTGTGAACTTTCCCTTATGCCTCGCTAACAAGGAGTGGACTAGAGGAGATAAGAATGACAAGTCCCACTACCAACCTACCTGCCATTCCCTAAAAATCCAGCCCAGTGCACAGCATTAAACAATGTGCAGCAAACCAAGCTGATTTCTGAAAAACAAACTTTCTGGATTTTCATCTCCTCACCCATCTAAGAAATCTGGGTGAGATGTACACCCCCTCCAGTATTATCCCAGCAATGGCTTAAGCCAAGAAAGAGTTAATAAAATTTAGTTAATAAGTTATAGGTAATGGTGTCATTACAAAATGCATCTCATCCCACACACAAGAAGCCCTCATATGGCTGTATCACCAGAAAAATAAATAACATATAGCTTGCACAATGTGAAGATAAAAACCTCCCAAATTTTCAAATCATTAGAACACAACTGGCTGCGGTAGGAAGAGAATGTATAAGCTATGCGAACGTATATCAAGGTACAAACCAGATTTAGAGATTACAAGGAAAAAGAAACCAGAAGTGACCTCCCCAGAGTAACCTCCACCCCAAGCATAGAAACTACTGGCAATATAGTAGGAAAGTGCTCTCCTTGTACTCTGCACAGCATTCACGTCTGGGATATTAATGCTCACTACACCCCTTGATATATTCTTTGAAGGGTTCAGTTTTTAAAATGGGGGTCACTTTTTAGGGGATTCCACGTTACTGGTACCTTACAGACTCTGCAAACATGACATGGTGTCCAGATACTAAACATCTAAATCTGTGCTCCAAAAGTTACATATTTACCAAAACAGCAGTTTATGCCCACATGTATGACTTTGGTGTACCCAGGATAACGCCTTAGGTGGGTATGAATTGCTGATTGGGCACAGAAGGGAAGGAGCACTATTTGATTTTTGGAGCACAGATTTGGTTTTTGGAGCACAGTTTTGGTTTTTGGACATCATGACACTTTTGCAGAGGCCAGTAAAGTGAAATCCCCTGACATGTCACCCCATTTTGGAAACTACACCCTTGAAGGTATTAATCCGGGGTACAGGGAGCATTTTTAACCCCCAAGTGTTGCATTAAGTTACTTTCCAGAAATGAATACACAGATGATGATGATAGGAGAAAATGAATGTAATATGTTGTGCCCAGTTTGTATCAGAGATGACTACTCCAAAAGCTGTTATACCCAAGATACTCGCTTAACAGTTTTTGGAGTGTGTCTCTTCTGACTTAAGCTGCGCACAACATAACAGGCACTGGAATGGCCATATCTCTGGAAAAACCAGCAACACATTCATTTCTGAAAATTAAATTGATGCAAAGCTTAAGGGTTAAACATACTTGCTACGCCACTTGATGAATCCCCTGAGGGCTTCAGTTTCCAAAATGGAGTCACATGTCTGCGTATTCCACTTTACTGGCAATTCAGGGGCTCTGCAAAAGTGTCATAATGTCCAAAAAAAAAAAAAAAAGCTCTCCCCCTATCTGATGGCTGTGCCCAAACAGTGGTTTATACCCACATATATAACATATTTGTCCCCAGGATAGCCCACTTTATAGTTTTATAAGTGCATGTCTCTGATGACACAAAGTGGGTACAACGTATTGGGCAGTGAAATTGCATCTCTTTAAAAAAAAAAAAAGTCAATTTCCACTTTGTATATTAATTTTTAGGAAATACTTCTTAGGCTCAAAATGATTATGCCTCTTGATAAATTCCTTGAGGGGTGTAGTTTCTGAAATTGGGTCACATTTGGGGGTGTTCCATTGTACTAGTACCTTAGGGGCTCTGCAAATGCGACATGGCATCTGAAAACTATTCCAGCAAAATCTACTCTCCAAAAAACAAATAGCACTCTATCCATTCTGAGCACCCACTATATATCCATACAGAAGTTTGTAACCACATGGGGAGTATAATTTTGGGGAGCTTTTTCTCCTTTATCGTCTTGGGAATATTAAAAATTTAAGGCTTCTTTGACGGTTTATTGGAAAAAAGTAATTTTTCATGTCCCAATGTTAATAAAATCTTTAAAACATCTGTAGGGTTAAAATATAGCCTATACCCCTTGATATGTTCTATGAAGGGTGTAGATTCCAAAATGGGATAACTTTTGGGGTTTTCTTTTGTATTGGTACTTTAGGGGCTCTGCAAATGCAACATGGCACCTGAAAACTATTCCAGCAAAATCTGCCTTCAAAAGTAAAATAGCGCTCTTTCCATTCTGAGCCCCACTGTGTACCCATACAGCAGAATACAACCACATATGGGTATTCCCTTGATCAGGGGAAAGTCTTTAATGGCCTCTGGGGGGCTTTTTCTCCTTTAACTCCATGTGAAAATGAAAATTTGAGGAGAAAAGTAAATTTTAATTTGCACATCCCAATGTTAGTGAAATCTGTGAAACTGCTGTGGGGTCAAAATGCTCACTATACACCTTGATAAATTCTGTCAGGGGTATAGTTTCCAAAATGGGGTCACTTTTGGGGGTTTCCTTTGTATTGGTACTCTATGGGCTCTGCAAAGGAGACATGGCACCTGAAAACTACTTCAGCAAAATCTGCTTTTCATATCCCCAGTGTCGTTCCTTCCCTTCTGTGCACTGCCGTGTACACAAACATAAGTTTACACCCACATGTGGGGTGTTTCTGTGTTCTGGAGAAATTGCACAACAAACTGTGAGATACATTTTCTCCTTTAAGCCTTTGTGAATGTGTTAATTTTAGAGCTAAATGAATGTATTGGGGGGAAAAAAATGAAATGTCTAAATCAAATGTCCATATTGTTTTAATTCCTGTGAAATGCTTAAAGGGTTAACAAACTTCCCAAACATTCTTTTGAATTATTTGAGGGGTGCAGTTTTGATAATGGGGTGATTTATGGAGGGTTTCTTTTATATAGGCCTTTCTAATTCCCTTCAGAACTGAAATGGTCCCTAAATAATTAGTGTGGGAAATTTTCTTCTAAAGCTGGCAAAATCGCTGTTACACGTCAAAGCCTTCTAACATCTAAAATAAATTAAATGACAATTAAAAGATGATGCCGATATAAAGCAGAGATATGGGAGGTAATATTTATTCATATTTTCTGGTAGTATGACTATCTGCCTGAAAAGCAGAGCATTTCACATTTTGAACTTTGCAATTTTTTTTCGAAATTTCCATCAATTTTTTTTTTTTAGAAACAAATACAAAAATATTGATTAGTGTTTTCCACTTACAGAAAGCACAATTTGTCACAAAAAAAATCTCAAAATCACTTGTGTAAGTTAAAGTGTCTCAAAGTTCTTGCAATATAAAGTGACACGTCAGTTTTGAAAAATGAGACCTGGTCTTTAACGCACTTTTGGGCTGTGTCCTTAAAGGGTTAATGACCTATTCTCATGATCAGTGCTGGTCCAACATCCGGGACTCCTGTTGATCAGCTGTATGAAGGGACTGCACTTGTGTGAGTGCCTTGATCCCTTCACTATCTACATTACACGCCATCTGTTTTATAGTGTCCGTGTGATGGAATTATAATCTATATCTAATTATAAACCATATAACATGGTATAAAACCTGATGAATTGTGTCACATGGTAATATAAAAATTCACAACCAGCAGTGTCCCTTTTTGGGGTAACTGCAATTATAAATGTCTCTGCTGGGATTTCATTGTGCTGTCTCTTATTGTATAGCTTTGCCCTCCGCTGTCCTGATACCTGGAGACGCTGTCACTGTGGAGCTGGGGAGCGAGAGATCAGTGTTGTGTAAAGTCAGCAACTTCTACCCTAAAGAGATTACTATTCGCTGGGTGCGACATGAAAAAAATTATTTTAATTTTGTGGGCCAGGAGGATAGAACCTGCATCGGAGAGAGCATTAATAATAAAGATGGGACGTTCAATACTACCAATCATCTGACCTTATTACCTACAAAGGAGGATGACGGCTATAAGTACTCATGTGTGGTGAAGCACCGATCTCTGCGCCAGGACCTGATGAAGGACTTCACCCTGACAGTAACAGGTGATTTACCTTATTCTCTGGTCTGTTTGCTGCTGCTATTCTATATCTAAGTAACAATCCAAAACAGATGCGGATCCGCAACACTGAGGTAAGTATAAAAATTTAACTTTATTCCATCGAGTTAAAATAGGTCAGAGAGACCTCCAGACAGGGTGCTGGTTACATTTAACAAGTGCAAAAAAGACAAGAAAAAGTGAAAGACAACATAATGCCGCAAGTCTGACGCGTTTCGGGTTTTTAATCCCCTTAGTCATAGCACTGCTGGTCAGTTTTCCTTAACCATATATAAAGGTACAAAATGAAATAAAACTTCCAACCACCAATCTCTTATTGGGCCAAAGTTCTAATTACCCAAAATTTACAACACCTTTTGTTTTATCTTATCGCATAGGTACACGTTGTGCGGAACAATAAAGATTATTCAAACATTTTCAATCTGTTGCGTGTAACTAGATGTAATTCAAATTCATTGCAAATCCAAGAAAAGGATTAGCACTTTAACATAAACATAACTGTTACCAAGCACAATAAGGAGATGTTGCTAAACAGCTAGAAATCGCAGAGCAGATATATTAGTTACCATTCATATAGTTACGTGACCCACCACAACCAATCAAAAACGTCACGTGACCATTCTAAGCCAATGATGACTGTGTATTCTGTTTATTGCTTTGACCTATGGAAACGTAGTGGAATAGACACGTAAGTAACGCATCATATATAGATCTGCAACTACTTTACAAGGGGGAGCAAGTAAGTATAGAAAATAATAACTCCCTACAAGATCCAATAATAGATATTAATACGGATCTCTGCTTGATAAAATATAAGTGAAATAAGGGAACATGTAAAGAAGTAATATACTGCTTGGATGTTTTACATTACACAATTATTGTGCTTGGTAACAGTTATGTTTATGTTAAAGCGCTAATCCTTTTCTTGGATTTGCAATGAATTTGAATTACATCTAGTTATAACATACACGCAACAAATTGAAAATGTTTGAATAATCTTTATTGTTCCGCAGAACGTGTACCTATGGGATAAGACAAAACAAAAACAAAAGGTGTTGTAAATTTTGGGTAATTAGAACTTTGGCCCAATAAGAGATTGGTGGGTGGAGGTTTTATTTCATTTTGTACCTTTATATATGGTTAAGGAAAACTGACCAGCAGTGCTATGACTAAGGGGCATTAAAACCCCGAAACGTGTCAGACTTGCGGCATTATGTTGTCTTTCACTTTTTCTTGTCTTTTTTGCACTTGTTAAATGTAACCAGCACCCTGTCTGGAGGTCTCTCTGACCTATTTTAACTCGATGGAATAAAGTTAAATTTTTATACTTACCTCAGTGTTGCGGATCCGCATCCGTTTTGGATTGTTACTTGAACACAGCTCCGTGGAGTCGGGAGGATGGGTCGTGCACCTGGGTAACGTTACATGGACTTATGAAATACTCATTCGAAGGGTGAGCTTACCTTATATTTTTCTTTTTCAAATTGCATTCTATATCTAACCTGAATGCAAAATGTCCAATGATGGTCAAATATTGCAAGATTTGTTTCACAAGTTTCACCCACAAATTTAGTTTCAGACTGTAAAAATTAATAAACAACCCTTTCCTGGGAGTCCCTGACATCTTCTGGCCTCTTCCGTGACATCAGTTTCCCTGGGTCATCACTGTGGTTGGGCCTCAGTAGTCATGTTTGGGGTGTCGGTGTCGTGATAGTTTCATCAAAGTGTCATGATGTTGATACCCCCACACTGTACAGCTGAGACTGACTCACAGGACTTGGGGTCATTGAGAACGCTAAAAGATGCTGAGGACGCCTGGGAAAGGATAGGTGGACACTGCGGTGGAGCCCTGGAGAGATGTGCGTGAGTTGTTTTATTAATGTTGTACACCTTCCCTAGAACTCTGCTTATTATATTCTAGGGTATGAAGACCAGAGTATAATAATGATTTGTTATTGAGGGAACTCCTAAAATTTTGGGTTTGGCTGAACTTTTTGGAAAATTGTTTGGAAAATCGGTTTCTTAATATCAAACGATGACCAAAATTCCCAGGGAATTAAAACAAAGTATGACAAAAATTCAACCTTCTCCATTCCCACCTCCAAAATCTGAATATTTTAGTAGAATAAAATACTAAACCTCACTCTAATTATACTACAAACACTGTAATGCTAGGTTTACACCTGCGTTTGGGTTTCTGTTTTTTGGGTCCGCTTGGGAACCCAAAAAATTTAAATCCAATCCACTTAAAATGTGGTTACCCATGGTTTGCACCAAAAAAATGCATTGTTACAGCAGATTTGGGTACGGAATCCCCAAACGGAGTGCAGGTGTAAGTGTGAACCTAGCCTAATTTTGTTTATATCAACACAAACAACCAAACAAACCTTGATTTTTTATTCTAATCAGATGATGATGTCATGTGAATTGATCTCTATCACTTCTTCCATCATCAGATTTTATATATCAGTGAGATTTAATCCCTGGATTTAAGATTTCTGCAGGCCTGCACCAAGTGACAGCCCCTTATGACCAGGGGTCCCTGTATAACTGAGGACAGTTACCCCTTCAGTCTATATACAGTTACAGATTCCTGGAGTTACACTGGGCTGATTGTACATCAGATCTACCAGTCTCCTATCCAGATATGATCAGTAGGTACAAGAGTCAATGTGGCCCCTCATCTGTAATATAACCGGAGCCCCTCCCCTAAATCACGCTGCTTGTATTTCAGATCTCTCAGCCTCCTCTCCAGATATGATCACTATGTACAATATATTGTCGGCCTCATCTCTGCATTTTTATTTCTTCCATGTGATTACAGAGCGAGAAGATAACACCGGGACAGTTGTCACTGCCGTACTCCTGACGCTATTCGCTGTGACACTCCTATTATTTGCTGGTTTACTTTACTATCAAGTGTTCAAGAAAGGTGAGACCTGTGTAAGGAGTCGGGTGATCAGTAAGACAGATTGTCTATTGTCCGACCAATTTATATTTCAGTAGTTTTTCTATTATTGTTATTTCTTTCTGGGACAGTTGGGTGATTTTGTAGCTTTTGCAATGGGTTGTCACTCAGCAATCCCAGACTAGTAATGGGATTTTTGGCTTTGAAAGATCTCCTTATAAATTATTACAGGCTACAATTGTGCAGTTGAAAGAGCTGGATTGTTCTCGAATAACACATCACTATCCCAGACTCCTGAAGGGTCATAGCTCCAGCGATATGTGATGGTTCTGATGTTCCTCCTATTGATGATTAATTGGGCAGATTTACCATTCAGTCAGGATGTGTTTATTGGTTGTGATGGCTCCCGGTCTATCGTGCAGTTTTATCTCTTTGCTTTTTACAGATCCCCCCATCCTTTCTGAGATCATCGGGAACGATCATCTGACTGACATGACCAGGTCGGCTCTGACGTGTCATATTATGAACTTCAAGCCTAAGGACCTGGAGATCTCTGTCTGTCTGAAGAGACCTGGAGAAGAGATGAAGACGATCCACATCTGGAGATTACCCAGAGACCCAGAATCCTCAGCCCAAGTGATGATGAGTGACAATGGTGGGGTTAATAGTGCGACTATAGATGTAGAACGGCAGAGTCTGATGAATGGAGATGTCGGTCCCACACAGAGGCCTCTACAGCTGGTCATGTCTCCAGTTATAACATCTGATAGACCTCGTCTTCTCCGCTGTATTCCATGGCACAGACTCTCCACTTATAGCTGTCAGTGTTCTGTTCACATCACTCCCAGCTTCTATGAAGACAATGGAGCAGAATTCTCTGTACATGTGTCACACCCGGCACTGACAGCACCGGTCTCTAGGGGGAGAACATTGCAGGTCTCCGGAGGTAAGACTCCTCTTATACCAGAAATGATGATTGGTTCTTCTACTTATTTGTGAGAATCCTCCTCCAGTCAGTAAAGACAGAGAGCCGCTTCCTATCACTATATCTCCAGTGCTGTTCTGCAGATTTCACTTTTCTTTATGTTCTTATCTGTAAACCATCAGAAATCTTCTATTCACACCAATAATTCATTTCATTATATTGTTGCTGGTGTGAGGTCAGTCCTTTGGTTGTGTCACTTACCTCACACTATGCAGGTAAATTTGTGTTGAGTCCACAGGACTGCGGGGGAGGATGAATTTCTATGAAATTCTCACAAGAAATAAGAATTAGTCTATACAGAGTAATGACTTCATATTAAAGGAAGTTGGGTATAAACCTAATCCCAGTCCCTGGTAGAGGGGACTCCATATATACCTAAGTTATTCAGCTTTGGAGCCGCATTATCGTAGAAATTTCTGTTTTATTCATATGCAATTGAGGTGAAAAGTGCTAGAGCTGAGAGCAAAGCCCAGGCAAGCTAAGACACGCCCCCGAGTACTTTACTCCTCATTTGCATATTCATAAAACAGGGACTTCCATGACAATGGGGCTGAAAGCTGAATAAGAAAGACATATGTGAAGACTGTAGAATCCCGTCTACAAGGCACTGGTATTAGGTTTACCAATTTTCCTGCTGACTGTCTCTATCTGCTGATAACCTAGTAATTTTTTTCTGCCCGGTGGATTACTTACTTGCAGTTTATAACCTTATGTCCTTGCTACAATGTTATCATCCCTCCATGTACTGCAACGCTGCAGTGGAAAGCATAGAAGACGTCTGCAGAGCATCCTGAACCTCTTCTGAGTCAGGAGATGTCCTAAGAGTATCTGAGACTCTAACAGAAGCCATTACCAGCTACTGAAGGAAAATTGTTTCAGTGTAAAGTTAAAGGGGTTGTGCAGGATTGGATAACATGGCTGCTTTCCTCTTTTTAGGAAGTGACCTCATGCTTTGGGTCACATGGTATTGCTATAGCTCAGTCTCATTAAAATGAACGAGACTGAACTGTGCATGGCCATGTGACCAATGGACGTTATGTCACTTCCTGAGAAAAACAAGAACATTGTCCGAAAGTCAGGGATTAAGGACCATAACAGTCAGTTTTTGTCAAATACACAGTCCCCCTGTTTATAACCTTCCCCTAACTAAAGTTACGTGCCATTACCTCTGAATAAACCATACAAAACAACCAAAAATTGAGGCAAACATAGCACTCAGCATTTTTATAAAAATACAAAAAAATCTTTATTTAAACATCAACAAGTCAATACATAATAAGTTCAAAGAGCTACAGTGCAGCAAAAATTCCCATATTTGGCAGACCCTGGACAAAATAATATCCAGACTGCTGCTACATAATTGTAAAAAAAAAAAAAAGTTAGCTGATATGAGTATAAGTACAAGGTGCTTTTGCCGGTAAAGCCTCAATAAATCCAAAAATTTTGCATTAATCATGGCAACATGCCATATTGTATATCCAGAGGCAAAGAAGGTTCACATTATAATCCAATAAATTATACAAAAGCACTCACTACAGTGTATAGAGATTGCACACAATAAGACATAATAACAACTAGCTGGTACCCGTGACTTCGTCTGCGGTGATTGTAGAAGTGGGTAAATACAGGCGCAGGTAAGGTTTTAGTAGTGTGTATAAGGTATGGGATATGAAATGTAACTTTGTATCTTGTTTTTGCTGTAATTCAGAGAATACGTGAGACTTTTGTGAAGAACATAATTTGTATTTGAGCTGCTATACGGTGTTGTGAGAAACTGTACATGGTGTCTTTGGGACAGAGGGATTTCAAGTTAATATACTTCGATATACGACATAGTATGTTTTGTTATTTTCCGCCAGTACATGTAAGTTTTGGGCACAGGATACTCTCGAGCAAGCCACATAAAGTTGTCCATGTGAGAAGACTGGTGTGGCCAAATATATTCCTTTCCACTTTCAGCGTTTGTCCTTGGGATTTATTAATGGTCATTGTCAGGGCCGCCATCAGGAATTTTGAGGCCCCATACAGCCTAAATGTCTGCCCCCCCCCCCCGCCCGCCATTTTAAAACTACTTTATTTTGCGACATACCAATTCTGTATTACATTTCCCTTTATTTAGCAGCATTACAAGGCTTAATCAGATTCTATTTGCAGGTAAAATATGCTACGTGTGACAAAGCCTATAGAGAGCCAACACCATCTATAAGAGCCTCTTAATAAATCCTCAGGGCTTTTTCACATTGCGTTTTTGGCCTCCCTTGCCGGGATACGTTGGTAGCCAGTCAGAATCAGCTGTCAACTTATCCCTGCATGAAGAACTGGCCATTAAAAAAAAGGGGGGCCTGCAGTTCTCCGTGCAGGGATAAGTGGGGAGCTGATTGTGACTGGTTACCAACGTATCCCGGCAAGGGAGGCCAAAAACACAATGTGAATACTCCTTTAAAGTGAAAGTCCCACCCCCAAACAGGCTGCTATGCTAGTAGTATCGCAGCCTACATCATTATTAATACAAAGCACATGTACCTTTGGAGGGATTGTGTGCTTTGTAGTTCTCCAGCTAAAAACTTATATATTATTGCCCCAGTTCCCTCTCCACAGTGCCGCACACCCGATGCCCCAACAATCCCCCCCCCCCCCTCCCCGTCCACCTTCTAACATCTTTCCATTGCCCCCTGAACCCATACCTCCCAACTTTTGAAGAACCAAAAGAGGGATAAAATGTACGCTTCACGCGCCGCTGCAAATTTAGCCCCACCCACTGTTATGTTGACTCCGCCCATTCTCATTAATTTTTCATGTGCCCGCACACAGTATAATCCTCCTACAGTCACCCGTAAATTATATGTCTCCCCTCTATCTCTCCCCCAGCTTCATATACACCCTTCATCTGCCCCCAGTTTCATGTCTGCCTGCTCTGAGGGGGAAGGGAGGAGGGGCTAAGTGCACGGGAGTGAGCCTGGAGGGGGGGTGTAGTTTACCCCTTGGGGGGAAGGGGCCGCCTTTGGGGAGGGGGGGGCGGAGGAGCGGAATGACAGCATCACTTCTGCCGCTGCTGGCTTCATGCAGGGCAGGAGCATAGCGATGTTGCAGGCATCTGTGCATCTGTGCTGGCATCTGTGCATCTGTGCTGGCATCTGTGCATCTGTGCTGGCGTCTACACTCCCCGGCATCCGCCTCTCTATTACAGCGGATGCCGGGTCTGTATTCACATATGCAAAGCCAAGCGGCGAGATGCCGCTGGCCCTGCGTGCACGCTCATAGACCAGTCTAGCCTTCACAATGTGAATACAGACCTGGCATCCTCTGTAATAGAGAGAGGCGGATGCCGGGTCTGTATTCGCATTGTGAAGGCTAGACTGGTCTATGAGCATGCACGCAGGGCCAGCGGCATCTCGCCGCTGGTTTTGCATATGTAACCCCGCCCACCAATGACGCAACAAAGCCAGAAGAAAGAAGAATCTACAGCAATGAAGACTGGTAAGTATGCGACGTGGGAATACCCCTTTAAGGGTAAATTGTAGTCGTTTGAATTGAAATGGGAAATTATTTGGTATAATTGGAATGCGCGGGATTAAGACACTATCACCTTTAGCTGCTCCTGTAAGAATAGTGGCTTCAATGATATTTGTTCCTAGTAGTGTGACACGTAGCCTCGTGCCATTACACAATCAGGTGCATCGAGATTAGGCATGAGTAGAACAGGGTCGCCAATCTTGAGTTCTAGTTTATGTGAAGGGATTCCGGGTAATTCTTAGGTGGGCAGTAAGGCAGATTGGTGACATTATTATCGACCGTTACGTGTTCGTGGTGTGTTGAAACGGTGCATCGGAGTATACAGGCCAGAAGTAGTCCCAATGCAAACATGCTATCGGAACTTACCAGTGCCGTTGGCCTGGAGACCTAGGGAAGGTGGATGGATCGTGAAGACGAAACAGCAGTGAGGTGAGAGTGCCGTCGGGGAGTGTGGCGGGTTGGAGAGAGTAGTTAAGGTGCTGCGGGCTACGGTGGAGGCGCAAAATGGTGGCGTGCTGGAAACACGTTCTGTAGGTGGCTAAGATGCGCATGCTCCTGGCAACACAGTGGAGTGGCTGGGGGGCGGTGTCGCGGATCGTCAGAGCGGTGGGGGTCGGCAAACATGGCTGCCTTAAAGAGGTAGCCTCCTGGAGTATCGTTAAGGTGAGGGTGAAAGAGGTAAAGTATATGTAAATGTGATTGTGTGGGGTTAGGGGCTAGGCTATATAGCAGGGCTAGGCAACCTCTTTTGTTCGGCAAATTAAAAAATTCAAAGATGAGGTACTCAAGTGCCGCACAATAATTTTTAAGCTGATGACACCTACACTAAAGTCATATAGAACAAACCGTAACATAGAGGTGCTGTCATAGGGCTTGTTAACATGGGCACAGAGGGGACGGATTATGGTGCATTATCCAAGTCATTAACTGCCCCCTCACAATGGTCGTCTATGGAGACCGCCAGGGCAGGCTGCCCTTTCTTTAGGCGGCAGGGGTGACACACTATGTACCTGGATGCTACATCCCCGGTCGCCTGTACCTGCACTTTTCTGTAAGTGAAATTTGGATTCATTTCAGCCACATTTAATTCCTGGTGGCGTGGTAACAGCTAAACCACATCCAGGAATTAATAGGTGTCACACTTACACCAAAATGAGGGCCCGTGCACACGGAGTTAACGCAAGTGTATTTTTGCCTTTTACACGTTTATGGAATACACGTGTAAAAATAACACTCCCATTGACTTCAATGAAAGTTTTTGGCGCGTTTTTTTACACGTGAAACATGCGAAATAGGACATATATAGGACAGGTGTAGGAAAGGTATAGGACATATATAGGACCTGCTCTATATTTTACAGCTCAATTTTTCCCAGACACACAGCCGCAAAAACAGAATCTATGTGTATGGGCCCATTGAAATGTACAGGACCATAGTTTTATCCACAATTGTAGATAAAAGTCTGTCCTTGTGCATGACAGTTCAGTAACTCCATGTGCCTCTTATTAATAGCAATTAACCCCATCATGTCCCTCACATTAACTCTTGTGTAAGAGTTACTGATATGTGAGAGACTTGGAGGTAATAATTAAGTATCTTCATTATTGAGGTCTTTTATTAGTACCTCCATATGTCTCACATATTAGTAACCTTTATATGGGGCACACAGGGGTTAATATGAGGGACATGATGGGATTTATTCCTATTAATGTGAGGCACATGGAGTTACTAACATTAAACTAATAACCCCAAATGCCTGACATTAATGAGAATAGGAACTAAAGGAAGGGACCTGTGTGCTTGTTACTTTCACTTTGCTAGCAGCTTCCTATCCTCCTCGGGGAACCTTTGCAACATGCAGACGGCAGGAGCTATCACTATAGCAGGCAGAGACCTGAGCGATTAAGCTCCACCCCTGGGTTTCCTGCACCCCTCTCATTGGAGAACAGTGAGAGAAGGGGAGTGTCCTTATGCCTCAGCTCTAGCAGCCCACTGAAGGGACGCTCGGACTTCATTTAACTCTTCCAGGTCCTGTGCTGCAGACGTGCCAGTGAAATATGGCAGGAGTGGCAATCTTGGCACGTGTGTCAGGGGTTGCCGACCTCTGCTATAGAGGGTAATATGAATTTTGTGGCTTGCTATGGTCCAAAGTGTGTGAGATTGCAGAGATAATGATGTGAGTTTAGGTTTTGTGGGGGTCCTGGGAAAAACATATGTGCGCTATTGTGACGAAAAGTAGCCTATTGCGCAATTCTCAGTGGAGCGGGTTTTGTGTGATTGAGGAACAAACATACAAACCCACAAACATCCAAACTCACAAACTTTCATATTTATAATATTAATAGGATATCCTACAAGGAGACAGGGGGTAATGAAGAAATAATTTAACTGTGAAATGTCAAAGCGCAGTTGGCACATATGGGCAATAAGGTAGCGCATATTCTCCATAGAATCACACATTATAGTGCTTAGCCATGGTTCCAGCAGAAGATGCCTGGATATTAGAGATGGCACCTCTGACGGCACATGTACAGACCGGAAGTGCCTCTGACACCATCTCTACTGTACATGTGTCGGAGGCTCTTTCGGCCTGTGCTTGCACTAGCAGAGTTAAAGAAGGGAAGTAGCCAGTCCCAGAGAGAAAGACACGTAATTATGACAGGGTGAAGGGGAGAAAGTATTGGTGATGTTCCGTTTCGGGAACTGTGAAACAGAACATCACCAGATTATCAGAAATTGTGCCTGGGACAGTCACATGACACGGAAAATTATCCAATTTTTTTTAAACAAAGTAAATTAGAAGTTAGGTGGGAGGGAGAGGGTTTAGTTTAGGGGTTAATTTTTATTTTATCCTGGACAACCCCTTTAATGAAGAGCTGAAAAGCAGTCCATGTGTCAACAATGATGAGAAGACATTTCCCGATGCAGTGTCTGTAGATTTATCGTCCACTTTTCACCTTTCTTAGTTTCTTCACTAAATTCTCCTTTTCTCCCTGTAGTTGCTCCAACATTTTTAAGGATTGTCAGTCCAGTGTACATGGCCCACGGGGATCCGATGACAATGACTTGTTTGATTTCTGGATTTAAGCCCAAACCTTTACAGATAACATGGCTGAAGATGGATGAGAACAACCAGGAGACAGAAATCATAACCTGGAATTCTGATGAAGGGACTGATGTAAGAAATAATATCCACAAAGTAACGGAGAACGAGCACAAAGACAAGTCCTACACTGTCCAAAGTGCCCTGATAATCACACCAACTGTGAAGGAAGACAATGGCGTCACATACATATGTAAAACCTATCACCCCGCAACAGAGAAAAGCGTAGTAAAATCACTGGTCATGGCGGTAACAGGTGAGAGGTCGGGGGTAGCATGAACATACATTGCTATACATGTCTCACATATAACATACAGTATACACATTCAGAAAATAGAATAAAAATATAGAAAAGTGCAAGTGAATCTTACAATCTACTCCCTGAACACAGACACATTCCACACTAGTACTAACCTGGAGGACACCCCTGGTCCATACACATCGTATATGTCCAGATAAGTTAACCCTTAATTTCTTGTAATGGTAGAAATAGTCTCCACAATGAGAATAAAATCATATCAGATCCACAGTTAGTCTCGGAGAAGTTTAGTAAGAATTTATCAAACAAGATGGAGTCAACATTTCCAAAACATTGTATATATAGCGATTTTACTCCCAAGAGAGGCAGGACAGTATATGTCATGCCTGTCCTGGGAGTAAAATCGCTATATATACAGGTACAGATGGCACATCCTCAGCAGGTAATAAGAACAATCCTGATCCACTGCCCAATTATTATAGGACACTGTTCACATGCTGACTGGATGATATTGTGACTACAATGGCCTCAGGTCCTTATCCCACTGACACAGCTGTTATTGAGGTGGTGAGCTAGTAACCCTTAACTGTCTGGTTGCACTTATATGTCTACACCCAGCAGTGGGTTTATGGGTCGTGTCACCAACATAATTTTTTCTGGACAACTTTTTCAGAAAACACAGAGCTAATTATCTTTTTATACGGGACCATGTGCCACTGCTATGGATGAGATGGGGTGAGGCTATTCAGCTCAGGCCTGGCCCACCTGCCCCTGGGCCCCATAACAGCTGCATGTTCTGTCTCTATTAGAGATACTCCACTGGATACAGAAAGATGAGCAGCATGTAGTGTCAGCTATAGAAGTGCTATAGACACCCAGTGCTCCAGCATCTGAACTCGTCACAAGGGCGCCTGTTGTATATAGACCTGAGAAGAAAGTTCCCTATATTTCCAGACCTCCAGGAACTTACAGACATTACTAAACTAGTCACAGTCATATTTCTCTTGGGATTTTCTCCAGGTTTATTGGTTTCCTCCCACAATCCATATACACATTGACCGGTCATAATACCATACAGGACAAAATAACAGGAAACGTAGACTGATACCGTGTCTGATAACTCTGTGTGATGTTCCCTCAGCTTTTCCAATCCTGGATCCTATAAGGCTGGTAGAAGACAAGGTCCGTGTGGGAGACAAGATGAACCTGTCCTGTAGGATACATTCATTCTACCCCAGACCTATAGAGGCTAAATGGTACACAGAAGATGGACAGTCACTGCCCTCTGATACCACTGATGTCCTCTGTGACCCATCTGGTCTGTACCACCTCACCAGCACCATGACTTACTCCCCAACATTGAAGGACCTGGGAAAGACATTCACATGTGAAGTGAGACATGAGAGTACTGGAGCCCTGAGAACAACTACATGGACACTGAAAGATCTGGGTGAGTGGTAGAAATGTATAAATTGTGCTCACTATAGTCATACCTGTATACTGCAGTGATATTATTATTATTTATCTCAGTACTATCAATCCCATGGAGCTGTGTATATGAAGAGGGTTCACATACAGTATTTAATACAAATATAATAAATATGACTCACAACCGGAATCAAAATAATCATTGTAAATTAGGTTTATTTGCATAATGTAATCCAACAAAGACAATATAAATCGCTGAATGTAACTAATACATCAAGTGATTTCGATAAATCTAACACAAATTGCCACTTGGCGATGTTCCTGAGGAATATTAGCCCAATCCTCATGGGAAATGGCCTTGAGTTTACTAATATTCTTGGGTTTACGTGCTGCGACTCCCTTCTTCAAATCCCACCAAAGAGTTTATATAGGGCTCAGGTGTGATGGTCTCTCCAGAATCTTCTAGGACTTCTGACACCTTGGTAAACTTTGAGGTACACTTAGTATCATTGTCCTGTTGGAAGGTCCAGTGACGCCTAAGCTTCAGAATTTGAAAAAAAGACTTCAGGTTTTCTCCTAGGATTTCCTGATACTTGTTTGAATCCTTTTGCCATCCACAAGACGCAGGACTCACACCCCAGAGCAGCTCCAACTACCGTAACCAGCGTCACTGTAGACAGGGGGTATTTGTCAGTGTATACCCAATTCTTCTTCCAGACATATCTCTGATCCATAGGCCCAAAAAGTTCCAGTTTTGTTTCATTGTACCACAGAAGATAATCCCAAAACTTCTGTGACTTATTTCTATAGTGTTGAGCATATTACACCTGACTTTCCTTGTGATGTTGGATCAGTAGAGGTGAATGGCCTCCAGCTGTATCTAGGAACATTTCAAGACCTTTGCTATATTTTTTGAATAATCTCTTCTTTTAAAGTGGACCTCAAACTATAAAGCCATTTTCCATAAAGGAATAGTACAAGTGAATATGAGAAACTTTGTCATATATTACCTAAATAGATATATGTCTTTACTAGCATTACCCGCGACTTTGTCCGCGGCCCCCCACCCCCTGCGTGCCCCACCTGCAGTGCAGCCTGGGGTCCCCCCTGCCTTTGCCTTGTGGCCACAGTGGGCCCTTCCAACCCCAGTGCGCCCATGGACCCCCACCTTGCGCCCCGCTGGCCCCCTTCCTATCCTTTCCCCCTGGCCCCCCACTTTTTTCCCTATCCGCTCCAACATTCCCTCGCTTTGTTCTCCCTCCCCAACCCTGAGCCCACTTCCCACCTCACCCCATGCCCCCTTTCCTCCCGTACACCCCCCCCCACCCTGTTCCCCGTTTTTGCCATCTCTAACCACACCCGCACCTCCAACCCCGGCTCCACCCCACCCCGGGCGCTGAGGTTACAGGGGTGCCTGGGGGCAGCAGACCGTGCAGCGCAGCTGCTGCGGCCATGCACAGCGAGTGACACAAGTAGACGGCAATCTATGTGAGTGCGGCAAAGTTCCCTGTAGCCCTTCCAACCCCCGGGGCCCCGGCGGACTCACCGCTCCACGTCGCGCGCCGGGCTCCAGCGATGCCGGCAGGTGCATGCCAGCATTTTCTTCCTGTGAGTGAGTGCACGCCGGCTTGTGGGTCTAAAGCTCCGCCCACACAGTTCCTGGGCCAATCGGAGTCCCGCGCATAACGTGGTGACGTCAGCTCAGGTCCTTCAGCCCTGTTTGTTCCGACCGAAAGTCACTGCTGCTGGTGCGGCTGTCTGCAGAATGTGGGGTGAGGCGGCCGCAATCTATGCCAGCTCCATGCTGCCGGCTGGGAGCAGCCACCATTTTCTCAGGCGGAGACTTTCTCAGTGGTGCCACCCACGCAAGCCCACCAACGTATCAGGCCGCTCGGCTTCCCCTGCGGCCCGCCCCCAGACTGCAGCCAAGCAATCGGAGCTCCGCTGAAAGACCTGTGATGACGTTATCTCAGGTCCTGCAGCGGAGCAGGAGAGCACTTTCGCTGATCGCGGTCGGGATTCCGGGTGAGTGTGGGACCTAAAAAGTAGCCTATGTTTCCTTCCTAGTGAATATCTATTGAGGAACAAACATCCAAACTCACAAACACAAACTTTCACATTTATAATATTAGTAGGATGAGTCTTTTCCAGTGGCCTCCATCCCATTCTATAGACTTCTATGTAAAAAGCAATTCAACCCAATATATGTAGAAGGAAATAGATTTCATTACTAAGATATATTACAGAGTTTCTTATACTCACCTGTATTATTTATTTATTTACTTTTAATTTTTTGGACCGCTCTCTTGACTCGCATAACCAGGCAACGGTGTTTCGTGAGTATACCATGCCTCCTCAAGCTTTGGGAATTGTGGTATACATGCAAAATAACCATTGCTTGACGGTGCCAGCGTTATTGTCCTATGTCAGAAGAATAAAGGGATGATTTTATTGGACCATTCAGTCTCTTCTCTCTTCTCCTTTATAATTCTGCTTTTGGGCAGAGCACCACGGGTCTGTCCTTATACAAGCAACTTACTCTCCTACAGCCTCCATTGTTTGATGTGTTCTCATAATTTTTTGTTGTATTTCTTGTGCTGCTTTTCTTCTTCTTCCTAACTGCCTTTTCCTCTATATTTGTATGGTTATAATCTATGTATTATCAATGTCAGAATCACTATTTATGAGGATCTGCACCTTCCATGACCTCAAATTTCATCAGAAATTTTGTGAATCAGATAGTTTATTTGGCACCGCTGTTATTATATATCACACATGACTGACTCCATACTTTACTCTATATGTAATTGTATTTTCTGTCTCGCAGTTTCTGAGCCCAGTGTTTCTGAGATTTCTTATTCTCCTCCAACCCCTAAGTCTGGTGACATGGTGACCTTATCCTGTGATGTAACTGATATGTACCCTAAAGACTTTACTGTCCAGTGGTATAAAGGTCTTAATAAGATGTCATCAGAAAGATATAACAGCAAAAACATGTTGAAGGAAGAGTCTGGAGCATTCTGGGGAACCATAGAGGTGAAGTTTCCAGCAGATTCTGGATTTCATGATGAGGATTTCCGTATGGAGCTGATTCACTGTGGAAAGATTATTGACAGAATATTCAGACTGAAGCTAGGAGGTAACTATCAGACCGGTCATGTACTGGGAATGAACTGGTTATTATATGTTTTATTCTATTCCTGAGAGGACCACACAGTGATTATTGTATCATGAAGTTCTGTAATGGTCCATGATGGAGATTGTAGTCTTGGGTGCCTTACTACATTCATCAGAGGCTCCTACTTATGGGGCCATTATACCAATATACTGCAAACTTGCCATCAGCTATTACCAACAGCAACATGTAGGAGAGTTCTAGAAATCTCACCTACATGTGTCAGCTAAAACCACAGTGACTTTAAACACACAAATGTCAATTATTTCTTATCCATGAATTTCAACCTTTTCGAGGAACACACTGTGGCTGCGTGAGTTGCGCTGAAAGAAGGCATCCCATATTACATACATTTAGTCCAAAGAGTAAATGATTGAAAGGGGAAAAAGTTAAATTAAAGCTTCTTTTTTGATCCTTCTTCTGACTTACAATAATAATGTCTTCTCAGAGTCAGTCTCGAGGCTTCCAGTCCTTAGTGACATCACCAGTGACCCCAGTAACCCCAGCTATGGACAGTCTGTGACTCTGCGCTGTAAGGTGACCAACTGTAATCCTCAAGACACAGAGGTTAAATGGTTAAAGGATGAGAAGCCTCTGGAGAAGGGACAAGGAGTAGAGAAGAGAATCCCCGAGAAGGACGGGTCACTATCCTGTTCACTACAGATAACAGCGACAGCTCTGGACTATGGGAGACCCTACACCTGCTGTGTGATACACAAGGGCACGATAGTCAGGAAAAAACATGATCTAACTCTCCCAGGTAAGAAACTGCTCAGAGAGGAGATGAATAAATCATATAAAGTATCTCATATATAGGGGCACCTTCTGTCTGGGTTAGAGAAAAGAAAAGGCCACTTCACCTGCACATAACCTCTTGTATTATCGCACCAGACAGCTCTTCTGGACCCATAAAGGTGGCCAAAGATATTGGAAAGTCCACAACTTAAGTCTTTTATTATAACATAGTGAGGTAGATGCCGCTGGTGTCGCTTAGGAGTAAGGAAATATTAACTGTGTAGATGTACAATATGAAGAGCACAAATGAGAGAAGCAACAAGAACTCTATGTGCAAAACATGTACAACCCAGCAGATAACAACGGATGGGACATCTGCCAGATATCGGTATCTCTCGTGATATAATATTTTACTGTGATGGCCTCAGATTTCTATGTGGATAAAGCTCTGTGCTATTAGGGAGAGCAGTGATTTATGAACAATACTGGGTATGTGCTTCAGCATTAGACTAATATACTGCCTTCCTCAGACCATCCTCTAGACCAGGGGTGGGCAATTAATTTTCCCATGGGGCCGCATAAGAAATTGAAACTATGCTAGAGGGCCGTGCCACAGCAAATTTAGCTCCACCCACTTCTACGTTGACTCCGCCCATTCCCAATCATCTTTCCATGTGCCCCCACATAGTATAATCCTCCTACAGTCACCCGTACACTATATGTCCCCACATTATAATGTTCCCTTCCAACTGCCCCACAGTATTAAGTCCCTCACCTGGTGCCCCAGTATAAACTGGTGGAAACTAGAGGGGACACAAAACTGGGGCAGCTGGAGGGGGACATTAAACAGTGGGGGTAGTTGGAGGGGGGCAATAAATTGACAGCTGGAGCGGGACATGAAACTGGGGGCAACTAGAGGGGGACATTAAAATCGGGAAGCAGACATTAAACCGTAGGGGTAGCTGGAGGGTGACATTAAACTGGGGGCAACTAGCGGAAGACAGCTTCCTCCATGGTTTAATGTCCCCCCCCAGTCTAAGTGCCCTCTTCATCTACCCACAGTTTCATGTCCCCCCCCCTCCATTTCTCCCTCAGTTTCATATCCCCCTTTATTTTCCCCATTTCATGTCCCCCCTCCATCTCTCCCCCAGTTTCATGTCCCCCCTCCATCTGCCATCTCTGCCCTAGTATAACATTCCCCTTCCATTTTTTCCCCCTAGGTTGCTGAGACACACACACACACACACACACACACACACACACACACACACACACACACACACACACATATATGGACAGACACATAGACAGACAGACATAGACAGACACACACACACACACATATAGACACACACACACACATATAGACAGTCTCTCTCTCTCTCTCTCTCTCTCTCTCTCTCTTCTCTCTCTTCTCTCTTCTTCTCTCTCTCTCTCTCTCTCTCCACACTTTTCCTTGGTCTCCTCTTGCTAGCAAGGAGATAGTAGGGTTTCTTATGTGGGACAAATCGCTGCCATCCAGTGCAGACATATGTGTTATATTCACTTGAGTATCTGACGTGTGACGTATACAGCAGCCTGAGGATTACAGGGACGTCTTGTGAGGTCTCCTCGCCCCGCAGTGCACAGGTCAATGGACTAATCCTTCTCTTTCTTGGTCTCTTGTTACAGATAAACCTCCAGTGTTTTCAGCGATATCTGTGCGGCCGGAGAGACCTGTTGCAGGGAAGGAAGCCGAGTTTACAGTGACCATATCTGGATTCACACCAGACATCCGAGTGAAATGGTATAAAGATTTCAGGACATTTCCCAGCGATGCCATCACCACATCAGATCTACAGATCGGAAGGGACTCTCTATGTACTTGTTCCAGCACCCTGAGGTTCACTCCACAGCCCAGTGACCATAAGGCGTCCATCCGCTGTGAGACGACCCATTCTGTCACTAAGAAATTACATGAGCAGACGTACACCCTGAACCTCGCAGGTAGGATCACTACATGTCCACAAACTAGAAATACACATATAGTGTAAGAGCAGATTATTGTATGTTCACACTGAGGGTGCTCCCAGGTGGACAATCTCTCCGTGTAGGGCTCTTCTATGTGTCTTCTTGGATTGTTATCTTATGTACTATAGCACTTCTCATACATTGCTGTTTTGGTTAATAGGAAGGACGTCAGATGAAGCTGGAATTTTCATGATATTAGGCTCTGGTAAGTAACAGACATGTAGGGATGATATTTCAAGTGTCACCAGTCAGCAACCACCATCAGATCCACGGAAATCACAATATGGAGGGGAATTTGGAGAGGAAGGAATCATCAGGATAGGGTTTTACAAGCCCAATATAATTGTAGGGTACTTGGAAAGACCCAAAGTCTTCAGATCATCTTTATCATCTGTTCCCTAGCTAATTCATAGACACACAAGGAAGATCTTGTCTCAAGGGTTTACGGTATATTTATTGGGTATTTTCTGATCTTAGTGGGGAGGGCTCTTTAATAATATAATAATGACTCCCTAGATGAGGAAATGAAGCTGCAGAATTTATTGTCCTTTCTCTTCTTTCCCCCTCAGGACATCTAAAGCTTCCACTGAGAACAAAAGGCATTCAGTGCTTGACGGAGAGTCCACGGGTGGGGGATAAAGTCACACTTACATGTTATGTCGATGGATGTGATGCGGATTATTCTGAGTTTGCTTGGAAAAGAGGAATGTATCCTATTGATGGTGACATAAAGAACAAGACACTACAGGACGGATCCGGCAGCTTCTCCACAGTCACATTCACAGCACAGGAGACTGACAGAGACTGCAGAATCACATGTGAGGTGAATTATAACTATGAGACTCAAGTGGAACATTTCACTCTGAAGCTTCTATAAAGATCTACAGGAGTCAATGAGAGAAGCTCAACAATGTCTATAGAGAGAGCAGACTCTCTATAAATGAGAAGGACAGACTAATTGACGTCTATAATAAATAAATAACAAATATAATAAACGAGAGAGAGCACAGACTCATCAATGTCTGTAGTCCCAGGGCAAATAACAGCACAGATTTAATGATGTTTATTGTCCTGGGATATATATGAGTAAGCACCAGTGGCGTAACTACCGTGGTAGCAGCAGTAGCAGCTGCCACAGGGCCCGGGCCATTAGGGGGCCCGATGACAGCCGCTACCGCTGCGTTTTTTTTTTAAATAGGCTGTTACGGGCCCTATTCACTTGCCAATCCTGGCTGGGCCGGGATCGGCAAGTGACACCGCGGGCCCCACAGGGGCTGTCATTATACTCGGGGGTCTTTGCAGACCCCCGAGTATAATGACCAGCGGATCGGGAGAGGTAATAAACATAAAAAAATTGTTAGGGTGCATGCACACTGAGTAACGCCGGGCGTGTATGAGAGCCGTACACGCCGGCATTACAGCAGACTGCCGAACACTTCCCAATCACTTCAATGGGAGCGCTCGTAAACGCCGCTGTTACGAGCGCTCCCATTGAAGTGAATGGGAAGTGTTCGGCAGTCTGCTGTAATGCCGGCGTGTACGGCTCTCATACACGCCCGGCGTTACGTAGTGTGCATGCACCCTTACTTACCTGTCCGCGATCCTGCCAGGCCTCCGTCCTACTGTTGTCTGACGTCACATGAACCCGGCATGCTTCCCAGGTCATGTGACGTCGTACGTCATTAATGAAGGACGCGAGCGGTGGTCAGCACAGGAGGACAGCACAGAACAGGAGCCGGGGAACAGGTAAGAAACAACAGTGGTTTTTTTTTTTTAATGTTTTTATTCCCCGGGTCTCCGATTATTATACTCTGGGGTCTGAAAAGACCCCAGAGTATAATAATTGTTTATGGGTGTCCACAGAGGGACACTATTGGGGTTAATACTGTGTGCAGGGGCCACTATTGGGGTTAATACTGTGTGCAGGGGCCACTATTGGGGTTAATACTGTGTGCAGGGGCCACTATTGGGGTTAATACTGTGTGCAGGGGCCACTATTGGGGTTAATACTGTGTGCAGGGGCCACTATTGGGGTTAATACTGTGTGCAGGAGCCACTATTGGGGTTAATACTGTGTGCAGGGGCCAGTAAGGGACATAATAGAGTGCGGAGGAGGGGGTCGGTCGAGGTCTTCGGCGTCAGTTGGGATGGGGGGGGGGGCCCCCATGTCAAAAGTTTGCCACGGGGCCCCGCCATTCCTAGTTACGCCACTGGTAAGCACAGACTCTTTGATGTCAATCATACAGAAGTAAATGATAGCAAACGTTGACTTATTGATGTCTACAGACCTGAGGTAAATGAGAACACGCACCGATTCATCGATGTGTATGGTTTTGGGATAAAAGGCAGTGAGCACTTTAGTTTCCAGACAGAAATATATATATATATATATATATATATATATATATATATATACTCATATAACATAACTACTGGTATTTAGGTGATGTGTACCTTGCAACAAGAATGGACGAATGACAGCTGGCCAAAGATGAACTCGGGTAAAGGTAAACATTTAATAGCTGGATGCCAGCGCTTAGTTGAAAAATGGCGACTTTTACATCCACCCCCCTCCCCTATCCCTAGGAAACACAACTCTAAAGCTCAGACTGTGAGTGAAACTTGGGCATAGTTATTGATGGGGAATTGTCTCTTCCACCTGCCGAACATTGTGAAATTCAAACACCTTATTCCAACAAAAGATCTCTCAATGCTGGTCAATCCCTTAATAACCTCACATCTGGACTACTGTGATGCCCAACACATAGGTCTTCCACATAAAGAAATACACCGCCTTCAGGTAGTCCAAAATGCTTCAGCAAGGTTAATAACCAAACAACCGCGACATGCTCCCATTACTTCCATCCTCCATGGAGAGTAACTTTTAAAGTCAGCTTAAACACCTTAAAATCCATTAACCAGTGGCGGATCCAGGGTTTGCGGGGCCCTGGGCAATTGACTTTGGCGGGGCCCTACGCGCAGCGCGCCGCAGCAAATTAGGCCCCGCCCACTTTTATGTTGACTCTGCCCATTCTCATTAATTTTTCATGTGATTCCACACAGTATAATCCTCCTACAGTCACCCGTAAATTATATGTCCCCCCTCCATCTCTCCCCATTTTCATATACACCCTTCATCTACCCCTAGTTTCATGTCCGCCCCCCTCTATCTCTGTCCCCAGTTTCATGCCATTCTCCCCCTTTATCTGCCCAGTTTCATGTCCCCCCCGTCTCTGCCCCAGTGTCATGCCATTCTCCCCCCCTTCATCTGCTCCAGTGTCATGCCATTCTCCCCCCCCTTCATCTGCCCCAGTGTCATGCCATCCCCCCCCTTCATCTGCCTCAGTGTCATGCCGTTCTCTCCCCCTTCATTTGCCCCAGTGTCATGCCGTTCTCGCCCCTTCATCTGCACCAGTGTCATGCTATTCTCCCCCCTTCATCTGCCTCAGTGTCATGCCGTTCTCCCCCCCTTCATTTGCCACAGTGTCATGCTGTTCTCCCCCCCTTCATCTGCCCCAGTGTCATGCCGTTCTCCCCCCCTTCATCTGCCCCAGTGTCATGCTGTTCTCCCCCTCCATCTGCCCCAGTGTCATGCCGTTCTCCCCCCTTCATCTGCCCCAGTGTCATGCTATTCTCCCCCCTTCATCTGCCTCAGTGTCATGCCGTTCTCCCCCCCCCTTCATTTGCCACACTGTCATGCTGTTCTCCCCCCCTCCATCTGCCCCAGTGTCATGCCGTTCTCCCCCCTCCATCTGCCCCAGTGTCATGCTGTTCTCTCCCCCTCTATCTGTCCCAATGCCATGCCGTTCTCCCCCTCCATCTGCCCCAGTGTCATGCTGTTCTCCCCCCCTCCATCTGCCCCAGTGTCATGCTGTTCTCCCCCCCTCCATCTGCCCCAGTGTCATGCCGTTCTCCCCCCTCCATCTGCCCCAGTGTCATGCTGTTCTCTCCCCCTCTATCTGTCCCAATGCCATGCCGTTCTCCCCCTCCATCTGCCCCAGTGTCATGCTGTTCTCCCCCCTCCATCTGCCCCAGTGTCATGCTGTTCTCTCCCCCTCTATCTGTCCCAATGCCATGCCGTTCTCCCCCTCCATCTGCCCCAGTGTCATGCCGTTCTCCCCCCCTCCATCTGCCCCAGTGTCATGCTGTTCTCCCCCCCTCCATCTGCCCCAGTGTCATGCTGTTCCCCCCTCCCCTTCATTTGCCCCCCAGTTTCTTTGGGCCCCCTCCATCTTTGTCCCCAGTTTCATGCCGTTCTCTCCCCACCCCCTTCATCTTCCCCAGTGTCATGCCGTTCCCCCCTCCCCTTCATTTGCCCCCCAGTTTCATGGGCCCCCTTCATTATGTTCCACCATAATATTTAATACAAAACAAACACTTACACTCACCTTCTATCACTCACCTTCCATCGTTCCCCCGACGCTCCTCTCTCCAGTCACATACGCAATGCAGGAGCTGTGACCTCAGCTCCTGCTTAGCTGCGGCCCGGCTTGCGTGTGTAAGCGTGATGTGATGACGTCATCGCGCCTACACACGCAAGCCGGGCCGGAGCTTTAAAGCAGGAGCTGATCTCACAGCTCCTGCTTTAATCGCGTATGTATTCCAGCTCATCGGCGGATGGATGCCAATGAGCTGAAATCGTGACAGGCAAGTGCCGGGGGGCCCCCAGAGGCTCTGTGGGCCCCGGCACTTGCCCGACTATGCCGAGGCTGACCGGGACCATTTTGTTAGGGCCGGGCCGCGGGGCCCCGCTAAGCGCAGGGCCCCGGGCGGTTGCCCGGCTCGCCGGGCCCTGGATCCGCCCCTGCCATTAACATCTTAATCCTGAACTACGTAAAAGAATTTCTGAAGCCCCATAATCCTTATCAACCTCTAAGATCAGCAGGCATAAAGAAACTGTCCATCCGCAGGATCCACCATAAACGATTTGCAGCCAGAGCCTTTTGGTAAACAGAACCCCAAGTCGTGACTTGGAGAACAGTCAGGTGCAGAGGGCCCAAGCTGAACTGTTGTACCAGGACCCATAAGCCTTCAGTTACACCTCTGCCCATACACCAGACAGGCTTGCAGGTCTCCCTCACCACAATATGGCTCATTTATATTATCCTAACTCATCTTCTGACCTGTCAACTCACCTGGGTGTTCTGGGAGCCTCTTGGTTTTGGGGTCCGCTCACTCTCCTTCATTTTCACTGCCGTCTCATTTGTATTCACTGTCCTGTGACATCACCTCAGTGTATTGACTATTATCTCCCCCCTCCAGGATGCCATTCATTGATGGTACCATGTAGTGCCAGCGTAATACAATGAACTTCCGTGTATCACATATCAGTGGTCAAAGGAGTATCCAGGCTTTTGTATTTTAAGAATTTATAGTTAATAATATAATGGAAAGTACCATAAAAAATGTATATAATATATATCACCATTATTCTGCGTTTAACAATTCAACACATTTTAGAGGTACAAAAAGACACCCCCGTCCTCAGAAGAAACAAGTAAACTCTGTGTATTTATACCTCATATATGTGAGTGTGGGGATGTCATTTCCCTCTCCTACATGTCAAAGAAGTTGTCGTCTTAGTCTCGATCAGGGGCAAGGAGGTAGAATGAACCGATCCTGGCAAATGAGTATCGGCAGTGATGTATCCACAGCCCCATTATATGGTAAATCTCATTAGTTTACATTGCATTATGGGATATGTATTCTCTATGGCAGATGTTACAGATTTCCATATCACACCACACTTACTAGATCCTCAGAAACAAGGAAAAGATCCAGCTAACTCCGGCTGTGGTCTCACTACAGTTCGGTGACCGTCCCCCCATTCTGCTTAAAATATGCAGAGAGAAAAATCCTGCCAACAAGGCTTATCTCTCTGCTGATTTCAGACACATGGCAGATCCCATTAAAGGGATCCTATCATTAAAACTCAATTTTTTGTTCTCCTACCTTTAGATGTCTCCTCCGGGCCGCTGTTCCATATAAATCCCGGTTTTCGTTGGTATGCAAATGAGTTCTCTCACAGCACTAGGGGCGGTCGTCAGTGCTCAAACAGCACTGGGGCGTCCCCAATGCTGCCAGAGAACTCTCCAGCGCCGCCTCCATCTTCTTCAGGAATGGGTCTTTTTCGCGTCTTCTTCCGGCGTTGGCTTCAAACTTCTAGGCCTCAAGCAGTCAACTGTGCATACCTGCCGGCCACAAGAAAATGGCTGCTTACAATACTGTGTAAGTGGCCTTTCTATTACAGCGGATGCGGGGTTTGTATTGGCGGCCGCTCTGCTGCAGAGCGGCTGCCATAGCAACCGGGCTTCCGCTACACGCGGAGGTCGGAAGCTAATGCCCGCAATCAGAATGCATTCTACTTGCGGGCGTTAAAACGGAACCCCCTCCGGGCCAATCCCCATCGGCCCCATGCCTGTAAAGTTGCAGACCAGCTCCTGAGTGGTGATATCGCAGGAGCAGACCTGTTCTGGTGACTGGCGGGACCCTACTGAAGGCTCCCAGGCCTGTCATCGCTATATTACTATTGCGGCTAGTCTATGACCTTCCGCAATAGTAATATACAACTGTATTGCCGTCTATGGGACTTGCAATCAAATGACTGCAGTTTCAAGCCCCCTAGGGAGGGGGGAGTAATAAAATAGTTAAAACAAAAAGCTTTAAAAATATATAATAAAAAAATAAAATAAGTTCTAAATCACCTCCTTTCCCTAGAATACATATAAAAGTATAAAATTACTGTGAAACACATACACATTAGGTATCCCTGTGTCCGAAAATGCCCGCTCTACTAATAGTTTTCCTGTACGGTGAACGTCAAAATCAAATGTGCCAAACCGCCGGGTTTTTTTCTCACCGTTTTGCCTCTGATTTAAATAAAAGGTGATCTAAGCAATAGACATTTCCCAAAATGGTATAACTAAAAAGTACATTTGGCCCTACAAAAAAATGGTCTATGCGTCCCCGTACAGCTGCAGGGTCACCTGTCAATGTGGTCTTGCAACTGTTGCAAAACTACAACTCCCATATATTAAATATTTTACCATTTTTTGCTTCAAAATTTTTTCCCCTATTTTCCTCCTCTAAAACCTAGTCTTATATTCCAGTGCGCCTTATAGTCCGAAAAATACGGTAAGTTTTCACTTTTTTATTCTTCTTCACTATGAGTGAAGGCCATAGTGCAAGAAAAAAATCTTTTCTTTTTTTTTTTTTTTTTTTTTTTTTTAATATTTAGGGAAGATTGTAGAGGTTTTCCAGGATTGGAGCAACCTGTGTGGGGGCTGGGGGAGGTGTAAAAAAAAAAATTAAAAAAGCATACTCTAAAGCACTGCAGCGGTATCCCTGCACCCCATGTGACTACTGAGATTAATCAGTGGCCTCATCAGCTAATAAAGAACCACTGACGTCCAGTCCTTCACTAGTGATATCACCGATTGGTCCCAGCGGTCACGTGCAGTGCAAGATTTTCAGCAACACTGGTGGCGGACAACAAAGCATGGGGGATAGGTGAGTATACTTTTTTTTAAAAAAAAAACAAAAACATTTTACACCTCCCTCAGCATCCACATAGGTTGCTCAAATTAATGGACAACCCCTTTAGAAGAGTGTTTATTTATATACATCCATAATGTCATGGAGGTTCAGCCTACTAGATTGCAGACCTATGGAAAGCATCAACTTTTCTCCCCATGGCTGGCCCATTGGTTTGGATATAAAGCTGATTTTCACACTTGAAATAGCTGTCGGTAGGAATGACAGACAAGGCCTCACTAATATGTGATCAAGGGTCTTGGATATAAGTGGATCATAGAATTGAAGAAACTGCTTCACTTTCTTTAACATAAAGAAATTTACCCTGTGAATAGAGGACGCCAAACCTAATAATATCAGAAGTTACTGAACGGGTTTACACAATTATGTTGTTTGGAAAGATTAATGCGGTTACAACTGATTTCTGGACACTCTTTGATTTTGTGTGGTTTCTCTGGATTGATAAATCGAACATCCAGAGTCTGGCCTACGATCACTGACCCCATATCACAGGAGACAATGTTTTCTTATTTCATAACTCTCATTCAAGCATGTTAATTACAGACATGTTTGCCGATATCACTGATATTTTTGTTTATTGTTATGTTTTTCTTGTTTTTGTGTATTCTAAGTTTAAGCTTTGTTATAATAACACTTCTTCATATTGCTAGCGTAACGTTTCCTTCCCTGTTATTTTATCATTCAATAAATGTCTATGAAACTCAAATGGATATATTTGTGTATCTGTATTACGCTAGGGTCACACGTCAGGGCATCGACCTCCGGATATAACAGGCCGCACAAACATTCCAGTACATAGATGACAAGTGTTGAAGTGCATGTAAGGAATCTGTTGATGGAGAAAGTCTCATCTGGTTACAGTTTCTTATTTGTGTTGTATAGTTCTGCAGCACTTGAACATGAGGAGTTGCAGCAAAAGTTTCCAGTGGTCTTGGGGATTTTAGTAGTGAGTTTGATGGAGTTTTTGCAACCTTTAACATCCATCAACTACTGGATGCTAGAAAATTCTTGAAGGTTTTGGCACATTTAAATGTGACTTCTGGCCAGTGGGGTAACATATTTTTTAGGAAGGAGTCATTTAGAAGGATGGATAATGTCGTGTTAGTATAGCTCTGATTTGACTGTTAGGCATTAAAGGTGGTAATAAAGATAAAAATCTAGAAAATTATAGTCTATGGGGTCCGTGTGGTTTCTGAGCTAACAGTTTTTAATATGTTCGGTATTCTGTTCAGGGGTTTCCCAAGCGGACTCCCCAAATAGAATACCAAACACAGATGTGAACTAGGCCTAAGAGTATAGTGCAGTGTGTGATATACAGTGTGTAATGTCAGTATATAAAGGATTAGCTTATCTTAAATAGTGCAGTGTGTGATATACAATGTGTAGTGTCTGTATAAAAAGTGCAATGTGTTGTATACAGTGTGTAGTGTCTGTATACAGTGCAGTATATATCATCTGTCCATAGAGGACAGACTTGTTTTTTCCTTTAGAGATGAAAGTGAAAGTAATGTCTATGAGGAATGTGAGACTGCGCCGCGGCCATTACAGGGTGTAGGACAAGAACCAGGAAATACAGAGCTGTGGAGAACATGAAGGAGCCGACACATCCCCTCTACTCACTGCTGATGTTACTGGTGACCGCAGGTAAGTGTCAGGGTCTGGGGGTGACTACATGTAAGTGTTAGTGTCTGGTGCTGGGGGTGACTACATGTAAGGGTCTGTGTCTGGTGGTGACTACATGTAAGTGTCAGGGTCTGGTGGTGGGGGTGACTACATGTAAGTGTCAGGGTCTGGTGGTGGGGGTGACTACATGTAAGTGTCAGGGTCTGGTGGTGGGTGTGACTACATGTAAGTGTCAAGGCCTGGTGGTGGGTGTGACTACATGTAAGTGTCAAGGCCTGGTGGTGGGTGTGACTACATGTAAGTGTCAGGGTCTGGTGGTGGGGGTGACTACATGTAATTGTCAGGGCCTGGTGGTGAGGGTCTGGTGGTGACCACATGTAAGTGTCTGTGGACGTGGTTGTTTAATATCAGTAAATCTATAGGTCGCTTACTTTTCTAGGTTTGTAATCTAGTCTTTCATAGGTTGTTACTTTTTTACCATTTCCAGCTTATAGGGAATGTTCAAGAATTGGAACCACTGTAGGGTGGCCAGGGAAGGTGTAAATGATAAAGGTTAGTATAGTCATCTGTCTCCAGGAACTCTGTTGTCTGCTGCTGGTGTCCATTTAGTCTGGTGCCATATTGCTTAAGTCATGAGCCTCAGGTAAGAATCAAGGCCAAGCTGTGATCTCAGCGGTCACTGGCGTCGTGCTGAAGGATGTTGCAGGCAGCAGATTGCTCTCCATGCCATCTCCAGACTCTGTCGCATCTGGAGATGCCGTGGAGAGCGAACTGCTGCCTGCATGACCGGTTTGGTAGTGGGTAATGGTGTGGGATGGCATTTCTTTGGAGGGCCGCACAGCCATTAGGTACCGAGATGAGATCCTCAGACCTCTTGTGAGACCATATGCCGGTGCGGTTGGCTCTGCTTTCCTCCTAATGCAGGACAATGTCAGACCTCATGTGGCTGGAGTGTGTCAGCAGTTCCTACAAGATGAAGGCATTGAAGCTATGGACTGACCCGCCCATTCCCCAGACCCGAATCCGATTGAGCACATCCAGGACAGCATGTTTCGCTCCATCCACCAACTTCACGTTGCACCACAGACTGTCCAGGAGTTGGCAGATTTTTTAGTCCTGGTCTGGGAGAAATCATCCGCAACCTCATCAGGCGTTGTAGGGAGGTCATACAGACACGTGGAGGCCAAACACACTACTCAGCCTCATTTTGACATGTTTTAAGGACATTACATCAAAGATGGATCAGCCTGTAGTGGGGGATTCCAATCCAGGCCTCCATTGGTTAATAAATTTGATTTCCATTGATGATTTTTGTGTGATTTTGTTGTCATCACATTCAACTTTGTACAGAACAAAGTATTCAATGAGAAGATTTCATTCATTCACATCCAGGAGGTGTTATTGGAGGGTTCCCTATATTTTTTGAGCAGTGTATATTTCACTTTGATACAGAATTGTATGAAGGTGCCTTTGTGTGAGAGCTAAGTGTCACTTTGACAATGTGCCAGGTGTCTATTTACAGAAAAGATATGGTTATGGTGGATTAGTATGATTTTTTTCTTATGTTATAATTCAGGTTTTATCTGTTGATGTCAAAAGTGTGAAAACTGTCCTGGTTACCAGAGGTGCAAAATGGTCAAGAACTCTCAGCAGCAAAAGGGTTAATGACCCAGAGGATTGCTATTGATCCTAAGTGGCACCGAAGTGGTTAAACATAATACACTGCTGACAGCCATTGTTTCAGCTCCTCAGCCTGGGCCATTACAGCCCTGTAGATGTCTGGTCGCTGTTCCCTAGCTATACCGTATAAATGGTGCGTGCGTGTCACTGCAGGGCTGTTTATTAAGACAACTTTGTTTCCTTGTGGTAGTTAAGGAAGATGGTAAACAAGCCAGGTCAGAATGTGACAATGACCCATAACAACAAACAGAACGCTATTGTCCTCTCTTCCTGATCTGTAATGACAGACCTAGGAGCCTTTCATGACAACTGATAGCCGCCCCCTTATGTTGGGGGGTTTGTAGAGAGCTGGGAATCAAGTCTAGGGTGGTGGCAGCCATGTGCTTCAATGACTTGGTTTCCGCAGTCTAGTTGGCATGACTTGTGTCTATGACTGGTGGATGGGCTGTGTATAGAGAGGGCTCAGCTCCTAAGCTCTCTCTATATCCCCCACCTGATATTATGACATACATAGGCTAGGCCTACACAGATTTTGATCATAACTCTGGTCCTGCAACCAAGGTTCGGCAGGTCACCTTGCTTTTCCTTCACTCATTCAGTGCTAGTGATTGGAGTCACCCTGCCACCACTGCAACTTCAAATTGAACATTGCTGTAATTTGTTGCGATTAGAAGTTGTGGTTGTGGCAAACTAGTGGTTACAAAACAACTCCATTCACTAATATTAGTGGATCCTTGGTAGTACGACAAGAGTTGCAGCCAGAATCACTGTATAACCCTGGCCTTAATCCCGGAGTAAGGATGCGCTCCTCTATATATTGTATCATCTGAATCGATGTTTTGTAAAATATTGTTGTCACTGGGTGCGGGGGGTTTTGTCGCAACACTTCCCCCTTTCCAACCTTGCATCATATCTTGCTGTTGACATTCTCGCTCAACAGCCCAATGTATGGATCAGAAGTTATTTTATCTATACAACACTATGTGATCCTCAGCGTTATAACTTTATTTATGACATTACTGTGAACCGCACAAAATCTGAAACACAAAAATGAGTCCTTAAAGGTGTCTCCCGATCGTATTACACAGAGCACATTACTGTGATATCTCCCATACCTCTGTTAGGAGTGTACATTTTTTAGAAAAACAGGTTTGAAGTCTTATGTAAATGCAGCAATAAGCCATATAATATGCCATTCTTTGAAGGAGATTTCTTTGCAGCAGTCCCTCACTTACAGCACACTGATGATCACAGCTATCATCTATATGTAGATAAGACATAGAATCCACATGTCACCACTTCTTATCTTGTCCCATCTGTGTAATGACCTCTGTACAGATCAGAGCATGTCTAGAAAATACTCCCACAGACGTTAATAAGGCCTCGTTTAGACCATTGTCCATCTCCAGGAACAGAGTATTTTGGGCCTAGTGCCAAGAATTAGAATGATAAGACTTTAGTCATTATTTCAATATAAATAATAACATGGAGAATAAAAAACACATCAAAAATTCTTAAAAAATATGTTTAACATGAAAACGTGATTAAAATAACAGATCATTTCTTGGTGACACGTTCTCTATAGGACCAGGGCTAGCTCCAGGGGGGGCTTTTTGAGTCAGTTTGGGTCGACTGTGTCAGCTAAGTGTACATTTTAACCCTATTTCTGAAAGACAATGTGTTCAGAAAGTTAAATATATCTTCCATAAACTTCAGTACTGGGCTGTAGGACATCCCCATGTATTGTCAGACTGCAGCTGGTCTCTGCTATAAATAATCCCGACACCCCTGACTCACTGAGCTAGATTGTGGTGATAACGTCTATCCTTAGGGAGAGACCACCTTCTCAGGTGTGTGGAGACTTATACAGCCATAGTTGCTCCACTGCAAGGGAACATGGGAAGAATATGCAAATCTGTCTCAAGTAAGCACCCTGAATAACATGCCCGACTTCCCAGAAGCCTTTACTGCCTTTACTTACTATTGATTTGGTTATAACCTCGCATCATGCAGTAAAGGCTTCTGGGAAGTCGGGCATGTTGTTCAGGGTGCTTGTTATAGAGGGCAGCATAACAGAGGCACTGTCTCCCTGTTTACATCTTGGGAGACAGATTTGCATATTCTTCCCATGTTCAATGAGCTAGGAATACCTAGAGCAGATCAGAGACCAGCAGTTGACTTTGCATTTGCCCAACCCTGCCGGAGGCTGATACTGTTCTTCAATAACCCTACCACTAGTGTCCCATTACCATAACTATAAGAAGCAGCTGCTACTGGGCCAGGACCTCTGTATGATATAATCACCATTCCCTTCCAATCCTATTACTTACATTTACCTTTGACCCCAGCTCTGAGTCTCCACTGTGAATATATCCTCATTACCTCTTGTGTACTGATATCTAGTGGACTTTGTTCTCCATTTGCATAAAGTGATTCTCATAGTGGCTCAATGCTAGCTCTCCATGTAACATTAATATATCTTTGGAAAGAGGCTGCTATTTACTGTACTTAGAAGTTTTAGATGTGTAGTCCTGTATAATCCAAGACTCTACCTTGTGGGGGACCCTTTATGGTTACTCTTAGAGCATAGATATAACAAACCAATTCTCAGGGCATTATTGGTTGCCAGGAAATCTACAGGTAATACTGACCCTACTCTGAGTGGAAAAGACTGAACGCAATGGTTATAAACTGAGGGGTCAGGAATCCAGTTTTCTAGGACTTTGGCATCCCTGGTTTAGTCAGAGGACACAGAATCTAGTTATATTTTGATTTTATTATATTCCTTGCTCTCATTGGAGAATATATGGTGAGTGGAGCACATTTATATATGACTAGCTGGTACCCGCGACTTCGTCTGCGGTGATTGTAGCAGTGGGTATATACAGGCGAGGGTAAGGTTTTCGTAGTGTGTATAAGGTATGGGATATGAAATGTAACTTTGTATCTTGTTTTTGCTGTAATTCAGAGAATACGTGAGACTTTTGTGTTGAAGTTACTTTGTATTTGAGCTGCTATATATACGGTGTTGTGAGAAACTTTACATAGTGACTTTGGGACAGAAGTATTTGAATTTAACCCTTTCCCGTCTATGGCATTTTTTGATTTTGGTTTTTCATTTTTGACTCCCCTCCTTCTAAACCCCATAACTTTTTTATTTCTCCGCTCCCAGAGCCATATGAGGTCTTAATTTTTCTTGGGACAAATTTTTCTTCATGATGCCACCATTATTTATTCTATATAATGTACTGGGAAGCAGGGAAAAAATTCTGAATGGGGTGGATTTGACAAAAAATGCATTTCTGCGACTTTCTTAGGGGCTTTGGTTTTACAGCGTTCACTGTGCAACCAAAATGACATGTCCCCTGTATTCTGTGTTTCGTTACGATTTCGGGGATACCAAATTTATATGGTTTTTTTTACATTTTGACCCCTTAAAAAATTCCAAAACTGTGTTAAAACATTTTTTTTTGAAAAGTCGGCATATTCCGACAGCCGTAACTTTTTTATACGTCCGTGTACGGGGATGTATAGGGCCTCTTTTTTTGCGGGGCCGGGTGTACTTTTTAGTTCTACCATTTTCGGGAAATGTTATTGCTTTGATCACTTTTTATTCAAATTTTTATCAGAATCAAAAGAGTGAAAAAAACGGCGGTTTGGCACTTTTGACCATTTTTCCCGCTACGGCGTTTACCGAACAGGAAAAATATATGTGTAGCTTTGTAGAGCGGGCAATTTCAGACGCAGGGATACCTAACATGTAGGTGTTTCACAGTTTTTAACTACTTTTATATGTGTTGTAGGGAAAGGGGGGTGATTTGAATTTTTAATCCTTTTTATTTGTTTTTATATTTTTTTTAACTTTTTTTTAACTTTTTTTTTTTGCATTTATTAGACCGCCTAGGGGTATTGACATGGGTGGGCGGTGTCGCGGATTGTCAGAGCGGTGGGGGTCGGCAAACATGGCTGCTCCGGAGCGTTAAAGAGAACCTCCTGGAGTATCGTTAAGGTGAGGGGCAAAGTGGTAAAGTATATGTATATGAGATTGTGTGGGGTTAGGGGCGAGGCTGCAGAGGGCAATATGAATTTTGGGGCTTGCTATGGTCCAAAGTGTGTGAGATTGCAGAGATGGTGGTGTGAGTTTGGGTTTTGTGGGGGTCCTGGCACAAACGTATGTGTGCTATTGTGACGAAAAGTAGCCTATTGCGCAATCGGGTGTATTAACTATGTTTGTGGAAACTTTCAGCCAAATCGGTCGAGCGGGTTTTGCGTGATTGAGGAACAAACATCCAAACACACAAACCCACAAACATCCAAACTCACAAACTTTCACATTTATAATATTAATAGGATAATGAGGAGACAGAAATACATTGATATACCAGTTAGCTCCTCTGCAGGGTGCTCTGGTGAAGTATATGCTTATGTATCACTCCCTCTGTAATAATGTAGCCATACTGCACCAGCCTGAGATCTGACATTTATCTGTATACACATTCCTGGTATTCATTGATACATAACATACTTCCTCTATCTTCCAGTCCTCTGTTTTCACTGTCAGCAGTACAACAACTTTTAGTTCTCTTAAAGTCTATGTTCACACTGTACATTTTTGCCTCCAGTTCTAAACAACTTTTTATATGAATAATAATGAATAGTGAAGGTGAATATAAGAAACATCGTCATCTATCTTATTAAGGAGGTCTGTTCCCTTCTCCACTTATCAGGCTGCTCTCCTCCTCCTTATCTTCACTAGACTGTTTATTTACATCGAGATCCCTCTCCATATCTATCCTCCTACACAGAACTCCATGGAGGGGGAGACGGGAGGAGGAGGAGGCTGCTGCCCGCTGGTTGATTCATTTATTGACTCATTTTATGGAGTGATAAAGTCTGATAAGGAAGATACAGCAGTATCATAAGAGCTGCCCTTCCCTTATACAGTAGCAGTAGAAGTTATATGTGCCTCTCATCCACTTGGGAACCCCCCGAACAGAATACTAAACGCATTAAAAAGCGGTGAGCAATGAAACCACACAGACCCCATAGACTATAATGAGGTCTGTGTGTTTTCCGCTCAATGTTCGCACGAATCATGCGGAGAGAAAAGTCCTGCAAGTGCCACTTTTCTCTCCGCATGATTCGTGCAGACCACGAGCGGAAAACACACGTACCCTATTACAGTCTATGGGGTCCGTATGATTTCATTGCTGACCACTTTTTAATGCGTTTGTTATTCCGTCCGGGGGTCCCCAAATGGACTCCCCGAACAAAATACTGAACGCAAATGTGAACCAAGCTTTAGTCACCTATATATTAAAGCTATGGGGCTCAGGTCTATGAAGCCCTTTCTTTGATAGCCAAACCTCACTTGTTTCTTGGTTTGGTTTTCTCACTCTTGACGCTCCAGTATAGACAACTGGTGGTTTCCTTGTAGTATCGCCTGCCCCAACACTTTACCCCACATAACAAATACCAGTTATTTTCTGTACCTGTTTATAGCAGGTTTTCAAGGGTAATTTTAACCTAGAACTTTTGCCATTTTGCCTCTGCCTAGTTTAAATAATGTTATCTGCATGATCAGTGTTAGAAGATTTCTTCCCTATTTAGTTTCTTTTATTTCTTAGAAATTCTCAGAATACTTCTTCTTTTCTCTGTTGCCATTTCCTTGTGCAGATTCGTTTTAGCCTCTTATATTGATGAAAATGACAACAACTGTGTAACAGAAATCCAATCTGAGCCACTGTTTTGTGATAGGTACTGCAGGGCAGCTTAGAAACTTAACCTTGCAAAAACTGATCTTCTTGTGTTTCCACCATTTGCAAGCTAACCTAAGGCTATATTCATATCTGCATGGGGTCCATCAGAAGTCAAGCCTGCTTATAATCAGTGGGATCCCTTGGGCCCTGTTTGTGTCCATTTTGCGGCCCATTATTCTGTTCTCCCGGTCCTCTGACAGACTAGAAGAAAGGACTACCTGGTGCAGATGTGAACATAGACTAACACCTTTTTATAATACTGAGGTAGTACAATCCCTGCCGTTGTTTGACATCTTTCCTATATCCAATCACTCCAATGCTCCACCAACATCACAAAAACATCTCTACAATCAGCCATTTTTTAACACTTATTGTTCCCCTTTATACACTCTTGTCTTCTGTATCTTCCTCTTCCACTCACTATACTCTCCCCTACTAGTACACCAATGCCGCCAGCCTGTGCCAAGCACTATGCTGATGAGCCCAGGCTGCAGCAGTCACTACACTGATGCCTACAAGCTAAGCCTGTGACTACAATAATGCCTCTAGGCTGTGTCAGTCACTACACTGGTTGCTTACTCGCCATAGCATACAATTTCCTTGCCACCCGTATCCACAAAACTGTGCACAGTCCTGTACCTTCTTACATCTCCTCCCTCATCTGTGTCTACCACCCATGTTCTCTGTGTCCTGTCAATCCTCTTACATCTTCTATCATCGGCGCCTCCCACTCCCGTCTCCCAAGACTTCTCCCCAATTGCAGATAGATTAAAGGGGTTGGCCCATGAAAAGCATTCTATCTATACTCCTAGTTTATGTGGATTTAAGACTTTTCCTAAATGCATTGCTTTATCAAAACTGCTTTGTTTGGCCGCTATCTTAATTTATTCACTTCATTTTTGACACTACGTTTCTATGACCACGGGGCTTATCTGCTCAGTCCCCAAGTGACTAGCTACCTGCTCTCAGGGGTGGAGGGAGGGGCTGAGTGCTGGTAGCAGGTCTGAGCTGTGTATATCTGACAAGTAACGTAACGGAGCTCCTCAGATAGGGGAGGGGGGAGGTGATTTCTGAGCTCTTATCTCCTGCTCTTCCACTAATCAGTCGGTTTAATTGAATTTGGCTGATAAGGGCTGAGATAAGGAGTCCTGTACCTCTGTATGTATTGCAAGCTGACTCAAATCCAGCTCTGCTACATCAACCTCTACATCAGCTTCATACTGTGGTAATGCATTTACAACCAATCCTCATTACTGACTGCAAACATAGCAGATAGCAGAGCAAGTGAAACTCTGCCCACCAATGTGCCGAGAAAACCAGGAAGTGAAGAGAGCACAGAGTCTGCAAGGTGGTGAACAAGCATTATGGGAATACCCCTTTAACATCCAGTTTACAAAGTTTTCAGCCAGTCCGGTCACATTGCCTAATCTAACCCATCTTACTTTCCGCAAACTAACCCTCCTCTGTTCATTTCCCCACACATTATCCCACAGGACGTGACATCTTTATCTATGTGTTACCCTGCATACCCAAACAGTTTGGATCTGTACCACTGGATGGTGATATCTTGTACAGCTTCATTTATTTGTATTACTCTCTCTCATAAAAGTCTGGGTCATCTTATAAGCACAAGCACCCCCTCTACTTCTTAGATTACAAGCAGGACCTTCACTTCTATTGTGTGCATTGATTATTATGTTATGTCTCTACATGAACCCGATGACTTGTAAAATGCATCAGAATATGTTGGCGATGTATATAAGAAATGTATAATTATATTAATCAGAAGCAAAGTCACATAATTCTAGCGTCTTCACCTCTTGAAACTTTTTAGAGAGGTTTTCCCAGACTGTGATATTGATGACTGCACAGGGGAGGCCTTATTGGGACACTTTCTTTTTGAATTTCCTGTATAAATAATGCAGCAGGGTGGGTGCGCCTCATGACAAGTACAATAAATGTTGTTCAGTTGGTAGAGAATATCAGTCTCCAGAAAGCAATGGAATACAGCCCCTTCCCAGGGGTCAAGGTTTGATAGTAAAGCTGCATAAGAAGCTTTATCTGTATAGGCCTCCAGCAGTGCAACATGGCTGTCAATAAATGAATGAGGATGCTGATCCTATCTGCTAATGATAGTGAATGGCGCTGCTGACAACACCTTGTAAGAATAATGAGATGACTCTGTAAGTTCTGTCCTATTCTACACAGATATGCTAATAAGTGATTTGCAGGAAAAAGGCGTAAATATATGAGGTGGTAAAATACATTATTCTGTTGTTTTATCTTTAGATGGTCTGAAAATCACTATGAAGAAGCCGCTTATCTCAGAACTGAGAGGAGTGAATGTGACAATCCCCTGTGAATTTTCAGCATTTACTCCTGGAAAAAATATCAATGTGCGTTGGACTAAATCACAGAATGGACAGAACATTGAAGTGTACCATTATATACCTGGAAACCGGACTGCCTCCAGATTAGGATCTTACATGGAGGAGGACAGAGAAATTCAGAAAGGAAATGCCGCACTTCACATCCCGCAGGTGCAGTTCAGTGATGATGGAGAATACACTTGCAGTGTTATAGTCACTCCGGAGGGTGCAGAAGAGAGGAGCAGTCTGCAGGTGTCAGGTGAGTCAGACATGTACAGGGTAATACTGTCCTCCTTACCAGGATAAAAGACAAGACTCATTCACATCTGCGTCCATGCAACTTTAAGAAGCTGTAAAATATGAACAATCCTTTGTAATCCACAGGCCTGTACATGAACATGGTGGTTCCTCCTGCTACTGCGACCTCTCATTATGACTTTATTCACACAATTAAAAGTGCTCACTTTATGTCCGTGTGCACATGTCCTAAGTGTTACTGTTATGTCATATACTGTATTAACTTAGGACAAAATTGATAACATCGTAGGGGCCACACGGTGGCTCAGTGGTTAGCAGTGCAGCCTTGCAACACTGGGGTACTGGTGTTCAAATCCCACCAAGGGCAAAAAACCATCTGCAAGGAGTTTGTATGTTCTCCCCGTGTTTGTATGGATTTCCATCCCATATTCCAAAAAGACATACTGATAGGGAAAAAAATGTACTATGTGGGCTCACAATCTACATAAAAAAAAAAAAATTGATAACATTGTATAGCTCACATTACTAGTAAGTGACCCAATCATTTCCCTCACATAATGCCAACATCGGAGTGGGAGTCACATTAACCCCAATATTCATCAATGCTGGCCTGGCTGCAAAACAAATTCTAACACATCAAAAAGTCGTGTGTGAATCCAGCCTAAAAGAATACCAGAGTGATAGCAAATGTCAGAATCCCTATAAAATGCTAACAATCATCTGTGGGGTATATATATACATCATGGAAGAACATGCAAACGGGCCTTGAACAAATAGGACATGTATGTGGGGTGGGTGAGGAATTATGTGCAGAAACCAAAGTTAAGACAATCTAATAATGAAAGTTACTTAAGAAATATGATTGATCAGAGCTATGAAAACAAGTTAATTTCAGTTCATATCACAGGCCACATAAACACTCCTGTATTTGTCCCTTAGCCCACAGCATACAGTTCTGTATGCATCTCCCCGATATTGCATTAGTGACAAGGGGCAGTTTGGGTCAGGCACTGAACAGAGAACATGGTGAGCGGCAGCCGGTACAATGTGTTCTCTAGAGGAGCGAATGTTTCAGTACAATATCAATAGTAAAGTACTCTTAGTGGCAGCGGGTCCAACTGTCCTGGTTACTATACTTGTAGAAATTACTAGTATTGAGCCATGTGCTCCTCCAAACTACTGAAATAGTGTCGAAGATTCAGTACATCGTGCAACCCTAATAGGAACACATCCCCGACTAGTAACAGCCGCTTGTAAATTTTATCTATATACAGTCCTATGAAAAAGTTTGGGCACCCCTATTAATCTTAATCATTTTTTGTTCTAAATATTTTGGTGTTTGCAACAGCCATTTCAGTTTGATATATCTAATAACTGATGGACATAGTAATATTTCAGGATTGAAATGAGGTTTATTGTACTAACAGAAAATGTTCAATATGCATTAAACCAAAATTTGACCGGTGCAAAAGTATGGGCACCCTTATCATTTTATTGATTTGAATTCCCCTAACTACTTTTTACTGACTTACTGAAGCACAAAATTGGTTTTGTAACCTCAGTGAGCTTTGAACTTCATAGCCAGATGTATCCAATCATAAGAAAAGGTATTTAAGGTGGCCAATTGCAAGTTGATCTCCTATTTGAATCTCCTCTGAAGAGCGGCATCATGGGCTACTCAAAACAACTCTCAAATGATCTGAAAACAAAGATTGTTCAACATAGTTGTTCAGGGGAAGGATACAAAAAGTTGTCTCAGAGATTTAACCTGTCAGTTTCCACTGTGAGGAACATAGTAAGGAAATGGAAGAGCACAGGGACAGTTCTTGTTAAGCCCAGAAGTGGCAGGCCAAGAAAAATATCAGAAAGGCAGAGAAGAAGAATGGTGAGAACAGTCAAGGACAATCCACAGACCACCTCCAAAGAGCTGCAGCATCATCTTGCTGCAGATGGTGTCACTGTGCATCGGTCAACTATACAGCGCACTTTGCACAAATAGAAGCTGTATGGGAGAGTGATGAGAAAGAAGCCGTTTCTGCACGTACGCCACAAATAGAGTTGCCTGAGGTATGAAAAAGCACATTTGGACAAGGCAGCTTCATTTTGGAAACAAAAATTGAGTTGTTTGGTTATAAAAAAAAGGCGTTATGCATGGCGTCCAAAAAGAAACAGCATTCCAAGAAAAACACATGCTACCCACTGTAAAATTTGGTGGAGGTTCCATCATGCTTTGGGGCTGTGTGGCCAATGCCGGCATCGGGAATCTTGTTAAAGTTGAGAGTCGCATGGATTCCACTCAGTATCAGCAGATTCTTGAGAATAATGTTCAAGAATCAGTGACGAAGTTGAAGTTACGCCGGGGATGGATATTTCAGCAAGACAATGATCCAAAACACCGCTCCAAATCCTCAGGCATTCATGCAGAGGAACAATTACAATGTTCTGGAATGGCCATCCCAGTCCCCAGACCTGAATATCATTGAACATCTGTGGGATGATTTGAAGCGGGCTGTCCATGCTCGGCGACCATCTAACTTAACTGAACTTGAATTGTTTGTCCAAAATACCTTTATCCAGGATCCAGGAACTGATTAAAAGCTACAGGAAGCGACTAGAGGCTGTTATCTTTGCAAAAGGAGGATCTACTAAATATTAATGTCACTTTTCTGTTGAGGTGCCCATACTTTTGCACCGGTCAAATTTTGGTTTAATGCATATTGCACATTTTCTGTTAGTACAATAAACCTCATTTCAATCCTGAAATATTACTGTGTCCATCAGTTATTAGATATATCAAACTGAAATGGCTGTTATAAACACCAAAATATTTAGAACTAAAAATGATTAAGATTAATAGGGGTGCCCAAACTTTTTCATAGGACTGTATTTCCAGGAGGGATAACAGAAGGACAGCACAATACAGAGTCATTGGTCCAGAATTGTATGCTAAAGGGAATATAAGGATTTACTAGACATGTCAGGAAGGTAAACGCCAACAATTTACATGGGGCGCCAATCTAATAAATACGTGCAGATGTAGCAAACTTTGAGGTTAAGGTCCCATGCGGCAGGCTGCAATGAAAAATTGTCATGGGAAAAACCGCGCCAGAACTGCATTGCGGTTTTTCCTGCAGTGCTTTTCATAGGAAGTCCGCAGAGGTTACCTCTGCTGTTTTTGCCACATGTGAACCCAGCCTAAAGGGCTTTTAAGCTAAATAAATGTACTTCAGATTGGCAGGAGTCCAGCTTTTTAGACCCTGGCCAATCAGCTGTTTGAAGAGGTGGCAGCACTCGCATGAATGTGTAGACTCTTCAGTACTTACCAAGCACAGTGCTGTACATTGTATAGTGGTTGTTTTTGCAGCTCAGAGCACTTAATTGAATGTAATGTAATATATGTACACAGTGACTGTACCAGCAGAATAGTGAGTGCAGCTCTGGAGTATAATACAGGATAAGTAATGTATGTACACAGTGACTGCAGCAGCAGAATAGTGAGCGCAGCTCTGGAGTATAATACAGGATAAGTAATGTAATGTATGTACACAGTGACTGCAGCAGCAGAATAGTGAGTGCAGCTCTGGAGTATAATACAGGATAAGTAATGTAATGTATGTACACAGTGACTGTACCAGCAGAATAGTGAGGGCAGCTCCGGAGTATAATACAGGATAAGTAATGTAATGTATGTACACAGTGACTGCACCAGCAGAATAGTGAGCGCAGCTCTGGAGTATAATACAGGATAAGTAATGTAATGTATGTACACAGTGACTGCAGCAGCAGAATAGTGAGCGCAGCTCTGGAGTATAATACAGGATAAGTAATGTAATATATGTACACAGTGACTGCACCAGCAGAATAGTGAGCGCAGCTCTGGAGTATAATACAGGATAAGTAATGTAATGTATGTACACAGTGACTGCACCAGCAGAATAGTGAGGGCAGCTCCGGAGTATAATACAGGATAAGTAATGTAATGTATGTACACAGTGACTGCACCAGCAGAATAGTGAGCGCAGCTCTGGAGTATAATACAGGATAAGTAATGTAATGTATGTACACAGTGACTGCAGCAGCAGAATAGTGAGCGCAGCTCTGGAGTATAATACAGGATAAGTAATGTAATGTATGTACACAGTGACTGCAGCAGCAGAATAGTGAGCGCAGCTCTGGAGTATAATACAGGATAAGTAATGTAATGTATGTACACAGTGACTGCACCAGCAGAATAGTGAGCGCAGCTCTGGAGTATAATACAGGATAAGTAATGTAATGTATGTACACAGTGACTGCAGCAGCAGAATAGTGAGCGCAGCTCTGGAGTATAATACAGGATAAGTAATGTAATGTATGTACACAGTGACTGCACCAGCAGAATAGTGAGCGCAGCTCTGGAGTATAATACAGGATAAGTAATGTAATGTATGTACACAGTGACTGCACCAGCAGAATAGTGAGCGCAGCTCTGGAGTATAATACAGGATAAGTAATGTAATATATGTACACAGTGACTGCACCAGCAGAATAGTGAGCGCAGCTCTGGAGTATAATACAGGATAAGTAATGTAATTTATGTACACAGTGACTGTACCAGCAGAATAGTGAGTGCAGCTCCGGAGTATAATACAGGATAAGTAATGTAATGTATGTACACTTTACCAGCAGAATATTGAGTGCAGCTCTGGAGTATAATATAGGATAAGTAATGTAATGTATGTACACAGTGACTGTACCAGCAGAATAGTGAGGGCAGCTCTGGAGTATAATACAGGATAAGTAATGTAATGTATGTACACAGTGACTGTACCAGCAGAATAGTGAGCGCAGCTCTGAAGTATAATACAGGATAAGTAATGTAATGTATGTACACAGTGACTGTACCAGCAGAATAGTGAGCGCAGCTCTGGAGTATAATACAGGATAAGTAATGTAATGTATGTACACAGTGACTGCACCAGCAGAATAGTGATTGCAGCTCTGGAGTATAATATAGTATCCTATATAACTCAGGATCAGTACAGGATAAGTAATGTAACATATGTATGCATTAATTGTCTGTCCTTTATGCTCTCTATATAACTTGGAGATATAGGTGGATGTCAATCAATACACTGTGATATAATTATATATGTAAATGTCTCTGCTGGGATTTCAATGTGTTATTGTTTTTGTATAGCTTTGCCCTCCGCTGTCCTGATCCCTAGAGATGCCGTCACTGTGGAGCTGGGAAGTGAGAAAGTAGTGTCATGTGAGGTCAGCAACTTCTACCCTAAAGATACCCTAAACATCCGCTGGGTGCGACACGAAAAAGATTCTCCTAAATGTGTGGTCCTGGAGCGAGGAACCTGCACGGGGGAGAGCACTAATAATACAGATGGGACGTTCAATACTACCAGTCAGCTGACCTTATATCCTACACAGGATGATGACGGCTATAAGTACTCATGTGTGGTGAAGCACCGATCTCTGCTCCAGGACCTCATGATGAACTTCACCCTGACAGTAACAGGTGATTTAATTTATTCTCTCTAAAATGTCAGAACCCCATAGGGGGTAATATTATATAGAATACCATGTCAGATATAGATACAGCCGATGGAGATCTTGCTCTCTGGTCTGTCGGCTGCCATAATTCTATATCCAACAGGAACAGCAAAAAGACCTGAAAATCTGGGTGTGAATACAGAGGTGAACATGGAATGCACAGGCAGCTTTCCTACATCAGTCTCTTCACCCCTGTATTTATATTTAGGGCTGCCGTAAGGAATTTTGGAGTCGCATACAGGCAAATTTTGTAGATGGTGGTAGAGATGAGCGAACACTGTTCGGATCAGCCGATCCGAACAGCACGCTCCCATAGAAATGAATGGAAGCACCTGGCACGCACTTTGCCTTTCATTTCTATGGGAGCATGCTGTGAGCGTGCTGTTCGGAACGGCTGTTCCGAACAGTGTTCGCTCATCTCTAGATGGTAGAGATATCAACCTGAGAATACCCTTCACGTGCAGATTGCAACAAAATTGGGAGTGGCCTCCTTAAGGGGTGTGGTCTTTATAAAAGGGCACAGATAATTATATTCAGACTATATATATAATATCAGACCCCAGATTTTTACTGGTTGAATAAGGAAACCCATTGCACCATTTTTATTTACACCAATCATTGATCACCTTACATCTTTTGTTCATGTTATTGTTTGGGTTGTAACAGTTATGGAGATACCAAATACCCCTATGATACTTACTATGTTATGAAGTGTGTAAGGCAGGCAACCTGAGAGCTGAGCCACAGACTCAACCATTGTAAATAGATGGGGATACATGAATCAATACATTAGTATTTATTTTGGTTACTTATATAGCACGGACATATTCCACAGCGCTTTACAGACATTGTCAGTCACTGTCCCATATAGGGCTCAAAGTCTTAATCTGCAACAAATGATGGCCCCTTATCTGTGATATAACCAGGGGCCCCATGACAGTTACCCCTCACCCACACCACATTGCTTGCATATCAGATCTCTCAGCCTCATCCTCATATGTGATCACAATGTACAGTATTAACTCAACCTCATTATTTTATTTATTCCTTACAGAGCGAGAAGATAACTCCAGGACAGTTGTCGCTGCCATACTTGGGACGCTATTCGCTGTGATACTTCTATTATTTGCTACTTTAATTTACTTTCAAGTGTTCAAGAAAGGTGAGACCTGTGTAAGGGGCCGGGTGATCAGTAAGGGTAAAGGGTACATTCACTTAGGACTGCGACGCTTCCTAATTTCTTTGTGGAACTTCGCTTTATAGACTTTGCATTTTACATTGACAGCATCCGCACTCGGCAGATACCAAAAGGAAGCCAAATCTGCATGGGAATTCGTGTAGTGAGGATTTTAAGGGTATGTTCATCAAGTATTAAAATGCTGTAGATTTTTTTCGGCAGCCCAAAAATTGCAGTTTTTCTGTTGAAAATGTGCAGTAGAAAAAACTGCACTAAAGGATATGATTTTTGTCATGTTTTTCATTGCACATATGCGGCATATTTGCACTGCAAAATCTGGAATCCGCGCTAAAGATCTTCAATAATCAACTGATGTTCGTTTATTGAATGATTCTTGCGGGCAGTGCGTGGCAAGCACACGGACCCCATTATAGTCTATGCGGTCCGTGTACTTTGACAGCACAGTGTGGACTCCCCCCGGACGGAATACATACGCTATTGTGAACCAGGGGTAAGACAATGGTACTGAACTCCATCTGTCTAGACCCATGCCTCCCTGTTTTGCATAATGATAGTGATCTGGAGAAACACAGAGCTTCTGTCCACTGTCCCATTAGCACTGATACATTGCATTAGCGGCAGTGGGGATTGGTAATTGTCCATTACCTACACAAGAACAAGGCTATGTTGCTTGTAGGCAGCAGGGACGATCTGTGAAGCCGCTACTGTAATGTATCAAGAGATAGCAACCAAGAAGTCAGGGTTTCTTATGACTGCTGCCAGTGACATTGTGTGTGGGCGCACCTATGGGGTACTATTCCATGTTTAGAGGGTACCCATGGGGCATTATACTGCATGGAGGGAGAACTACTGGGGTATAATACCATGTGGAGGGGGGAATAATGGGAGCATTATACTGTGTAGGGATATTACTAACTATCATCTACTATGTAACCTGACTGCATTGTGCTAACTTAACTTGACTATCCGCAGAGAGCCCTGAGCTCAGCCCTATCCAACACCCAAAGGATGAACTAGAATGGAGATGGTGAGCTGGGCACTCTCAATGTCCAATATCAGGGTCTGACCTCACTAATGCTTTTTTAAATAATGGGCAAAAATTCCCCCAGACACCTCCAAAATCATTTAGAAAAGCAGGAGACTGGAAGAAAAAGGGGAACAACTCCATATTAATGCCTATGGATTTTGGATGGGAGGTCAAGAAATCTACTAGAGGTAGAATATGGAGGGGACACATACAGCAGACACTGCAGCTTCTACAATTGGTTAGTCTGTGATGGATCCCTTGTTTCCCCATTACTACTTGAAGATAAGGCTACATGGAATGAGAACAACTGAAGGGAAATTCTGCAGCATTTTCAACTACAAAATCATCAGGTGTTTTTTTTTTCTGTGGCTCACCTACAGACCTTCTCTAAAGCTCCCTGCAGTTTTCTAGCCTTTGCTTTACAAAAGTTGAAATCTTCAGGTAAAATTTACAACAGAAGTATCCACTATGCTGAAATGGTAAATCTCTGTGTATTTCTTTTATTAACTACTTGTGATTTTCGAGCAGCTACCGCACACCAATTTAGCAATCCACAGCGTAACTGGCCAGAATTACCATTCAGTCAGTATCTGCTCATTGGTTGTGATGGCTCCCGGTCTATTGTGTGTTTTATCTTTTTGCCTCTTATAGATCCCCCCGTCCTTTATGAGATCATCGGGAGCGATCATCTGACTGACATGACCAAGACGGCTCTGACTTGTCAGATTATGAACTTCAAGCCTAAGGACCTGGAGATCTCTGTCTGTCTGAAGAGACCTGGAAAAGAGATGAAGAAGATCCTCACCTGGACATCCTCCAGAGACCCAGAATCCTCAGCCCGAATGATCATGGATGGTGGGGATAATAGTGTGGCTATGGATGTAGAACGGCAGAGTCTGATGAATGGAGATGTCAGTCCTACACAGAGGCCTCTACAGCTGGACATGTCTCCAGTTATAACACCTGATAGACCTCGTCTTCTCCGCTGTATTCCATGGCACAGACTCTCCACTTATAGCTGTCAGTGTTCTGTTCACATCACTCCCAGCTTCTCTGAAGACAATGGAGCAGAATTCTCTGTACATGTATCACACCCGGCACTGACAGCACCGGTCTATCAGAAGAAAACATTGCAGGTCTCCGGAGGTAAGACACCTGTTATAACAGAATTATATAATGCTATGGTAACACAATATACTGAATATATGGATAGCATGGACATTGACATGAAATTAATACATCACATATATATAAATTCAGAATAAATCAGAAATTCCAATAGGGTGAGTATTCTTTAGGAAATTAGCTGGAAAAAAAATCCAAAGGATCAGAAGTAACACTCAGTTGTGACACTGTAAGGGCAAGTGTGAGCACACATCTCTGACTTTGTAAACAGTTGTTGTCTGTTCCCCTTATCTACCTGGCATCCAGCCACTTTGTAGTAATCTGTAGGGTTCATTGTCACCAAGACTTTACTGAGGTATAAGTGGTTCAGCCACAACCAGTTAAAGGGAATCTGTCAGTAGTACTTTTGTTATTAATCCCAGTACCTTGTAAAGGAGATTCCATAGTGTTTGCATATGTTATTCAGCTTTGGAGCCGTGATTTCATGTAAGTTGCAGTTTTATCCATATATAAATGAGGGAAAAAGTGCTAGAACCGAGACCAGTGCCCAAGCTAAGCCACCCCTCTAAAGCACTTTACTCCTCATTTATATATAAATACACCATTGATTTAAATGGAGCACCAAAGCTGAATAACTGAGACATATTTGGAAACTGTAGAATCACCTCTATAAGCTACTGGGATTAGGTTTATCACCTATTTACTCCAGACAGTCTCCCTCTAACAACTCCCAATCCATCAAGGGTCAGAACCTAACATTGTTCACTCACCTAAGGCCATTTTGTGGAATATGGTCATCTCTACCACAGAACTACCTTGTGGTGTCTTACTTTGTGCGCACGTTGCCGCCGCGGTCTTTCCCGCGGTGCTTTTCTGCTGCGGGACACTATGTGGGGCCTTAGCCTTAAGCTGGTTATACCCTACAGGTATCAGAGGTCTGTATTCTGAATGACATATTGTTCAGGGTTGATAGTGTTGTGACGTGTGTGGCATATTGCATAGTTCTATCTTGATCTGGGAGAGCTTCTGTTCTGATCTCTAATTCGGAGGGGGCTTCTATTGTTATATTTGACTTGGGCTAGGTTGTTTTCTGGAGTGAGCTTCCTTCTTGTTTTGTGAACTGGGCAGTATTAATAGTCTGTGACCTAGGAGTGGCTTCTGGCTTCACCTGCGACTCGTGGAGGGTTTTTGCCTTGATTAATGACCTGACCAAGGCTCCTGCTTTACCCTGTGACTTGGTGAAGGTCTCTGCCTTACTCAGTAACCTGGTCAGGAATGTAACCCGTAAAGTAACCTAGGTGGGCCTCTCTCGATATCTGACCCAGGTGGAGCTTTTGTCTTCATACACACCCTGGGGTGACCTGGGCTTTATATGTAACATGGGCTGATCTATGATCTAAGGGCTTTTGCCTTCTTCTGTGTCTTCTGCCTTAGTAAGATTCTGTATGTGTATGTGGCCGGATCTGGGTTCTTTCTTTATCTGTGATTGGGGTCAGCTTCTTTATTGCTTTCACATGGTTGGACCCGGGGAATTGTTTCTTAAATTTACAATATTGCCTAATGGGCAACAAATAACCCTACTTGCTTTCCACAGAACACTAATACTTTTTTTGCTTTACTTTATTATTATTATCCTTGGTATTTCTTGGTATTCTTCCTTTATAAAGACTCATACACAAGGCCTTCTGGTAACAATATTTACGGATGTTGTAACTCACTAGTGTGTGACCGGCAGATGAGGTGTTATAATCAGAAAATATTTTTTTATTGATTTTGTAGTTCCTCCAACATTATTGGAAATCTTTGATCCAGTACAGATGACCCATAAGGAGCCGATGACGCTGGCATGTTCCGTTACTGGATTCAAGCCCAAACCTTTACAGATAACATGGTTGAAGAAACATAAGAACAACCCGGAGACAGAAATCGTATCCTGGAATTCTGATGAAGGGACTGATGTAAGAAATAATATCCACAAAGTAACTGAGAATGAGCACAAAGACAAGTCCTACAGTGTTCAAAGTGCCCTAAAGATTACACCAACTGTAATGGAAGATAATGGAGCCACATACATATGTAGAACCTATCACCCCGCGACAGATAAAAGGGCAGAAAAACAACTGGCCATGGCGATAACAGGTGAGAGGTCAGGGCAAAAAGACATTGCAGAGGAGCAGGGGCGTAGTCATAAGGGGCCAGTGGTAGGAGTTACTACTGGGCCCTGCCTCAAAGGTCCCTCTGAAACATACAATATACTACTATTATAAATGACACAAGGTAGCGAGGGACCCTGTTACACATGTTACACTAGGATTTTCAGGAGCTTCAAGTAATGGCTCTGCAAAGGTGGGACGTATTTATAAGTCCAGTTCTGAGTACTGGCAGTGGCTAGAACATTGGCATACAATATCTTAGTCAAGAATGTATGGACATGGCTGCAACTGTTGGCAAAGTCCTCAATCTCACCAGGCGTCATGTAGGCATGGGCCAGCCCTGAAGATGCTTATTAGGTCCATTCCTGAAGCATCAAAGGGCAATTTAAATAGTCATTTCTATTACATAATGTACACACTATGCAGACATGGTCTAGGAGTCAGTGACAATATCCTCATTGAGAAAATATTCACTCCTCAACCCCTTAATGACCTTGGACGTACATTTTATAGAAAAAAAATGTCGCTTTCCCTTTTCCCAGCCCAATTCTGTGAAACTCCTGCAGGGTCAAAGTGCTCACTATACCCCTTGATAAATTCCTTGAAGGGTCTAGTTTCCAAAATCGGGTCACATTTTGAGGGTTTCCATAGTTTTGCCACCTTGGAGGCTCTGCAAAAGGGACATGGTACCTGAAAACTATTTTAACAAAATCTAGCTTCCAAAATCCCAATAGCGCTCCGTCCCTTCTGAGCGCTGCCATGTGCCCGTACATCAGGGTACCAGCACATATAGGGTATTGTCGTTTTCAGGAGAAATTGTGTAAGAAAATGTGGGGTGCAATTTCTCCTTGATCCCTCTTGTGAAGATGAATAATACAGAATAGACACAGCACAGAAGAAGACCTGAAGAGGTAATAATGGAGGATGTTGTAGAACAACAGGGGGGAAGATGGATATGAAAGTGGAGCTGAATGTATCACAGACTAGGAGGAGACTCATGGCAACTTGTGAATGGTTACAAAATAACCAGTGTAATAAGTGACAGAGATCAGTGGTGTTAGTAACCTGTGTAATGAGGAAACAGATCATTGGTGTTCATAACCATTATAATGAGGAGACAGAGATAAGCGGTGAATACTAGACAGAGAGATCACCCTGGTGGCTGCACTTACAATATATTGGAGTTAAAGGGATTCTATCATTGGAAAAATCAATTTTAAACCGATACCACGTAGGAATAGCCTTTATTAAGGCTATTCATCTCTTATCTCTACTTTGCTGTTCTTCGCCGCTGTTTTCAAATTATTCTCCTTTTTGTCTTTCTGCAAATTATGCTCATGGAGTGCAGTACGCTCGTGTAGTTATAGGGACCATCGTAAAATGGCCGACGGAGCATGTGCAGTTAGCTCTGTCAAAACCTGAAGTGTCAGAGCCGACAGAGCATGTAGGGGATTTCGATTCCCAAAGTTGTGCTCATCGGCTGCTGACGTAGTGAAGAGGTGGAGAAATTAAATGGAGACGTCAAACAGAAGAGACGGTGATGCGATGGAGAACGCCACTGTGCTCTCTGTGCATAATTTGCATAAAGACAAAAAGGAGAATAATTTAAAACTGATGGTGAGGAACAGCAAAGTAAAGGTAGGAGATGAATAGCCTATAAAGGCTATAATTACGTGGTATCAGTTTAAAATTGATTTTTCTAATGATAGAATCCTGGTACAGCCAGGTACACATGTGGACAAAATTGTTGTTCCCCCTCGTTTCATGAAAGAAAAACCCACAATGGTCACAGAAATAACTGGAATCTGACAAAAGTAATAATAAATAAAAATTCTATGAAAATGAACAAATGAAAGTCAGACTTTGCTTTTCACTTCAACAGAATTTTTTAAAAAAACAAAAACCTGATGACACGGCAGAAATTACGGTTCCCGTAACTTAATATTTTGTTGCACCTTTTTATAATTATTATTATTTATTTATTGAGGCTCTATTTATTTGTTTATTTATAGAGACCTTTTGAGGCAATCGCTGTGATCAGACGATTCCTGTAACTGTCAATGAGACTTCTGCCCCTCTCAGCAGGTATATTGGCCCCTCCTCATGAGCAAACTGCTCCAGGTGTCTCAGGTGTGAAGGGGCCTTTTCCAGATGCCATGTTTCAGCTCCTTCCAAAGATGCTCAATAGGATTTAGGTGTGGGCTCATAGAAGGCCACTTCAGAATACCACAGTGTTTTCCTCTTCACCATTCTTGGAGTTTTAGCTGTGTTTTGGGTCATTGTCCTGTTGCAAGACCCAGGACCTGTGACTGAGACCAAGCTTTCTGACACTGGGCAGCACATTTCTCTCTAGAATCCCTTGATAGTCTTGAGATTTCATTGTACCCTGCACAGATTCAAGACAGCCTGTGCCAGATGCAGCAAAGCAGCCCCAGAACATAACAGAGCCTCCTCCATGTGTCACAGTAGGGACAGTGTTCTTTTCAAGATATGCTTCATTTTTCCATCTGTGAACATAGAGCTGATGTACCTTGCCAAAATTTTTTATTTTTGTCTCATCTGTCCATAGCACATTCTCCCAGAAGCTTTGTGGCTTGTCAACATGTAGTTTGGCAAATTCCAGTCTGGCTTTTTTATGATTTGTTTTCAATAATGGTGTCTTTCTTGGTCATTTTTCGCCATGAAGTCCAATTTGGCTCAAACAATAACAAATCTGACAAATGTTCCTTGAGCTTGAAGTTCACCTTTAGTCTCTTTAGAAGATTTTTTCTGGGCTCTTTTGTTACCATTCATATTATCTGTCCTTTTGATTTGTCAACAATTTTCCTCCTGCGGCCACGTCCAGGGAAGGTGGCTACAGTCCCATGGATCTGAAATTTCTGAATAATAAGGTGTTGAGATCCGCAGTGGTATCTCTGCAATCCATAGAGAACTCTGATCAAATAAAAATACTCAAAAGACCTCTTAATATTTACTGGATGTGAAACAAAGGGTTACAATATAAAAACACAACATACTCAACAATAATAATAAATGATTCTAGCAGTGTTGGTGATGATGGGGTCTGGACGTATATCTTATATAATAGCGTGGTAAAGCAAATTTCATGGTAATAAATCTGGAGATAATGAGACTGAAAATATCCAGTAAACCCCAGCATGTGTTTTTGTTCCCTCAGCTGTTCCTGAACTGGACCCAATAAGGCTGGTAGAAGACAAGGTCCACGTGGGAGACAAGATGAACCTGTCCTGTAGGATTCATTCATTCTACCCCAAACCTATACAAGCTAAATGGTACACAGAAGATGGACAGTCACTGCCCTCTGATACCAAAGATGTCCTCTGTGACCCATCTGGTCTGTATCACTTCACCAGCACCACGACTTACTCCCCAATATTGAAGGACCTGGGAAAGACATTCACATGTGAAGTAATACAGGAGAGTACTGGAGCCCTGAGAAAAACTACATGGACACTGGAATATCTGGGTGAGTGGTAGACAGGAGTAGATGATTTTCTATTCATTATTACAGAAAATAGTCTTGTATCTAGAATCTACCTGCAGGCTGCTGTGGACTGATCTGATATTCTGTGTATAGGAGTATATATCAGACATATCATACATGAACCTTATGAATGAAGGATCACGTGTTCTGTTTCACCCAAAACAACATATCAATCTGAATTTTGGCCATATAGTATTAGCTTCAGTCTCTATAACTATTCCAGCAATGTAACCTCTTGGTCTGACTAAAAGCCTAGAACTTGTTCTCATACATATACAGGTTGTCAGTCTCTCCTATGTGTAGGACTTTCTATGGACCAAAGGATTACATTATCTTTTAAATCCCTCCTGGTTGCTCTTAATTATCGTTTATTTCACTTGGGGAAACAGCACCGTGGGTAAAAACCTAGGCCATAGGCCACTAGAAGGCTAGTCCACACTAGTCGTAATCCCCTGGGGGGCGCAATACTCTGCAAAGAGTGCCTTGCTGGTCACCCATTCCCCACTCGCTGCATCAGTGGCCAGAATGCCGATGACCCCACAACCATGTGCGAGGTCCACCGATGGAGTGACCCTGTGGCACCTGAAGATGCCAGATAGGTGAGTATGTGAATCTCACTTAACCCCCTCCCCCCCAGGGCATCTTCCAGAGTCCCCATACGGTACTGTATATGACACCGCTGTTATTCTATATGACACATGGCTGACTCCATATTGTATTGTAATTGTATTTTCTGTCTTGCAGTTTCTGTGCCCAGTGTTTCTGAGATTTCTTGTTCTCCTTCAACTCCTAATCCTGGTGACATGGTGACCTTATCCTGTGATATCACTGATATGTACCCTAAAGAGTTAGTGGTCCATTGGTATAGGGGTATAACTCGGTTGTCAAATGAAAAATGTGTTGAAAATGTTAAGAAAAACAAAGAATCTCCAGCATTCCAAGGAACCATAAAGGTGAACTTTACAGCAGATTCTGAATGTCATGAGGAGGATTTCCGTATGGAGATGATTCACTGTGGAAAGACTATTGAAAGAAAACACAGACTGATCCTGAGAGGTAACTATCAGACCGGTCATGTACTGGGGATGAACTGATCAATATGTTTTCTGCTATTCCTGCTGGCACCACAATGGTCATTATATAAATTCTGTCACCGTGCACGATGAGGATTGTAGTCCTGTGTCAGTTTATTACAATTAACAGAGGCTCCCAATTGGTACTTGCATCAATGGGGTCGTGGGTGTCTTTTATGTTCTTCCCGTCCCGTGTTCTCTTTGGTTTCCTCTGGGTTCTCCTGTTTCCTCCAATAATCTGAGACCATCCTGATCAGTGACGTCTCCTGCCCGTTATGTCACAGGGACAATGACCTGATGTGTCACACTGGAGCCTGATTATATTGTGAGCCAATAGAAAGTGACCCATGTAATAAGACAGGAGGGGGAGGGAGGCCGCACCTCATATAACCTACATTCAACCCCAATAGTAAAGGGAGCAGAGGTCAATGTTATATGAAATTTGTATGTTTATGCCAAATCTTCAAAAATAAATGTCTTCTCAGGAAAATCAAGTCTTCCAGTTCTTGGTGACATCACCAGTGACCCCACTAACCCCAGCTATGGACAGTCTGTGACTCTGCGCTGTAAGGTGACCAACTATAATCCTCAAGACACAGAGGTTAAATGGTTAAAGGTTGAGAAACCTCTGAAGATGGGACAAGGAGTAGAGAAGAGAATTCTCGAGAAGGACAGGTCACTATCCTGCTCACTACAGATAACAGCGACAGCTCTGGACTACGGGAGATCCTACACCTGCTGTGTGATACACAAGGGCACAATGCTCAAGAAAAACCACTATTTAACCCTCCCAGGTAAGAAACTGTTTTGAGATTAAGTCAATAAATGATATATAAATGTGTCTTGTATCTTCTCTTAGGGTGAAACATGATGACCATAGATAAAGTCCACTACACCCGCACATAACCGATTACATTATAGTGTCGGTGGTGACTCCTGGAGGCGTGACGGCGGCCACAGATATTGGGAAGTGGACAAGTCGGTCATTGATAACAGAGTGAAATAGATGTTAGACACCATATCACGGGAGAAATAACAGCATGAGGAAAACATTTGGCTAAGTTTACATATTCAGGATTGTGTCAGGATTTAGGCATCAAATCGGCACCAAAATGATTCCCTGATGTTCTGCAGCCAGTACATTGGGGTATTGTGAGTGAAGGTATGAGCAATTTTATAAGGGGGCTAACGTGTACAGAAATCACCATTATATATAGTCTGATGAGGATTTTCTGATCTGTTTATGAAAATGGCCTGAATAATAGGAAGAACATGAACAAAATAACCGGCAAGAACCACAACGTGGAACAAGGACACTTACACTAGGGCATCTCAATAAATTAGAATATCATCAAAAAATTCTGGACAGTTGCTCAGGGGTCAAAGGTGTTCTCAGATGAAAGCAAATTTTGCATTTCATTTGTTTGGTCCCAGAGTCTGGAGGAAGAGCGGAGAGGCCGCTGTACACAATCTAAGCTGCTCGAGGTCTAGTGTGAAGGTTCCACAATCAGGTTTGGGCAGTCATGTCATCTGCTGGTGTAGGGCCACTGTGTTTTATCAAGACCAAAGTCAGCGCAGCGTCTACCAATAAATTCTAGAGCACTTCAGGCTTCCCTATGCCCACAAGATTTTTGCAGATAGAAGTTTCATTTTCCAACAGAACCTGGCACCTGTCCACACTGCCAAAAGTACCAAGACCTGGTTTAGTAACCACGATATCACTGTGATTGATTGGCCAGCAAACTCGCCTGACCTTAACCCTATAGACAATATATGGGTTATTGTCAAGAAGAAGATGAGAGACCCCAGACCCGACAATACAGACAAGCTGAAGGCTGCTATTATACAACCTGGCTTCCATAACACGAGCTCTGCAGTGCCACAGGCTGATCCCTCCAGGCCACATTGCTGCATTGATGCAGTCATTCATGCAAAAAGAGCCCCGAGCAAGTATTGAGGGCTTTTGCTGGCCAACATTTCTGTGTCAAATAGTTTTTTTTACAGTTGGTCTTATATAATACTAGCTGCTACCCGCGACTTCGTCTGCGGTGATTGTAGAAGTGTATAAATCGAGTCGCGGGTGAAATTTTACGATCGGGTTTACGCGGCGTTAATGGCGCGTACACGCGACCGTAAATGCGCACCGTAAATAGCGCGGTGCAAACGCTCCCGTAACGCGGCGCTCTGCGTAAAAATAAGCACCAAATGAGTGCCGCGTTACGCTGTGTGAATGGACCCTTACAAATGTATTTGTAGACGTGTATTTTCAGCAAATACATGGGCGTTTAGTGTGTGTGAAGGAGAGCAGGGGGTGCGCTGAATAATGCAATGCATTGCCTAATAGTGTGAGTGTATGCAGGTGTAATGTTTAGTTTAGTTAGTAGAGTGGGGGATTTCGGAGGCGGGGATAGGTAATGTGTGTGTTTCACAGTATTGTTTTTTTTTGTTGTTGTTTGTTTACTTTTTTATTTTAATGCTAATGAGGTTTGCAGGCTGCATCCAGCAGCTTACAAAACAATACCATTGTACACCAGCAGGGGGTGTCCTGAACAATGCAATGCATTGCAATCGTAATGTATTGCTATGTATTGCATAATCGTGCCAGTGCTATTGCAGGCTACGTAGCATAGCCTGCAGCAGCCTGGACACACTGAGCTGTGTGGGAGGTGTGGGAGAGCTAGCGGCTGCTATAGGAACCTTCGCGGCGGCAGCCTAGCCCAGTGTAGGCGGTGGAGATGAGCAGGAGGATGCCTCCGCGCAGCGAGGGACAGACGGGAGCTGCGGGACAGGTAAGAGAAGGCGGCGGAGGACGCAAAGTTGGCAGAAACTGGAGACATAACGGGGGTAGCGCAGTGTATGCGCAATTGTGTAAGGGAAGGGCTATGGCGTACGTGAACTTACCAGTGTCGAGCTGGTGGATGGATCGTGCAGAGGAAACAGCAGGGAGGTGATAGCGGCGTCAGGTACTGTTGCGGGCTGGAGGCAGGATTTTGTGTGCTGCGGCCTAAGGTGGAGGCGCAAAATGGTGGTGTGCTAGTAACACGTTGTTTATGTGTGCACAGTGCGCATGCTCCTGTGAAGCTAGTGGAGTAGTGTGGTGGGCGGTGCCGCGGATCCTCCCAGCGGTGGGGGTCGGCAAACATGGCTGGTCCGGAGAGTGACAGAGGTAGCCTCCTGCAGTATGGTGAAGGTTAGAGTGAAAGTGGGAAAGTATATGTGAATGTGAGTGTGTGGGGTTAGGGGCGAGGCTGTAGGGGGTAATGTGAAGTTTAGGGGCTTGCTATGGTCCAAAGTGTGTGAGATTGCAGAGATGGTGATGTCAGTTTGTTTTTTGTGGGGTTCGTGTGGAAAACGTATGTGGGTTATTGTGTTCAAAATTAGCCTATTGCGCAATCGTGTGTATTAACTATGTTTGTGGAAAATTTCTGCCAAATCGGTGGAGCGGGTTTTGCGTGATTGACCGCCAAACATCCAAAGTCACAAACCCACAAACTCACAAACATTTTTATAATATTAATAGGATTCTAATCAAATTTTCTGAGAATAATGACTTTTGGGTTTTCCTTGGCTGTAAGCCATAATCATCAACATTAACAGAAAGAAACACATGAAAAAGTTCACTTTGTTTGTAATAACTCAATATTTTATATGGGGGTCATGTTTTCAACTGAATTACTAAAAAAATATATATTTTTTTTTTTTGATGATATTCTAAGTTATTGAGATGCACTAGTAATATACAGCAGGTAATGACTGGATGGAACATCTGCTGGATATTGATAACCCTTCTAATGAATTGTCTTACTCTGCCGGACTCCATTATTGCTATGATTGTAGCTGGTTATAGGCAGGAGATATAAGGGTTATAAATATGGGACAAGTTGTTGCCATCCATACAGAATATCATTGTGATAAATGGCGACTGATTCTATTGAGATCTGTCTGAATGTGGCCATTTGTGATATCAGTCAGAATGTGTGTGAATATCTGACGTGTGACGTATACAGCAGCCTGAGGATTACAGGGACGGCTTGTGAGGTCTCCTCGCCCCGCAGTGCACAGGTGAATGGACTAATCCTTCTCTTTCTTGGTCTCTTGTTACAGATAAACCTCCAGTGTTTTCAGCGATATCTGTGCGGCCGGAGACCCCTGTTGCAGGGGAGGAAGCCGAGTTTACAGTGACCATATCTGGATTCACACCAGACATTAAAGTGAAATGGTATAAAGACTTCAGCACATTTCCCAGCGATGCCATCACCACGTCAGATCTACAGATCGGAAGGGACTCTCTATGTACTTGTTCCAGCACCCTGAGGTTCACTCCACAGCCCAGTGACCATAAGGCGTCCATCCGCTGTGAGGCGACCCATTCTGTCACTAAGAAAGTCCATGAGCAGACGTACACCCTGAACCTCGCAGGTAGGATCACTATATGTCCACAAATTAGAAATACATATAGGGTTCCTTGTATGGTGGACAATCGCTCTATAATAATGTAATATACACATGTGGACATAATTGTTGTTCCCTTTTCTTAATGAAAGAGAAACCCACAATGGTCACAGAAATAACTGGAATCTGAAAAAGTAATAATAAATAAAAATTCTATGAAAATGAACAAATGAAAGTCAGACTTTGCTTTTCGTTTCAAAAGAATTTAAAAAAAAAACAAAACCTCATGAAATAGTCCTGGAAAGAAATAACGGTTCCTGTAACTTAATATTTTGTTGCACCTTTTGAGGCAATCGCTCCAACCAAACAATTCCTGTGACTGTCAATGAGATTTCTAGCCCTCTCAGCAGGTATTTTGGGCCACTTCTGATAAGCAAACTGCTCCAGTTGTCTCGGGTGTGAAGGAGCCTTTTCCAGATGACATGTTTCAGCTCCTTCCAATAGGATTTAGGTGCAGGCTCATAGAAGGCCACTTCAGAATAGTCTAATGTTTTCCTCTTAGCCATTCTTGGGAGTTTTTAGCTGTGTGTTTTGGGTCATTATCCTGTTGCAAGACCCAGGACCTGCGACTAAGACCAAGCTTTCTAATACTGGGCAGCACATTTCTCTCTAGAATCTCTTGATAGTCTTGAGATTTCATTGTACCCTGCACCAGATTCAAGACAGCCTGTGATAGATGCAGCAAAGCAGCCCCAGAAGGTAACAGAGCCTCCTCCATGTGTCACAGTAAGGACAGTGTTCTTTTCAAGATATTCTTCATTTTTCCCTCTGTGAACATAGAGCTGATGAGCCTTGCCAAAAAGTTCAATTTTTGTCTCATCTGTCCATAGGACATTCTCCCAGAAGCTTTGTGGCTTGTCAACATGTAGTTTGGCTATTATTACTCTTGTCAGATTCAAGTTATTTTGACTATTGTGGGTTTTTCTTTCATTAAGCAAGGGGTACCAACAATTTTGTCCACGTGTACACACACACACACACACACACATATATATATATATATATATATATATATATATATATATATATATATATAGAGATATATACACATGTATATGTTCCCTATAGAGCCATGGGTTGCGACTTCTTCTTTACATTAGTACATCTCCTGTGTTGCTCTTTCTGTTAATAGGAAGGACATCAGATGAAGCTGGAAAACATTCATCTTCAACCAAGCCAGACTTGGGTAAGTGACCGATGTGTAGAGATTAGGATTGAGAATTCACCAATCAGCGACCTCCACTGAAATCACAATATGAAGGTGAATCTGGAGAGGAAGGAGCCATGAGCTTAGCCCCTCATTCTGCAGGAGAAATATGAGATGCTAGGAGATTTTATGTGTTACATAAATTGTGACATTATATGTTAGGCTGAGAGATATAAAGAAATAACCAAGATAAGGAGATGAAGGTGAGAAATAAGAGTCTGTGATGAAAGGGAGAATCCACCAAATAAATCATCATGTTAGAAGGTGGCAGTGGTGGGGTCTGTGCAGGGACATGCCCTTCTAAGTGTAAGGCACGTTGACAATAGGATCTGGCATGGCTGAGATCACACACTAATGTCATGGCGTCTTACCTGATGGACTGATGGTGGATTTATCCTTTACCAGTAATGTCGAATGAAACATAATATCAGTCTCCAGTAAATGTAAATCCTCAGCTTATTCCTTACATCTGTTCCCCCGCTGTATTATGGCCCCCCACAGAGCTATCACTCAGTTTTCCTACAGGCACAAAAGAACTAGTCTGCAGGGTTTATACTTATTAGGTACATTTTAAGGTTGAGCGATCGGGATTGGAAAAGATCGGATTCCAATCCCAATCTTTTTAGACGGGATCAAGGTCTCATGTTAGTTCCCACAATGCTTGGCTACTGGCCAATCACTGTGAGAAAACTTCGTAAGACCTCGATTCCACCTAAAAAGATTGGGATCGGAATCCGATCTTTTCCCATCCCGATCGGTCAACCCTAATATTTTCTGTTCTTAGCAAAGAGGGCTCTTTAATAATGTAATAATGACTCCCTAGATGAGGAAATGAAGCTGCAGAATTTATTGTCCTTTCTCTTCTTTCCCCCTCAGGACCTCTAAAACTTCGACTGAGAACAAAAGGCATTCAGTGCCTGACGGAGAGTCCACAGGTGGGGGATAAAGTCACACTTACATGTTATGTCAATGGGTGTGATGCAGATTATTCTGAGTTCGCTTGGAGGAGAGGAATGTATCCTATTGATGGCGACATAAAGAACGAAAATCTAGAGGACGGATCTGGCAGCTTCTCTACAGTCACATTCACAGCACAGGAGACAGACAGAGACTGCAGAATCACATGTGAGGTGAATTATAACTATGAGACACTAGAAGAACATTTCACTCTGAAGCTTCTATAACGATCTACTGGAGTCAATGGGAGAAGCTGAACAATATCTATAGCGAGCGCAGACTCAGTGATGTCTATAGACTTGCAGTAAATGACAGCGAGCGCAAAGTCATCGCTGTCTGTAGACCTGCGGTAAATGAGAGAAAGCAGAGTGATCGCTGTCTTCTGTCCTGGGGTAAATGACAGTGAGGACAGACTCCGTGATATCTACAGTCCTGAGGTAAATGAAAACAAGCACAGAGACCAGACTACATCTGAAAAAGTCCAAAGGATCAGATCAGAATTTCCACACAATCGTCTTGTGGTCAGTGTCTAGCATTGTCTCTTGTGCCACATAAACAGAATGACTTGCAGCGTAAAATGGTTGGACTTGGACATGATGAGAGTTACAGATCTCCAGTGTATGGACAGCTGTAGGTCTCTGAGGACTTTCCAGGGCCTCGTGCAATAACACTGGCTTGTCCATCCCTACTCTTCTGTAATGTGTTCTGTGATAAGATTCTGCAGATATTCTGTGCCTTTTTTGCCTCTTTGTTTGATATGTACAAATAAAATGTATCATGTCAGAGCCAAATCATGAGAACCCTGTACAAGTGCAGCATGTAATCTGTACAAGTGTAGCCTGTGATCTGCATGTGGTCACATCTCTTCTGTGTGAGATCAGGGGATTTTTATGTCCATTAAGACTTTATTCGACCATGAATAACCACAGTCAAGACTTGAGTGTCAGGCACAGGCTAAGTATCTCAGGCACCTGCAACAGGTTATAGCCAGGACTGTTAAATATCTTGTATTTGCCGGTGAGACTTGTGTCCACTGTTAAATATCCGTACCTGGCCTTATCCATGATAGGAAGAAGTCAGCTTGTTATAAAACAGTGTAGAGGTTTATTAATATCTTGAAGGAAAACACAGGAACAGGGAAAGATGTCCAAATAACACAAATATCAGTCAATTGTCAATAGCTTACATCTTCAGAGAAGTTAAATCATCTGGATATCTTGTAGTTACAGCTTGGTTCATGCTTGTCATCTGGTTGGTGGACTTGGGCTGGTTACGACGTCCATGGATGTCCATCTGCCTGGACCACCCACCCTGGTGTTCCCAAAGACAGACCTCCTGGTCTTCCCCTGGTCTTCCCAAAGACAGACCCAGACATGTGTATTTCTTACTCATTTATATTCATGAGAGTGGGTGTTACCTTCCATCTTGTAGCTATGTAAGGAGATTTCTAAAATAGTGTACTCTAACCGCACCCATGTTCGAAGAATATAAGACTATGATGTCAGTAGAGTGTTAACCCCATGTCTGCTAGAGAATATTGTAAATATATAATATTTAACAAGGATGCCATGTTCCCACTGTGATGTCAAGACAAAACCATGGAGAAAAATGCACTGGCAGCAAAAGAGAAAGATTTGAAACTTAGGTTCTGGCCTACAGACACCAGTGATATATAACATATCTTCTTGTCAGTAGTAAATCTACTGTATAATGTGGCTGCCTGTATCTGATTGAAATATGGCCACCTGTCTCTAGTGTTACGGACATCAAAAGGGGTCCTCATAATAGAGTATGTTGCAGGGTTCCAAATTAATTAATTAACAGGCCTGGATAAGCTACCACCCATTGGGCCTGGAGAAGCCACACACACACACACGCAGCTGATAGTGTATCAAGTGAGTTCTGATTTATTGTTACAGAGAGGTAGTTTAAATACAATACAGACAAAAGCAGGTTGGACTATTCTAATGACATAAGGTGTGGCACATGACTATTGGATACGGCCTAATGCAATCTGCATCTCATTATTACTTCCCAACTGGGATGACCTTTCTCATGACATCACAGCAAGAGAGATAATGATCACATGCTGGTCTGACTATCAACAGGTTATAGAACCTGTTTTCTACACACACCCTCAAAGATGAGACCCTAACCACAAACAGATAAGGATTTATAACCCAACCATCAACATTGCACATGCCTTATCCCCTAAAGGGGTCTCTTAGACTCTAAACAGACATTCTCATAAAGTTTATATAAGAAAAAGGTTACAAGATGGCTGAAAGAATACAAGATGGAGGATGTGATCCTAACACTAGGTTATATATAGAAGATATATAACATGGCAGCCTGTCTCTAAGTGATGCATAACAGGACTGCATGTCTCTAGGACAGGGGTCTCCAACCGCCGGTCCGCGGACCAGTACCGGGCCACGGGGCATGTTGCACCGGTCTGCGTACCGGCAGTGAGGAGTCAGCAGCTGACTCGCTGACGCTTGGTTGTTGCTCATTGGGATAAGGTGAGCAAAGTGCGGGGTTGAGTCGGGACCCGCTGTATGTCCAGGATTCTAGTACTATGCAGGACATGCAGCGGGTCTTGGCTCCACCCGCACTTGCCTACCAAACTTTGGGCAACTACATTACACTGCTTAACCCCGCCCCATCCACACCCCTTCCCCGCCCCCATCCACACCCCTTCCTGCCCTCCCGCTGAGCCATAGAAAAATTGTCTTGCTGAAACTGGTCCCTGGTGGAAAAAAGGTTGGTAAGCACTGCTCTAGGACATGTATAATATTTGTAAGCGATAACAGAGTTGTCTTTCTATAGGTGATGAATAACATGACTGCCTGTCTCTAATCTAAAATATGGCTGCTTATCTTTAAGTAACATATAACATGGCTGGATGTCTCTAGATGATGCATAACAAAACCTGAGGTTGGCTATTTTTTTTATGACAGAAATCTGGCACACATAACTGCAGAGACAATGCTAAGCCCCCTAATTCAGAATTTCACCTGTCTGTGTTGCTTAGAGGAGCATTTGCTGCCAGGTACATGGAAGAGTCTCTGACCTGTCCATGATATTTATTTCTCTCATGGCAAGACTTTGCATTATTAGCAGATCCCACTAGAGATTGCTGGAGCATCTGCTGAAGATCTTATGTCTAAGGACCACTTAAGAATTAATTAAAAATGGTGGAGGGAAGTGATGTGTGATACCGGCCTGAAATATTAAGAGACGTCATCAACATAAAGAATGAAGACTGAGAGAACTACAGAGTGCTCACAATAGACCAACATTCCCATCAGCAAACAGAAGGGTCTATAATTGTGCCCCCCCCCCCCCCCCGAAACACAGTCCCTAGTGTACCTATAGACCCCAAAATACAGACACATTAAAAATAGACCACTAAACACGGTCCCCAGAATAACTACAAACTCCAAAACACATCCCCCAGTATACCAACAGACACCCTAAACACAGCCCCCAGATTAACTCCAAACCCCCTAACCACCACCCCTAGTGTACCTACAGACACAAACTACAATCCCACTATAACTCCAAACCCCCAAACACAGCACTTATTATAATTTCAGACCCCCACTTTAACGCCCTCACATTTTACTGCTGTTCTTCTGTGGATCTCTCGATGTGCCACCCTGTGCTTAAAGGACCTGCCTGGATGTGATCATGTGATTAGATCTTGAAGGTATTTCAGTAACTCCTTTGTGTGCCTTGGGATCTTTACATTTTTTTACTTTTATTATGGTGTTTGCAGTGCAACAAAACAGTTATTGATACTTTCAGTATAAAACTTATACCAGCGCCATCCTACCAATGTGATAACCCGCTGGGTAGCAATCCTATTAATACAAGACTCAGAGACCGTGAGGGCATTTGTGTCACATACAATAAAATCTAGAGGGATTTTGCCATCTATAGCAATTCATGTACACAGAGGACCTGATTGAATGCAAAATTTGTAATGGGACCCGAACTTGCCATGTGCTATGTATAATACTGGCGTTGTCTTATGTCGTAGAGAGGCCTTTGGCCCCCCTCAGGATCTAGGACCTAATACAGATTGCTACCTGTGCACCCCTCTAGATACACCAATGCACGTCCAAAATCATATACATTAAGACCAAATAAAAAGACAGTGGGAAATTAAGATGGAAGAAAGATGCAATGCTTGTATGAAAGTAATGGTGCTGTTGACCACTGGGGCAGATTTATCATACATTTTACGTCAGTTTTGTTGTAAAATGTATGATAAAAGTTTTTCACCAAAATTTGTGCATTTCACAAGGTGTGTTGGAGATGGAGCTTAATAAGATCGGAGGGGTGTGCTCACCCACGGCCTTTAATATTTTCTATAATTTACAACAGAAGCTGGAGGAAATTATAGTTAATTCTAACAGGTAAGTTTCAGGCCCACTGTGGGCAGGAGATGCTCCTAATTTATTAAATAAATATATATATATATATATATATATATATATATATATATATATATATCAAAACCTGTTGTGTGAATAAGTTTCCAGTTTCAATGCCCTCAATCTAACCAACACCTCTATAAAGATCTAATAAATTATGGTCATTATTAACTAAATGAACAAATTAGTAAATTTGTCAGAATTCTCAGTGGGTGGAGGGGTCACACTAAGTTTATATCTAGAAGGGGGCAACACAGTGGCTCAGTGGTTAGCTTTGCAGCGCTGGAGTCCTAGGTTTGAATCCTGCCAAAGACAACTTCATTGCCCAGCTAGTAGAAGAAAACACGAGAGGAACATCCATTTTGGACCTAGTCCTAACCAACAAAGAGCACATGGTTAAGGGACTACGGGTAGCAGGGACACTGGGATTCAGCGATCATGCTATACTTGAGTTTGGGGTTGCAAGAAGAAGAAGACCTGAGAAGACACAAACTTCAAGGCTCGACTTTAGCAGGGCAGACTTCAAGAGCCTGAAGGCAAGGGTTAGCAGAATTCCATGGTGCAAAATTCTTAAGCACAAAAATGCACATGAAGGGTGGGAAATCTTCCGTAGGGAAATCATTAAAGCACAGGAACTAACAATACCTAGAAGGAAGAAAAATGTGAAGCACCTAAAAATATCAGGATGGATGACCAAAAAATTATATAACCTGCTAAAAAGGAAAAAGGAAACATACAAAAAGTGGAAGATGGGAACTATACCTAAGGAAGAGTACACAGCAGTCTGCAGACTCTGCAAGACAAGCATCAAAGGAGCTTAGGCTGAACACGAATTGAAGCTTGCAAAAGAGGCAAAGAGTAAGGTAAAAGGATTTTAGGGATATGTTAAAAGCAAAAGAAAAGTGAAGGAGACCATTGGAGTCCTGAAGAATGACAAAGGAGAAACAGTTAACATGGTGGAACAGCAGGTGGAGCTACTAAATTCATATTTTGTATCCGTCTTCTCCCAAGAAACTAATGGAAATATCGACATTAATGGTGATGGAGATGAGGGGTAGGAGGACTCCAAGCTGACTATAAGCAAAGGTCTGGTAAGAGAGCACTTATCCAAGTTACAGGAAACCAAGTCCCCAGGACCAGATGATTTACACCCTAGAGTCCTGAAAGAGATAGCAGAGGAAATAACAGAACCCCTTGCTATAATCTTCGGTAAGTCATGGGAAACAGGAGTGGTCCCTTTAGATTGGAAAAGGGCAAATGTTGTCCCCATCTACAAAAAGGGGAAAAGGGACGATCCAGGAAATTACAGGCCGGTAAGTCTGACCTCGATAGCAGGAAAAATCTTTGAGCAAATTGTCAAGGAACATTTACTTCAGTACCTGGATGGGAAGGCATTAATTAACCAGAGCCAGCACGGCTTTATGACCAATAAATCTTGTCAGACTAACCTGATTTCCTTCTACAACAAAATCACGGAATGGTTGGACCAAGGGAATGCCGTGGACATAGTATATCTTGACTTCAGTAAGGCATTTGATAAAGTATCACATAACCTTCTTATTGAAAAAATGATTAAGTATGGCTTTGACAAAAAATCAGTTAGGTGGATTCACAACTGGCTTAATGATCGGGCACAACGAGTAATACTAAATGGCTACACATCGAACTGGAAGAAAGTCAAAAGCGGGGTGCCGCAGGGCTCTGTTCTGGGCCCAGTACTTTTTAATATCTTTATAAATGATCTGGACGATGGAATTATTGGGGAACTCATAAAATTTGCAGATGATACGAAGATAGGAGGAATAGCAACACTAGAGAGGAGAGAGAGTGTATTCAAAAGGACTTAGACACACTGGAACAATGGGCTGAGGCGAACAAAATGGTATTTAACAGGGACAAATGCAAAGTTCTACATCTGGGTAACAGAAATGTAAAAAACATATATAGTATGGGAGGAATAGAACTAAGTGATAGCATAGGGAAAAAGGACTTGGGCATAATAGTAGATCACAAATTCAACATGAGCCAACAGTGCGGTGCTGCTGCAAAAAAGGCTAATAAAATTCTGGGATGTATTAAGACAAGCATTGAATCTAGATCAAGAGAGGTCATTATTCCGCTGTACTCTTCCCTGGTCAGACCACACCTGGAATACTGTGTACAGTTCTGGGCGCCTCAATTCAAGAAAGACATCGATATATTGGAGCAAATCCAGAGAAGAGCAACCAAAATGGTGGAAGGTCTGCAAACCATGTCCTATGAGGAGCAGCTAAAAGAACTGGGATTGTTTAGTTTGCAGACGAGAAGGCTGAGGGGAGATTTAATAGCAGTCTACAAATATCTGAAAGGTAGTCACAGTGCAGAGGGATCTCCCCTATTCTCATTAGCACAAGGAAGTACAAGAAGCAATGGGATGAAACTAAAGGGAAAGAGATACAGATTAGACATTAGGAAAAACTTTCTGACAGTGAGGGGAGTGAGAGAGTGGAATAGGCTGCCACGGGAGGTGGTGGGCGCTCCATCAATGGAAATCTTCAAGCGGAATCTGGATAAACATATAGTTGGGATGATTTAGGAAAACCTGCACTCGCAGGGGGTTGGACCCGATGGCCCTTGAGGTCCCTTCCAACTCTACCATAAGAAAAAAAAACATCTGCAAGGAGTTTGTATGTTCTCCCTGAGGATTTCCTCCCATACTCCAAAGACGTACTGATAGGGAAAAATGGACATTGTCAGCCCTATATGGGGTTCACAATCTACATTTAAAAAAGACAAAAAAAAAAAAAAAAAAAGTTTCTATCTAGAAGATTTGCTGTTCTGGGGGCCTGGAATATCCAGGAGTGGCTCCGAACCTTTAATCAGATTGACCAGCTGATCTGCATCTTAAGATTCTTCTTGACTGAGCCAACACCACATCCTAGAAGATAGTAAATGGATCTAGATTTCGGGCATTACACTCTCCAGGATTTGTGCAGTGGATGATACATCGGGCTATAGCCATTTACTCACAAGGCGAGTGAGGTTATACATGTGTGACTGACCAGGTAGATGTTCAACAAGAGTCCAGAAGAGCAAGGACCTTGTCCCTTAGGGCCTGTGCACACGGAGTTAATGCGCGCGCATTTTAGCACAATACACATGTATAGAATACACGTGTAAAAATAACACTCCCATTGACTTCAATGAAATTTTATACATCTGTATTCTTTAAACGTGTATTATGCTAAAATGCGCACTTGTTAACTCTGTGTGTACAGGCCCTTAGACTGGAGTAGTCCTTGTCATCCTGATCACTATTCAAAGCATACATGGAATATTGTGTACATCACGGAGCATCTGTGTATAAGACAGAACTGAACTTGAGCTGAAGAGGGCGACCAAGCTCGTTAAAGAGATGGGTCAATTAGAGGTTGAAGACAGGTTATCAGATTTGGAGTTACTCTGTAGAAATATATGGCTTAATGGAATAACAATGCCCAAATATATCTACGGACAGAGGCAGAGATCTTTTCAATGATCCATTTACACCTAGAACTAGAAGGTTTTTCCATCATCGAAGCCTTGATTCTTTCCAGTAAGGGGTTGTTCACACTACCAGCTTTGTGAATACCCACTAAGATCATTGAGATTATGGAACTGGTTGCACAGGATGTTGTGATTGTACAAGTTCAGGAGAAGCCTGGAGTAACATAATATTACAAGTTATAGGTATTACTAGATTTTTGAGATGGGTAAGGGTATGTTCACCCAGAGTTTTTTTGCAGGCTGAAAAAATCTGCTTCAGAAATTAGAAAACAGTTTTTGATGCTTTTTAACTTTTACTCCAGCACAGTGTAAGGACCTGTAAAATACGCATAAAAAAATTAGTGGTTCTTGATGTGATTTTTTTTACAGCCAAAAATAGAACATGCTTCATAACTTGCGGTCCTGGGATACGCCACAGACAAAGGTGTGTGTATGGTCTCAGAGAAATGAAAGGCTCCGTACTTTTAGCTACAATTGCAGATGAAAATTACAATCATGCACATGAGACCTAAGCCTTTGTTTTTAGGGTTAAGGAAATGTATTGATCACCAATGAATAGTCCATGATCCATATCATGTATAAAGCAGCCATCATTTCCAGGAATCCCACAGTAGTTTCTGAGTTGTTAGCCTGAGTCCGTTTTTAGGACACTCCCTGTATAAATGGATGGGGAGTTTTCAGTAAATCATTTGAGACTGCCATGTATACATTCAATATTTGGGGACCATCGAAGCATGCCCTCAAAACTGGACAGGAGATCTGTCCTGAGGTTTGCAGGCTGGACTATTTATCTGCATACGGATCCATGTAATACACTGTCATGTGCATGGGCTGACATCAATTAATGGGTCAGTGTACTATCCAGGAAAAAACAGAATAGCACACTTTACTACATGCTCATATGCAAGGGGCCTGAATACTTTAATTTTAGTGCTTCAGATGAGTGGACAGTATTTGATTGAATACCTCCCTTTGCATAGTTATTGGTGTACTCGGTCAAATACCACGCAGGAAAAATTTGATTCCTCTCCCACCTTCCCTGGCGCTTTTTTTTTACAACAATAACCTATGCAGGGGAGGTATTCGATCGAATATACTCGCTCATCTCTAATCCTGAAAAAGTTGGTTCTACTTAAAGGGGTATTCCCACTAATGCAGAAACTTTCTATGGTCTGGGACTTGTCAGGAACCCAGCTATGATTTTCTTATTGTAGCTGGGTTACCAGGCAGGGACACTACATGTTAGAAGATATCCCGGTCACAATAAAGAATTCATGGCTGATTTTCTGACCTTAGAAAGTTCCTGCATTCATGGTCGTATCCACTAGCAACCGATCAAGACAACAGACTGTGACCACAAGATATTTAGAGAAAATCTTTAAAACGCTGTAAAATGTTTAATTACCGTATATACTCGAGTATAAGCCGACCCGAATATAAGCCGACCCCCCTAATTTTACCACAAAAACTGGGAAAACTTATTGACTCGAGTATAAGCCGAGGGGGGGAAATGCAGCAGTTGCTGGAAAATTTCAAAAATTTAAATGGTTGAAGTTTTTGGGTGCAGTAGGTGCTGGGGAAGGGGAGGGGGTGTTTTGGTTGTCTGTCTGCCCCTTCCCTGAGCTTGAGGACTGTTTTTTCTTCCCCCACTTGGAATTCAGTCTGGCTGAATATAGGGTATCTGCAGTGCTCCTATTAACCCATTCCCGACAGAACAGGAGCACTGCAGTACCCTATATTCAGTAGACCGGGCACTGTCAGATACAGGGATACCTAATGTGTTTGTGTTTCACAGTCATTTTCTACTTTTGTATGTATTCTAGGGAAAGGAGGGATTTAGAACTTTTTTTTTTTTGCACTATTTTATGGGAGATTCTATACATTAATATTGTGGCTGGTCATAGACCCCCTCCTAAAAAAAAAAAAAAAAAAAAAATATTTTTTTTTTTTTGCTGACTCGAGTATAAGCCGAGGGGGGCTTTTTGGGCACAAAAACTGGGCTGAAAAATTCGGCTTATATTCGAGTATATACGGTACTTATATTTGCAAAAATGTTTAACTTTTAATTATCTACATTTTTTTTTTTTTTTGAAAACTATGTACATGGTAATTCCCCTTTAAGGTATAAAAAGTTAGAAAAATATACTGAGGTGACTAGGGTAAACCTCTGAGGATTAACTTTGTTACTGGTTCAGATGCTTCACTCCAGTGATTTATTTTGTGTCAAATAAATTTGTTACAAATCAGATTTTAAATGGGCTTAAAACAAGCTCTATGACACTGATAGGGCCCCTAGAATCAATCAATCTATAATTACATATACATACATATAGAAAACATAGTGTATGACACTGTCAGGGCTCCTAGAATCATATATATTTTGTATACATACATACATACATACAAATAGAAAGCATAGTGTATGACACTGTCAGGGCTCCTACAATTTTATATATACAGGGTGGGCCATAATTATGGATACACCCAGATAAAATGGAAGTGGTTGCTGATATCACCTTACCGTTTGTGGCATATTATTACATGGGAGGGGGGAAACATTTGAGGCCAGGTGGTGGCCATCTGTAAATCTGCCATTTTGGATTTAACTTTACTTTTTTCAATTGGAAGGGTGTCCTGTGACACATCTTACACATGGAGAATTGCACAAGAAAAACAATTGTGTGCTCATTTTTAACGTAGCTTTATTCATTATAGAGTTATTGACACGTTTCTTATTGTTACAGCCACTGACATGTCGCAGAGGGTAACCGATGAGGAGCGGAAAGACATTGTGTTGATGTCTGGTGGATGCAGTACCCGGGTCAGTGTGTGATATACAGTGTGTAGTGCCAGTATACAATGCAGTGTGTGATATACAGTGTGTAGCGCCAGTATACAATGTAGTGTGTAATATACAGTGTGTGTAGTGTCAGTATCTAGTGTGCAGTGTGAGATACACAGTGTGTAATGTCTGTATACAGTGCAGTATATATGATTGATCTGTCCATAGAGAGCAGACTTACTTTAGAGATGAAAGTGAAAGTAAGGTTTATGAGGAAGGTGAGACTCCTTCGTGGCCATTACAGGGTGTAGGACAACAAACGGTAAATGAAAAGCTGTGGAGAACATGAAGGAGCCGACATATACCCTCTACTTACTGCTGATGTTACTGGCGGCCGCAGGTAAGTGTCAGGGCCTGGGGGTGACTACATGTAAGTGTCAGGGTCTGGTGGTGACTACATGTAAGTGTCAGGGTCTGGTGATGTGGGTGACTACATTTAAGTGTCAGTGTCTGGTGATGGGGGTGACTACATTTAAGTGTCAGTGTCTGGTGATGGGGGTGACTACATGTAAGTGTCAGTGTCTGGTGATGGGGGTGACTACATGTAAGTGTCAGGGTCTGGTGATGGGGGTGACTACATGTAAGTGTCAGGCTCTGGTGATGGGGGTGACTACATGTATCTCACACACTGCACTTCACTGTATATTATACACAATACTTTATACTAACCCTATACACACTATATATAACAGACTGCACTATATACTGACACTAAACACAATGCTGCAAATTTATTATCCCATTTGTGCCTTTCTAGCATAGATGCAAGCCCTTCTTGCACCAGATGTGTGGCACATTCCCTGGTCTGTGCCTTGGCTCTTGATATATCAGGTGCATCTTGGACCTTAAACCAAAAGTAACCCAGAGCACAAAAATATATTATGAAAGTATAAACAATTTGATAAATAAATATCCAAAAATAAACAAAACGTATACATCAAAACGGGAAGACAAACAGGGGAAATAAATCCCCCACACCGTGGCAGTTGAATACCGTAACCCTCCCACAAATGAAGACTAAACAAGCCCCAAATAATACAAATATATTAGAATAGAAAAAATAAGAAATATAAATCCATATATGGAGTATCTTGGACCTTAACCAACAAAATACGTGAGTATCCCTATATTTGAACGCACTAAAAATGTATTCTTTATTAGAACTGGTTAAAAAAATCAACCTAGATTGATCAATCATAAACAAAAAAGTGAAGGGTCGCATTGACCAGCACTGTGCGTTAGTCACACGACCACCATTACTGGTCAATGCGACCCTTCACTTTTTTGTTTATGATGGATCAATCTATGTTGTTTTTTTTTAACCAGTTCTAATAAAGAATACATTTTTAATGCGTCCAAATATAAGGATACTCACCTATTTTGTTAGTTTAGTTCATTAGGTGGCACGCAAAACCATTGCATCACAGTTTTTTTATCTTCGTATCTTGGATCAGGCTCTTGATTAAGACTTGTATACAAATTGCGAGTCTTAATAATCCTTCGTTCACATCTGCATTTGGTATTCCGTCCGGCATAGTCCGCATGGGAACCCTCTGAACGGAATACTGAATGCAACTGCAAGCGCTGTGCAGTAAAAGCACACGGACCCCATAGACTATAATGGGATCCGTATGCTGGCTGCACGCTGCCTGCACGAATCTACAGGAAACTAGATTGTGAACTACTTTCCTGTTCGCATAATCGTTGCAGAGATCTGGCGACAAGCACATGGACCCCATTATAGTCTATGGGGTCTGTGTGCATTCACTGGCACACCGCTTGCAGTTGCGTTTGGTATTCCGTTCGGGGGGTCCTCAAGCAGATTCCCCTGGACGGTATATCAACGCAGATATGAATGAGGCCTAATATAGCACTGTGTGTGTATGAAAAAAACAAAAAAAACAAAAGGGGTGGGCAAGCGGGGTGGTGGAGGTGACTCTTCCTCCACTAATATTTGGAGAATTTTTAATGTTAAAAAGGAATTAAAAAAAAAATGGCAGCACAGTGTAGGGTTAAACAAGCAGTTTGTATCCACTGCCTACCATCTATTTTCTCTCTCTTTATACATGTTATGTTAAGTTTACATCTGTATCCGTGTTTCCATTCTTCTTATGCATTGGAGAACCAGAAAAACTGGAAAAACTTGATCTGTTCTTTGCCACAAATGGAGTGGTAGTTGTCCATCAGATATCCATTCTTTTTAAGTGAAATTGCCTTACAAATATCTTGGAGTTTTCACGACTTTTTAGTCCAGAGAGCCCTTACAGTGTCATATACTATGTATAATAAATAGGTTCCTAGGAGTCCGGACAGTGTCATACACTATGTATTATAGATATATAGTCCTAGGAGTCCTGAGAGTGTCATACACTATGTATTATAGATATATAGTCCTAGGAGCCCTGACAGTGTCATACACTATGTATTATAGATATATAGTCCTAGGAGTCCTGAGAGTGTCATACACTATGTATTATAGATATATATAGTCCTAGGAGCCCTGACAGTGTCATACACTATGTATTGAGTCCTAGGAGTCCTGACAGTGTCATACACTATGTATTATAGATATATAGTCCTAGGAGTCCTGACAGTGTCATACACTATGTATTATGGATATATAGTCCTAGGAGCCCTGACAGTGTTATACACTATGTATTATAGATATATAGTCCTAGGAGCCCTGACAGTGTCATACACTATGTATTATAGATAGGTTCCTAGGAGCCCTGACAGTGTCATACACTATGTATTATAGATATATATAGTCCTAGGAGTCCTGACAGTGTCATACACTATGTTTTATAGATAGGTCCCTAGGACCCCTCACAGTATTATTCAATATGTTTTATACATATGTAGTGTGAAGAATTTGCTTTAAAAAAAAAAAGGCACCAAAAATTATACTATTATGAAAGCAGGTGTCAATACCAATATGTCTATTCTTATGGACATTGATAAATAATAACTCACTGTTCTACATTACCTTATTACACATGGTCTGCTCCTGACACATCTCATCTTTACATGTGATACCCTGCTTGTGTACACTGACATTATTATATTTTATTTCTTTAGATGGTCTGACAGTCACTATGAAGGCGCCGCTTATCTCAGTGCTGAGAGGTGCGAATGTGACAATCCCCTGTGATATATCAGGCTTTACTCCTGGGAATAATATTAATGTGCGATGGACCAAATCACAGAATGGAAAGAATCTTGATGTCTTCCATTATATGCCTGGAAACCGTCAGAACTTCAGACCAGGATCTTACATGGAGGAGGACAGTGAAATACAGAAAGGAAATATCGCACTTTACATCCCGCAGGTGCAGTTCAGTGATGATGGAGAATACACCTGCAGTGTTATAGTGACCCCGGAGGGTGCAGAAGGGAGGAGCAGTCTGCAGGTGTCAGGTGAGTGTATGCACTAATAACCCCAATATACAGTACATCCTGACCCCGATTATACTGAGCAGATTTACAAATCCAGAGAGGCACATTTCCCCCCACCCATACAGGACATGTACATCAGTGATACCAGCTATAATTCCAGAAATGAAGATGACTAGAATGATCAGATACAAGTCTTCAAAACACAAGGGTTTCAGGGGTCAGCAGCCCCTTTAATCTCACACCCCAGCACTATCTACAGATGACAGATATACAACCTGACACTGCACATGACTGCGATGAAATTATGTTCTAATTTAATTGTCCATATTCACCATTAACATAAGCATGATGTTTCAGCCCCCTGGCCCTTCCTCAGATGCTTGGGTAAAACAGGAATGTATGAGATAGTAGATAGCGCTGTATCCAGAAGCAAACTAGCTTCCTGTACGTTCCATCTGTACATCCCTATATGAAAGGGCTCCTTTTCATTTGGAGTCATTTGGAGTGTTCCAGTTTCTTTACATATCCATTTAGGAAATATATATGTAATTATGGTAAATGAACAGTGAATATATGTCATTGTAGTAGTTATATGTAGTTATAGTGAATGTACAGGATAAATATGCAGTTATAGTGTATTAACCGGATATATTATAGTGGAATGAAGCAATATACATGTAGTTATAGTGAATAAACAGGATATACAGATGTAGCAGGGTTATCCTGAACTTCTACAATTTGTTAATCTGTTGCAGTATGATATCTTATCACAGTAGACAACAAAAAACAAAAACAAAAAAAAAGTCATTGAAAACTTTTTATTGGTTTCTTTTCTTCTGCAATTGGTTAAACTTCTAGAGTATTATAGCTCCGAAATTCAGTTCTGCTACATCTGTAATTTTAGTTGTACACAATACAGGTGTGCAGAGTCTGCCAAAAGGGACACTGCTAGAGACTATAATGCTTTATTAATGTGAAATATGTTTAGTACTGCTTTATACTCTAATACTGGTCAATATGTGTAATCTTACTTGTAGCCATCATATTTTTCATTGCCATCATTTTAAGGTTGCTATGCCTGCTAAACTCTGGCTGGGCCTACCTTGAGATGTGTAGCCAATCATAGTGTTACCTCATCCAATCCTAAATTCGGTGGGTGGGGGGTGGGAATGAGGAGGATATTTAAGCTCTGCATTGAGACTCCTCAGATACTGTAAGGGAATTGTAGGACAGCAATTCCCCAGTAGCTGCTGGAAACCCTGGAGGAAGGGGCACAAGAGATAGTGAGCCCTAAGCTGAAGCCCCCCACTGTCCCTTCCTCTTGCCTGGTCCTATCCTACGCAATAGGGGGCAACTTGGAGACGATCCCTTCCTATATACTTGACACACAAAACGCAAACAAGACGAACAACAAGAAAGGGAGGTCAACAAGCCAAGGGTTCGGTAACAGTCGAGCAATGCAGTGCCAAATTGAAGTCCAAAAGAATAGTCAATAGGAAAAGCCATGGTCAGGATTAAGAATACAGGTAACAAACAGCAAGAAAACCGCTAGCAAGCACAAGGCAATAACAAGCAACAATGTGAATGCGAACCAAGAATAAATAGGGAGGAAGAACCCGCCCTGAACCTGATAGGACAGCAGGCTGTCAATCACAGGGCAAAACAAATTTAACTCTGAGAGGAGCAGAGGGAACTGAAAGTGAAGGAGATGGGTGTGGTGGAAAAATCAATTAACAAGGTGAAGGAATAGGACAGTGTTCAGACAATGCAACCAGAAACTCTAAGCAAGTTATCAAACTGCACACGCCTACTGCGCCGCAGCATGCGAGCAGAGGGTGGCGCAGAGACCAGAACAGGCAGAGATGTTACAGATACCTGCCATTACTGTAGTTGATTTGTGTTCTCAGAACTTATCTCGTTATCTGAGATTTTCCTGGTTACTTATTTTGACTTGCTTTCCTGGTTATCCGATTTCCTTACTTATTTGGCTTTATCTGTGGTAACATGGACTCAACCCTGTCTTGGACAGTAATTCTTCTATTGAAATGGATACTCCTGTGCCTGCCTAGTTTTGACCCATCTTGTAGGTTTCATTCTGTCTGCTGTAGGGTTGTTGGTCTGGTCTGTAGTCTGTAGATTCGATGCAATAACCTGGGCCGCTGATTGGTATAGTCCAACCTGCCATGCAGCATGCAGACGAGAAAACTAGGCTGTACAAGAGCACCTTCCGCTATAGTTAGCGCCGCAACAGGCAGTCCCATGTCACTGTATCCACTCAGTGTGATGATGAAATGTTCTGTTGTGCAGAATAATTTGAAACAGTGTACTCCGATTTTTTTAATTTGTAAAAAAAATTAAAAAAAAAATTCTTATGGGGGGGGGGGGTTTCCAATAAATATTTCATACATTACACTGACTTTCTGCATCGACCATATAGGAAAAATCAGTGGGGGGGGGGGGGGGGAGGGAAATAATTTGCATAAAAATTTGGAACGTGCTGTAGTTATAGTGAATGAAAAGAATGTACATGCCAAATATATATTGATAGGTAAATTGGCTTCCTGACCTTTGTGGGTGTTGGGGATGAGTCCCTGTACAGCAGCCCAACAGTACACAACACTCCCTTGGTGAGAAAAGCTCATTACAAATGTTTGTCCTTGTCAGTATAGTGAATAAACAGGTCATGGATGTACTCACAGTGAATGAATAGGCTATACATTAGAGAATAAACAGGTGATATATCCTATTTGTGCAATAATACAACACATCTGTAGGTATAATGAATGGCTAGACATGAATGACACTAAATAAACAGATTATAGTGTAATAATGGTGAAATGAAGTAGTAATATGAGTAGTTATATAAGAAGATATATGAGTAGTTACACAGGAATGTGCAGTATACTTGTATAGTGAGATGCCTCGTGTTGGTCTCACATCTGAGATTATTTTAGCTTCTTCTGGATATTTCCAGATCTATTTTTCACTCCCTTCCCTCTGGTTCTCTGCACTCATGTTACAATCTTTTCTTCAGTAATTATCTCTATGTCATCCACATGTAGGTGTTATGGATGTCGCAGTAATGATAGCAGATGAGCGCACCCTCTAAAACTGGAGCACAACACTTCTATATAAGACACAGGTTACACTTCATGGGAGGCCGTCACTTACATAACAGACAACAGTCCACAGGAGTGTCACAGTCTTTTATTATGGTGGTCATAAATATACTATTTACGTCTAGTCCACAGTCCATAGGTCGGAGTCCGAAGGGAGGGATGCATTGATGACAGTAGAGATGCCTTGGCTGAGATATCCTGCAGCTTGGGATGGAGTGTACGCTCCCATATAACTTGGTGGCATTAACCCTGGTCTGTCCCTGACTGTCTCACATTCAGAACAGACCCCCATCCCCTTCCTCCCTTCATTATTACTACCACTGGTTTACTTCTGTCAGAAGTAGCTGTAAAATAGCAAACAGAGTTGAAGCAGTTTTGTGTGGAGGAAAAGGCTAAAATTCCTCCAAGCCGACGTGCCAGACTGATCAACAATTACAAGAAACATTCAGGAGCCATATCACATACTGTAAGCAAAGGTTCACATACTTTTACCACACAGGCCTGCGCTTCATAATCCCTTCTGGAGCCTCTCCTGCCTTTCTCTAGAACAAACTGTATCACTCTACATGTGTGAATCCAGCCTTATACGTATGTAGGAACTGGAGACACTTGATTATACAGTAACATAATGAGGAGGTTTATTAATAGTGTCCTACATTTATACACCATAAAACTATACAAAACAGGCTTTGAATTACCCCAACTTCTTCCAGTCATGTAAGCGAAATGCTTGATTTGACTCATATTCCATTCCCTGTTGACTTAATATACAGTACTACACCAGTATCAAGTCCCAAAATGATGGTGCACATCCTACTAATATTATAAGTGTGAAAGTTTGTGTGTTTGGATGTTTGGATGTTTGTTCCTCAATCACGCTAAAACGCCTGGACGGATTTGCGTGCAATTTTCCACAAACATAGTTTTCCCTTAGGATTGAGTCACAGGCTACTTTTGGTGCCACTAAACAACATGGCTTCCTAGCAGGAGACTCACAAAAGCAGGATTCCTAGCCCCAGCTATAGCCTCACACACACTGCCTGCAATTTCCTGCCTCAACCTGCCTGCACACTCCTTACTGTCACCTCAGGAGTAGCCCTCACTCTACTCACTCACATTTACATATAGCTTTCCACTATAAAACACATCACATTGTCTGTATCACGACATACACAATACAACACATCACATTGTCTGACACAATACAACACAACACGTCTGTATCACGACATACACAATACAACACATCACATTGTCTGACACAATACAACACATCACATTGTCTGACACAATACAACACAACACATTGTCTGTATCACGACATACACAATACAACACATCACATTGTCTGACACAATACAACACATCACATTGTCTGACACAATACAACACATCACATTGTCTGTATCACGACATACACAATACAACACATCACATTGTCTGACACAATACAACACATCACATTGTCTGACACAATACAACACATCACATTGTCTGACACAATACAACACATCACATTGTCTGACACAATACAACACATCACATTGTCTGTATCACGATATACACAATACAACACATCACATTGTCTGTATCACAACATACACAATACAGCACATCACATTGTCTGTATCACGACATACACAATACAACACATCACATTGTCTGTATCACGACATACACAATACAACACATCACATTGTCTGTATCACGACATACACAATACAACACATCACATTGTCTGTATCACGACATACACAATACAACACATCACATTGTCTGTATCACGACATACACAATACAACACATCACATTGTCTGTATCACGACATACACAATACAACACATCACATTGTCTGTATCACGACATACACAATACAACACATCACATTGTCTGTATCACGACATACACAATACAACACATCACATTGTCTGTATCACGACATACACAATACAACACATCACATTGTCTGTATCACGACATACACAATACAACACATCACATTGTCTGTATCACGTAATACACAATACAACACATCACATTGTCTGTACCACGACATACACAATACAACACATCACATTGTCTGTATCACGACATACACAATATAACACATCACATCACATTTGCTAGCCCACCAAACTTTTTAAAGCACTTTTACAGTTTCACACGTCTGTGTCCGCCCAATTCTCAAATCACCGCAGACGAAGTCGCGGGTAAAAGCTAGTCACTAATAAATCAGAGACACTGCTCGGATCAGGCTGACTTTCCTGGACATTGTGGGATACTTCTCTTAGTAAATCTCCTCCAGTATATCTTCTTTGAATCAGAATAATTTTATACCCTGCAAAACAAGTACTTGGTGCAATCCGCCAGCAGCTCCACTTATTTTAATAGGACCGCCAAAAAATAGCCAGGCCCTCTGTTTCAGCCATCGCCAACAGTCCTATTCAAATGAATGGAGCAGCGTGCATTGTCCAAAGCACCCCAGTCTCTCATGATTGGTGGTGGTGGGGGGGGGGAGTCACGGTGGTCGGATCCTGTCTGGATTTTTAATAAGAAAAGATAATAAGCAAGCAAAAGCATAATGAAGCAAGTAAAAGACAAGAAGTTATCATTTAAGCTCAGTTGGGGAAGCCATATGTCATTCATGCTGAGGCTGGGTTCTCATCTGTGTTGAAGTCTGTCACAGAAACCACTAAAAATGTATGGAGAAATAAGTTCTGAGTGGAGGAAGAAACATCAAGAAGCAAAATTAACCCTTTCCAAATACAACCATCAATGAGCGCGATACCTCCTATCCTATAGAGGAGATAATTTGCTATGACCAGAACATTCCTTTAACCCCTTCCCACAGTAGCCATTTTTCGATTTTTTTTGTTTAGTTTTTTACCCCCACTTCCAAAAGCCGGACCTTTTTTATTTTTCTGTTCATAGAGCCATATGAGGGCTTAATTTTTGTAGAACAAATTGTACTTTGTAATGAAACCATTTAATATTCTGTACGATATACTGGGAATCTGGAAAAATATTCAGAATGAGGTGGAATTTGAGGAAAAAAAAAACACAAAAAAAACTGCATTTGTGTGACTTACTTGCAGGCTTTGTTTTTACAGAGTTTACTATGCAAACAAATGGCAATGCCAAATTTATACAGTTTTGTTACTTTTTTACACCTTAACCACTTCAGTACCGGGCCAATTTGTGGTCTAGGACCAGACACATTTTAGGTTTATTATGTACGTGCGATTTTGAGGTCTGTAAAATTTTTCTCGTATGTCTTAGTCAACTAATTTTTGAGTCTTTTTCGGGGACACATAGGGCTTTATTATTATGTTATTTTTATTTTCAAATGTGTTTTAATTTTTTTTATATCCAGGAAAATATAAACAAAATAGGAGGGAAATTGTGTCTGGTTTTCAATTTATAATTTTTTTTTAATTTAATAACACAAAGTGTCACTGAACAGCTTTATAAAATAGTTTTTCCTTTCCGTTACGGTAATTTTTATTTTGTATGGTGTCGTCGGGGGCGGGGCTATAACCTTTAATAACGGCGTTTTATTAGCGTATTATTTATTTATTTTTTATTATTATTTTATTTACATTTTTAAAAAAAACTTTTTTATTATATGTTTATTTTATTTTTTTCCAGATTGTGTCTCCATAAGGTGATAAGAGACCTTTGGGGACATCTGATCACTTTTTTTTTTTTGTACTTGAGGCTGATTTCTCCTATAACTGGGGCTGGTACATTTAACCTCAGTTACAGGAGGAATACAGACTCCTGCACACTGTATACACAGTATGCAGAGCTGATCTGAGTCCTGTAGGACCCAGCAGCTCTGGCAGGACACTGAGCCCGGCGGATCACGTGTCTGCCGGGTCAGAGGGCAGCTGAATTATGGCTGCGTCCATAGCCGTGTATACAGCGCTCATTGAGCGCTGTATACACAGCGATCGAGAAGGCAGGGGAGGTAATAAATCTGCCCTGTCTTCTTTCTAGGAGCTCCGGCTGAAGTTACAGCCGGCTCCTAGTGAAAGCAGCTACACGATCTCCGTGCAGCTGCTGTGTTCTGATGGACGTACAGGAACGTCCTGGCAGAACTAGACAACCACTTCCCGGACGTATATAGTCTATGGGCGGTCCGGAAGTGGTTAAAAAAAATCCAAAATATTGGAGTCACCATATTCTGACACCCGTAACTATTTGCACGCTGATTCCGCGTCAAAATGTGTCAGGTGTTTCGTTCTGCTGGGGAACATCCAGAGCAAGGTTCTACTCCCAGTCCAAGACATAAACAAACCCTAGGGCTAAAGCCACACGTTGCAGAAACACACCTTTTTTGTTGCAGATTTTGCTGTTCATTTTTTTAATCAAAGCCAGGATTGGACTGAGCAGAAGGTAGAAGTATAAGAAACTTCCTAAATATTTCCCCTTCCTTTTGTAGCCGTTTTTGGCTTTGGCTCAAAATACTGCAGCAAAATCTATAACAAAATAAGCAGCGTTTACGCAACGTGGGGTCTTAGAGCCGGTTTACACATGCTGATGTGTTCCGTCCAGAGGGAGTCCGCATGAAGACCCTCCCGGACGGAACACAAATGCAACTGCAAGCGCTTTGCAGTTCAAGTGCATGGGCCCCATAGACTATAATGGGGTCTGTGGGCTTGCCGCACACTGCCCGCACGAACGATTCGTGCGGGCAGTACGCGGAAAGCCCATGGACCCCATTATAGTCTATGGGGTCCGTGCGCTTGAACTGCAAAGTGCTTTGCAGTTGCGCTTGTGTTCCGTCCATAGGGGTCCTCATGCGGACCCTTACGGACGGAACACATCAGCATGTGTGAACCGGGCATTACTCTGTTCAGTAACCTTAAATATGTAGTAGAACAAAAATCCCTAAATGGAGTATAGGAGCGACCTCCCCACCAGATCTGTGGTCCCTCCTAAAACCTGGATCACTTCATCGAGGCAAGAGTCCTTGGTGACACATATAATGCATTAAGGATTCTTAAGATAGATATATACATACATATCACTCAGTACAACTATAACATAACCATGCAAGTATATAAACAATCACAAAACAACAACTTTTTTGCATTAGTGAGAAACATTAATTGCAATTCCCTGAATAATCCATGGGGCTTCAAAGGGGCATTCCATCATGTTCACCTCGGGAAGGTGGCACTTAACGGGCTAGTTCCCATGTTAAGGTATGTGATCATCCATCACCTTACACTTACAGGCTGGATGTTACTTATAAGTGTTATTATTTCTTGTATAGCTTTTCCCTCCGCTGTCCTGATACCTGGAGACGCTGTCACTGTGGAGCGGGGCAGCGAGAGATCCGTGTCATGTGAGGTCAGCAACTACTACCCTAAAGATACCTTAAACATCCGCTGGGTGCGACATGAGAAAGATTCTTCTAAATGTGTGGTCCTGGAGCGAGGAACCTGCACGGGGGAGAGCACTAATAATACAGATGGGACGTTCAATACTACCAGTCATCTGACCATATATCCTACACAGGATGATGACGGCTATAAGTATTCATGTGTGGTGAAGCACCGATCTCTGCCACAGGACCTGATGAAGGACTTCATCCTGACAGTAACAGGTGATCTACTTTATTCTCCCCAAAATGTCAGAATCCCATAGGGGGTAACATTATATAGAATACCATATCAGATATGGGCAGAGCTGATGGAGATTGTAGAACAGATCTATCAGCCTTGAATTCAGATGTGATTAGTAAATATAAGTGTCAGAGTGGCCCCTTATCTGTATTATAACCAGGGGCCCAAGGCAGAGAAAGACCCCACCCCCACATAACACTGAATGTAGATCGGATCTCTCATACAGATATGATCACTATGTACAGTATAATGTCGGCCTCATGTCTGGATTTTTTATCTCTTCCTTACAGAGCAAGAAGATAACACCAGGACAGTTGTCACTGCTGTAATTGTGACGCTATTAGTTATGTCACTTCTATTGTTTGCTGGTTTACTTTACTTTCAAGTTCTCAAGAAAGGTGAGACCTGTGTAAGGAGATGGGTGATCAGTAAAACAGATTGTCTATTGTTGGTTGACCGATGACTGGTTGGTTGATATTAAGATGCTGATACACCTTTAATAGGTGATGGGCAAATATTTTTCAGGCCAGCTGTTACTCCCATTGTCTTTCCCTTGCACAAGCAAACTTTGGAATGAGTTATCAGAAGTGAGCTTAGTATAAACTGCTGCCAAACATCTCTGCCCCGTCAGAAGCCTCTGTCCCCCAGACCCCTTTGTTCACTCCAGACTCTTCTATCCTGTCTAGATTTCTCTGTCCCCTCTATGCTCATTATTTTTTTCCCATCACAGAATATGACCCCTTTCTTATGCCATCCCCACAATATATGACCCATTTTTATGGCCCACACAGTATCTGACTCCTATATGTAGCTCCATGCAGTATAAGATAATATAAGATAATCCTTTAATAGTCCCACAGGGGGAAATTTCAGCATGTTACAGCAGCATAGTAATACAGATACAGGATAATACACAGTAATATATTACGGAAGTAGACACACATAAGCTGAGAAGAGAAGATATATTAGGAGTTTTATTTAGTTCTCTGTGATGAGTGATCTTCGCTTGGTCTGATGTAGATTATACAGCCTGATCGCGGTTGGGAGGAAGGATTTGTGATAGCGCTCCTTCTCACACTTGGGGTGAAGCAGACGGTCACTTACAGTTCTGCCAAGTGCCATCAAGGTCTCATACATGGGGTATATGATCCCCTTTTACACCCCCCCCACACACACACACACATAGTATATGAGCCCTTTTTTCCCCACACACAGTAGCGCACAATATTTTTTACTCCACACTGTCTGTGCTACAGTCCTGGCCACCCTCCGCTGCTGCCTCCAGGGTGTGCGTAATAACTCAAGAGTAGTGCCACCTACAAGAGGTAGCAGAGGGCGGCCAGGAAAGGAGCATGGACAGGTGAGTAAAAAGTATTGGCAGCTGCTTGTGGCAGTAACACACTAAATAGCTGCTGAAGTGTTGTCAACAAAATGTCTTGGCGTGTCACCTTTGGCAGGCATGTCATAGGTTCACCATCACTGACTCAACATATAATAGCACTTTCTCTTCCCTATAGCTGTTTATTAGATCAGTAATATATAAATATACATAACTGTTATAAAAGATTCCTCTTAGGAAGTGCATAGAGCAAGGTGCACCTAGGAAATGGAGTTTTTACTAGTGAAGCAGCAATATGTTCTGGACTGTTCTCTGTCTGGAGACCTGAACTTTTAGTATCTTAATAGTCTGTGGTTCGGTGTGTCACTGCTTCACTACAGGACTACTGTCCTATCATGCTTACCGGGCAGTGACGTTCAGCATCTTAGATGATTTTGATACTATGAGTTCAGGTCTCCAAACAGAGGGCTGTCCAGGATTTATGGCCAATATACAGAAAATTTTCCAGAATTCAAAAACTAGGGTGCAGTGGGCCTAAATGTTCCAAAATTATAAGATTGGGGAAAGGGGGGGTGTTAAGTTTAATACAATTTAAATCTGACCAAAGCCCTCTTCAGAAATCCTGTATATGCCCCTGTTTTCCTTTTCCTCAGTATTGGTTGTTGTGATAGTTCCCAGTCTATCGTGCAGTTTATCTTTTTGCTTATTACAGATCCCCCCGTCCTTTCTGAGATCGTTGGGAGCGATCATCTGATTGACATGACCAGCACGACTCTGAGTTGTCACATTATGAACTTCAAGCCTAAGGACCTGATGATCTCTGTCTGTCTGAAGAGGCCTGGACAAGAGGTGAAGACGATCCACACTTGGAGATCCCCCAGAGACCCGGAATCCTCAGCCCGAGTGATGATGAGTGACAATGGTGGGGATAGTAGTGTGACTATAGATATAGAACGGCAGCGTCTGATGAATGGAGATGTCAGTCCTACACAGAGGCTTCTACAGCTGGACATGTCTCCTCCAGTTATAACATCTGCTAGACCTCGTCTTCTCCGCTGTATTCCATGGCACAGACTCTCCATTTACAGCTGTCAATGTTTTGTTCAAATCACTCCCAGCTTCTCTGAAGACAATGGAGCAGAATTCTTTGTACAAGTCTCACACCCAGCACTGACAGAACCGGTCTATCAGAAGAGAACATTGCAGGTCTTTGGAGGTAAGAATCCTCTTATACCAGAAATGATGATTGGTTTTTCTACTTATTTGTGTGAATCCTTCTATGATCATCTTTGGCTCCAGTCAGACGGACCCCCATTATAGTCAATGTTGTCTGCCATGCTCAGTGTGTAACCAATGTTTTAGTGGTCCCCCCTCACTGTTGTTCAGGTCCTCAACAAACCCGAACAATGAATAGGCTGACACTAGTGTGAGCCGAGCATAAGAATGCTTTCACAAACAGAAGTGTTAATAGTTTATTTTTAGTTTTCTTATTTCTTTAATTTACTTTATTTTGTTAATTGACAGGCATAAACTATTAACAATTCTATTCCTGAAATTAATTTAGGTTGAGGCCCCACATTGCGGAAAAGCTACTTTTTTTGTTGCAGATTTGGCTGCCTTTCATGGAATTTAGAAGAAAGAAGTACAAGGACGTCCTAGATATTTCTTCCTGTTGTAGCCACTTCTGGCTTTGTCTCAAAAAAAAAACAAACAAAAAAAAAAACAGCAAAATCTAAAACAAAAAAAGCTGCCTTTCCATAACATGGGGCCTCAGGGTATGTTCACACAGTGTTTTTGCTTGCACTGCTATTCATTTCTTTGGGAGTCAGTAGCAGATTTTTTTCCCCTAGCTGTTTTTTTTTCAGTTAGGATAAAAAAAAAGGAAGAGTCATAGCCAATCGTGTCTTTTCAACAAAGTGTCATGGACCGATACCGTTTTTATATTGAAGCAGATATTCCAGGCCCATCACCAAAACAGTGTGCTGGGGGTAATAAACACAAAAAATTACAATGCGTCAAAAACCACATCAGAAAACAACTTCCTAATTCTTGAAGCAGGTGTTTTTCTGCCTTCATTAAGTTCAGTTTGAACTCACCTTAACTCTGCATCATTTTTTTCTTATCATTATTATGTGCCTAAAAATTTTGCACAGTTACTGTAGTTTTTGACCTTTTATCCTTGTCGGATTGTAATTGCCGCTCTATATACTGGCATCTTGTTGAGCCAGTCTAAACAAACAAACAAAGCTGCAGTGCAAAGTATGGAGAAGATTGAGGTGTGGCCTGAGTCTCAGATGAGTATCTCATAATACCTCAGACTCTTAGGCAGAGTTCACATGCAGTTTTTTAGTCAGGATTTTGAGACGGTCAGTTCTTTTTTCCGGGACCCATTTGTTTCGGCTACCGGAAAAAAAGAATGGACATGCTCATTCTTCAGGCGGATTCTCGGGGCCCATTCATTGGGCCTAATCTGGAGCGGAGTGCGCGACTGGATGCCGGTGCACTGCATCAAGTCGCAGCTACCCGTTTTCTGGTCCGGACACTGAGGCAGCCTCCGCCTCAGTGTCCGTACCAAAAAACCCCGTGTGCACTCCACCTTAGGTTACATTCAGATGACAGTGAATACTGGCCGTGTGACGTCCGTTAGCATTAATTTCACTATCAGTGACTGGGGGCTATTCAAATGACCATTATTTTTATGGCCCCTTATCACGGACCATCAAAATATAGGTCATGTACTATTTTTGGCCTTTTTTACGGATTCCTCCATACACTACCAAAGGCCCTGCTTAGTGCGGAATAAAGTGAGATGTTTAAAATATTTTGTTTCCATTTTTTAATCATTTGCATATCATTAACTTATCTATCCACCATTTGACCTCCATTATTTCAAGACTTTTCCTTCTGGGTGATGCAATTTCAATGTAGAGGGCTGTATATAATATTTTATCTGTTTTATATTTGTTCATAAAACATTTGCACATTTTTATTTTGGGCGTAAGAATTTTGTTTTGTAAGGATTTTGGCTTATGACAACTAATTATATTTTTACTTATCAATATATAGAATATTGATATACACATGGTAGTGTTTTTTATGTCTTAATTAATAGGCTGTGATCAAGGTCCAAGAGAACCAAAACAGTGCCTGAATTTCACCTATACTGTGGCTGTCAAATACATTTATCTACATCTGATTGATAAAAATTGGTGACATGAGTTTTCTGCTATTACTAAGATCCATGGATGATGCCCAGAATGACTAGAATTCCCACTGCTGATCAGACCTGTGTCTTAATATAGAGGAACTTTGTAGTGCCAACAAAGATGAAAATTCAATTCCCACATACCAGAGGGAGTTTAACCCCTTCTCGACATTTGCCATACTAGTACAGCGGATGCCGGGTGTTTAAACTATGTTTTATAGTATAAAATTTATACATTAGACACCCAGCACTAATGCCTGCGATCGGTGCCCACACTGATCACTGGCATTAACCCATCTGGTGCCTTGGTCAAAGCTGACTAAGGCACCATTTTCCCAGTGATCGCTGGCACCCGGAGCAAGCTCCGGTTCTGGGACCCCAGTGCCATGACAGCGGGGAGCCTTATGAAGGCTCTCCGGCCTCTCAGTCAATGGATTCTATTGCAGGCTACTCTATGTAGCCTGCAATATAATTGTTGTTTTTTTGCAAAGCATTGCAATGCATTAGCATTGTAATGCATGGCACTAGTGATCAGACCCCCTGGGGTTCAAGACCCCCTAGGGCAGTGATGGTGAACCTTTTAGAGACCGTGTGCCCAAACTGCAACCCAAAACCCACTAATTTATCACAAAGTGCCAACACAGTAATTTAACCTTAATAATCTGAGGATCCAGAATTGCACACAATTACAGACCTGCAAAATATTGTCATATGAATGGGGCTTTATAGAGCTTTCTGCTCCACTGTGACCCTCACACAGTCCAATCTGCTCCACAGTGACCCCCACACAGTACAATCAGCTCCACAGTGGCCCCCACACAGTACAATCAGCTCCACAGTGGCCCCAACACAGTACAATCAGCTTCACAGTGGCCCCCACACAGTACAATCAGCTCCACAGTGGCCCCCACACAGTACAATCAGCTACACAGTGGCTCCCACACAGTACAATCTGCTGCACAGGGGCCCCAACACAGTACAATCTGCTCCACAGTGACCCCCACACAGTACAATCAGCTCCACAGTGGCCCCCACACAGTACAATCAGCTCCACAGTGGCCCCCACACAGTACAATCAGCTTCACAGTGGCTCCCACACAGTACAATCTGCTGCACAGGGGCCCCAACACAGTACAATCTGCTCCACAGTGGCCCCCACACAGTACAATCTGCTCCACAGTGGCCCCCACACAGTACAATCTGCTCCACAGTGGCCCCCACACAGTACAATCTGCTCCACAGTGGCCCCCACACAGTACAATCTGCTCCACATTGGCCCCCACACAGTACAATCAGCTCCACAGTGGCCCCCACACAGTACAATCAGCTCCACGGTGGCCCCCACACAGTACAATCTGCTCCACAGTGGCCCCTACACAGTACAATTTACTCCATGATGGCCCCCACACAGTACAATCAGCTCCACAGTGGCCCCCACACAGTACAATTTGCTCCATGGTGGTCCCCACACAGTATAATCTGTTCCACAGATGGGTGCCCAAAGAGAGGGCTCTGAGTGCCACCTCTGGCACCTGTGCCATAGGTTCGCCATCACGGCCCTAGGGGATCTAATAAATGCATTAAAATTATTTTAAAAAAGTAAAATAAATAAATAAAAGTTCAAATCACCCCCATTTCCCTAGAACACATATAAAAGTATATAAATACTGTGAAACACCTACACCTTAGGTATCCCTGTGTCCAAAAAACGCTCAGTCTACAAATCTATAAAAATATTTTTCCCATACAATAAATGCCGCAGCAGGAAAAGAAAATCAAAAGTGCCACACCACCGTTTTTTCAATGTTTTGCCTCTGATAAAAATTTGAATAAAAAATTATCAAAGCAATAACAATTCCTCAAAATGGTATAACTGAAAAGTACACCTGACCCTGTAAAAAAGACGCCTTATGCATTCCCGTGCATGGAAGTATAAAAAAGTTATGAGAATCAGAATATGGCGACTTTTAGCAAAAAAATTTTTGACACAGTTTTGGAATTTTGTTAAGGGGTTAAAATGTAAATAAAACCATATAGATTTGGTATCCCTGAAATGTTACTAAAACATAGAATACAGGTGACATGTCATTCTGGCTGCACAGTGAACACTGTAAAACCAAAGCCTGTAAGAAAGTCGCACAAATGCACTTTTGTTTTTTTTTCAAATCCACCCCATTCTGAAATTTTTTCCAGCTTCCTAGTACATTGTACAGAATAATAAATGGTAGCATCATGAAGTAAAATCTGTCCTGCAAACATTCAGACCTCATATGGCTCTGTGAGCATAAAAATGAAAAAGTTATGGGGTTTGGAAGGAGGAGGGGGGGGGAGTCAAAAACCGAAAATCGAAAAATGCCTGCTGCGGGAAGGGGTTAATAAGACTGACATTCTGTACACCAGTCTGAATCAAGTCCATAACTGGCATAAATTTCCGTTTTCTGGCATGAGTTATAGTAAATTTGTCTCCCCCCTGGCCTACCTTGGTCTCTGCCTTTCCCACTTTCATAAAAATGGGCGAATGGGGCACAAAAAGAACAATGTGGTATATCTTTGGTGCAAGAGTGAACTTTGAGCCAAAGATGCACCACATTTGCACCTATATATGCCAAAAAATTGGCCCTAGATGGGTTAGTAAATTCCTCACACAATGTCTGATGTAGAATTGTAAACTGTACTTATTTATTTATTTATTTTACTTGTAGTTGCTCCAAAATTGTTAAGGATTGTCAGTCCAGTGTACATGACCCACCAGGAGCCGATGACGCTGACATGTCCGATTATTGGATTTAAACCCAAACCTTTAAAGATAACCTGGCTGAAGAAAGTTAAGAACAACCAGGAGACAGAAATCATAACCTGGAATTCTGATGAAGGGACCGAAGTAAAAAATAATATCCACAAAGTATCCCAGGACGAACACGAAGACAAGTCCTACAGATTCCAAAGTGCCCTGAAAGTGACACCAAAGGTGAAGGAAGATGATGGAGCCACATACATTTGTAGAACCTATCACCCCGCAACAGATAAAAATGCAGAAGAATCATTGGTCATGGTGGTAACAGGTGAGCGGCCGGGGAAGGGGGGGGGGGGGGGAGATCATTAAGGGGAAGGGAGAGGACAGCAGGAATATACATCACTATATACATCAAGTCATTGAAGTCAATGTTTTTTCAGTTTTTTCAGTGTTGAAATTTCACACCAAATTCCTTACCATTTTCCTCCGTGTGAATGGACTCATACACTTTAAGGCTAAGGTCCCACGGGCTGTATACGCAGCACTAAATCGCTGCAGGAAGAACCGCTGCGTGAACGCATTGCGTTTTTTTCTGCAGTGCTTTGAAGAGAATGTTCACGGAGTTTTCCTCTGTGGACTTTCTCTTCCCATTATATGTATGGGAAAACCGCCGGTGTTTCTGTAGATCTAATTGACATGTTGCGATTTACAAAGCCGCAACGGTTTTGCAAATCACAGCGTGTCCGCGCTGCGATCTTTTCCGCAAAGTGGAGATGGGATTCACACGAATCCCATCCACTTTGCAAGCACTGTACAACGCCGCTATTTTTCCCGCAGCATTTCCGCTGCAGGCAAATCGCGGCGTTTCCATCCCGTGGGGCCCCGGCCTAAGGGAGTTTTCCCAGAAAAAAACAATTTGCAGATGATTAAAAGTTAAGCATTTTTACAAATATACATTAAACATTTTGCAGAGTTTTAAAGATTTCCTCCTAGTGGTGACATCTGTTGTATTGATTGGTTGCCAATGGATATGACCACAAATGCAGGAACTTCCTGTTGTCTGGGATTTGCCAGAAACCCAGCCATGATTTCCTTATTTTGGCCAGGTTATCTTCTTGTGCATATACAGTCCCAGTCAGTTTCTGTGTTGCTGCACGAGAAGATAACTCATAATAAGGAAATCATGGCTTACTTTTAAACAAGTCCCAGACCATAGAAAGTACCTACATTTATGGTTGTATCCATTGGCAACCGATCAAGACAAAGAGTGTAATCATTAAGAGTGGTTAGGGTATGTTCACATGGAGTTTTTTGCAGGCAGATTTTGACGCGAATCCACCTGTAAAAAAGTCTCCCATTCATTTTAATGGGGGTCACTTGCTTTTTTTCCCACTAGTGTTTTTTTTCAGCTAGCAGGAAATAAAAGCGGCATGCCCTACCTTCACGTGGATTCTGCGGCTCGAGACACACTCCTGATTAGGCCTTTTCATTCGCACGGAAAAGTCAGACGGCAGAAAAGGTTTTCGCTGTGTGAACTTACCCTTAGAAAACATATTTAAAACTCTGCAGTATTTTATTTATTTATATTTGCACTTAGTTCTGTATTACCTGTCAAATGTGTAATGCTGTTGTGTAATGATATGCTATGGATCCCTACTGCACTATCCTTTTTTTTTTTTTGGTACTTTCCTTTACTTTCATTCCCAAAAAAATGAGTAGGAAAATGTAGACTGATACCGTGTCTGATAACTCTGTGTGATGCTCCCTCAGCTGTTCCCGTGCTGGATCCTATAAAGCTGGTAGAGGACAAAGTCCGTGTGGGAGACAAGATGAACCTGTCATGTAGGATCCATTCATTCTACCCCAAACCTATAGAGGTTAAATGGTACACAGAAGATGGACAGTCACTGCCCTCTGATACCAGTGATGTCCTCTGTGACCCATCTGGTCTGTACCACGTCACCAGCTCCATGACTTACTCCCCAACATTGAAGGACCTGGGAAAGACATTCACATGTGAAGTGAGACATGAGAGCACTGGAGCCCTGAGAAAAACTGCATGGACACTGGAAGATCTGGGTGAGTGTTCCAAAAGTATAAAATGTCACCTTTGGTCATTATGGTGTCTGTGATATTATTAAGTTTCTCTAAAATGATATAAAGTAGAACAATCAGACGAGCTCTACTGATTATAAATGTCCACATAGTCAGTAAATATAAAATCCATGAAATGTATCTCAATGGCTGACCTTTTTTTTTTTTTTTTATAATTTCATTCACATGATACATTGAAAAATATTAACTAAACACCCCCCTATCTACTTTATAAATTACTTTTATTATCAAAAGTGAATATTTACCATGATCACTGGGGTGGTCACGTGACCGCCCCCGACACAACTTCATAGTATCCTGTGACTCTTTCTCTCATTGCTTCCGGAGATGGGGTTCACATACTATATCCCCCCTCTCTTTCCTCCCGTCTCCAGCTCTCCCTTCCCGTCTCCTCACTTTAAAGCTAAGCAAAATCCTTCCTCTGAGATTGTGGGGATGTCTTACAGTATGTCTTTCAGGATCCTATACAATGTAATGGGAAGCTGGAAAAAAATTCAAAATGAGGTGCCGAATCCGCGTGAAGAAAGGGCAGCCCACTTCTTTTTTAGAAGTAGCCTGGCATTGTGAGGGGGCGGATTGTGACGTGGATTACGCGCCATAATCTGCCCCCTCTGTGCCGTGTAAACGGGCCCTTAGGGATACCTAAAGTGTTTATTATTGTTTATTCTTACAGTGGGGCAAAAAAATATTTAGTCAGTCACCAATAGTGCAAGTTCCACCAGTTAAAAAGATGAGAGGCGTCTGTAATTTACATCATAGGTAGTCCTCAACTATGAGAGACAAAATGAGAAAACAAATCCAGAAAATCACATTGTCTGATTTTGTAAGAATTTATTTGCAAATTATGGTGGAAAATAAGTATTTGGTCACCTACAAACAATCAAGATTTCTGGCTCTCACAGACCTGTAACTTCTTCTTTAACCCCTTAACGCTCTGGTCAGTAATAGTACGTCCTGGCAAGTAGCACGTTCGCGCTCAGGTCAGTACTATTACTGACCAGTAATGGCGCAGGCACAGAAGCTGTGCCTGCGCCATTACACCCGGCACTCGGCTGCATTACACAGCTGAGGGCCAGGACGAGCTGCCCCAGTGAATTACCGGTCGGAGCTCCGCTCTGATCGGCGGTATTAACCCTCCCGATGCCGCGGACACATGTCCGCGACATCGAGAGAGTTGCGATACATGTGGATCCCCCTGGCCACCGCCCGTGGCGAGATCGGGGGGTGCCCTGATGAATTTTATGTAGCCCGGGGTCTGGTTAGTGACCCCGGGCTGCTAGGACCCCTGCTTACCTGCTTGGATCCAGCCGTGCTGCAGGAAGTGAATCTATGCGTCTGCATAGATTCACTTCCTCTATAGTCTGCAATACATGTGTATTGCAGGCTATAGTACTGGACCAGCAATCAGAGTATTGCTGGTCCAAGTACACTAATAGGACAAATAAAAAAATGTGAAAAAAGTGTAAAAAAAATTAATGAAGTGTGTGAAATAAATAAATAAAGCCCCAAAATTCCCCATTTCTATATCTAAAAAATAATAAAAACAATGCATATTTGGTATCGCCGCGTCCGTAACAACCTGTACCATAAAACTAAAACATTATTTCACCTATATGGTAAACGTGAAGAAAAAAAAAAAGGAAAAAAAACGCCGGAAATAATGATTTTTTGCCATCTCACCTTAAAAAATTTGCTATAAAAAGTGATCAAAAAGTCATCATATCCCGGAAAAATATAAGCACTCATATGGCCACATCAACACAAGAATAAAAAATATAGCTTGAATAATGTGAAGACAAAAAAAACCCATAATCGCCAAATGCGTCAGGAGGGGAATATATAAGTGGTGCGAGCGTATGTCAGGGTACAGACCAGTTTTGCAGCTTACAAGAGAAAAAACAATAGAAGAGACCCCCAAAGCGACCTCCCCAATCATAGGAGCTATTTTGACATAGTAGGGAATTTGGTGCTCCCAATGTCCTCCGCACCGCTTACATATTACCTCTTCACCATCCGCTGTGCATTCACGTCTGGGATAGTAATACTCCCTGATAAATTCTTTGAGGGGTGCAGTTTCCAAAATGGGGTCACTTGTGGGAGTTTCCCACTATTGTGGTACTTCTAGGGCTCTGTAAATGCAACATGGTGTCTAAAGACCATCCTAATGAAATTGCTGCCCGAAATCCTTAACGGTGCTCTTTGATTTCTGAGGACACGTATTGTGTCACGTTGCACAGAAGGGCCACATATGGGATATTTCTAGAAACTGCAGAATCAGAGAAATAAATATTATGGTATGTTTTGCTGTTAACCCCTTCTTTGTTACAGAAAAATGTGGTTTGAAATGGAAAATGTGCATAAAAAAGTGACATTTGGAAAGTTCACCTTTATTTTGCATTAATTCCTGTGGAACACCTAAAGGGTTAATAAAGTTCCTATATACAATTTTGAATAGTTTGAAGACTACAGTTTCAAAAATGGGGTCATTTATGGGAGTTTTCTATTATCTAGGTCCTTCAAAGTCAGTTCACAACTAAATAGGTCCCTAGAATACAAAATCTTGAAATTTTCTTGAAAATCTACAATTTGCTACTAAAGTTATAAGCCTTCTAACATCCTAGAAAACTAAAAAGACATTGAAGAAACAATGCCAATATAAAGTAGACATATGGCAAATGTTAATTAGGAAGAATTTTCTGTGATAGGACTGTCTGTGTTTTCACGAGAATAACAGAAACTTTCAAAATTGATAATTTTATGTAATTTTCAGTACATTGTCTCTTTTTTAACAAACAAACGCAAAGTATAATGACCAAAATTTACCACCAACATAAACTACAATGTGTCACGAAAAAACAATCTTGGAATCACCTGGATAGGTAAACGCATTATGAAGCTATCCTCACATAAAGTAAAAGACGTCATATTTGAAAAACAGGGTCTGAGCCTTAAGGCCCAAAGTACCCTGCGTGCTTAAGGGGTTAAGAGTCTCCTCTTTCCTCCACTCATTACCTGTAGTAATGGCACCTGTTTAAACTTGTTATCAGTACAAAAAGACACCTGTGCACACCCTCAAACAGTCAGACTCCAAATTCCACTATGGTGAAGACCAAAGAGCTGTCAAAGGACACCAGAAACAAAATTGTAGCCCTGCACCAGGCTGGGAAGACTGAATATGCAATAGGCAACCAGCTTGGATTGAAGAAATCAACTGTGGGAGCAATAATTAGAAAATGGAAGACATACAAGACCACTGATAATCTCCCTCGATCTGGGGCTCCACGCAAAATCTAACCCCGTGGGGTCAAAATGATCACAAGAACGGTGAGCAAAAATCCCAGAACCACGCGGGGGGACCTAGTGAATGAACTGCAGAGAGCTGGGACCAATGTAACAAAGCCTACCATCAGTAACACACTACGCCGCCAGGGACTCAGATCCTGCAGTGCCAGACGTGTCCCACTGCTTAAGCCAGTACATGTCCGGGCCCGTCTGAAGTTTGCTAGAGAGCATTTGGATGATCCAGAAGAGTATTGGGAGAATGTCCTATGGTCTGATGAAACCAAACTGGAACTGTTTGGTAGAAACACCACTTTACGTGTTTGGAGGAAAAAGAATACTGAGTTGCATCCATCAAACACCATACCTACTGTAAAGCATGGGGGTGGAAACATCATGCTTTGGGGCTGTTTCTCTGCAAAGGGGCCAGGACGACTGATTCGGGTACATGAAAGAATGAATGGGGCCATGTATCGTGAGATTTTGAGTGCAAACTTCCTTCCATCAGCAAGGGCATTGAAGATGAAACGTGGCTGGGTCTTTCAACATGACAATGATCCAAAGCACACCGCCAGGGCAACGAAGGAGTGGCTTTGTAAGAAGCATTTCTAGGTCCTGGAGTGGCCTAGCCAGTCTCCAGATCTCAACCCTATAGAAAACCTTTGGAGGGAGTTGAAAGTCCGTGTTGCCAAGCGACAGCCCCAAAACATCATTGCTCTAGATGAGATCTGCATGGAGGAATGGGCCAACATACTAACAACAGTGTGTGCCAACCTTGTGAAGACTTACAGAAAACGTTTGACCTCTGTCATTGCCAACAAAGGATATATAACAAAGTATTGAGATGAAATTTTGTTACTGACCAAATACTTATTTTCCACCATAATTTGCAAATAAATTCTTACAAAATCAGACAATGTGATTTTCTGGATTTGTTTTCTCATTTTGTCTCTCATAGTTGAGGTCTACCTATGATGTAAATTACAGACGCCTCTCATCTTTTTAAGTGGTGGAACTTGCACTATTGGTGACTGACTAAATACTTTTTTGCCCCACTGTATATGTGAGCTAGGAAAAGAGGAGGGATTTGAATTTTTTGTGTGTGTGTTTCTTTTTTTATACCTTTAGGGTGCATTCACACGGAGGAAAGTGGAGCACAATCTGGCACGTATACACGAGTCGGCAGATTACGCACTCAAAATGCTCCCATTCATTTCAATGGGAGTTAGGAGCGTATACGCCGTGTTATTTTGCGCCCGTGTGAACGCACCCTTAAAAACTTTTTTTAAAATTTTACTTTTAAATGAATGGGCCTAGTCCGGAGGAGGGTGTGTCTTCAGGCTGAATCGCGAGGCGAAACGGCCTGAAGAATGAGCATCTCGCTTCTTTTTCCGGGAGCCAGCACAAGTTCCTGAGTGGCTCCCATTGATTTCAATGGCAGCTGTCTTTTTGGTCAGGATTTTGAGGTGAATACGGCCTCAAAATCCTGACCAAAAAACTCTGTGTGAACTTACCCTTTGTAAGCCGATGGCCAACCAGATAATGGAGGGGGTGTACATCTCCCACAGACTACTGAGGTAGGTGAGAAGAGAAAACTCCAGAAAGAATGTTTCTCAGCAGATAACTATTGTCTGCTGAGGGTTATTTCAAAGTTACAGTTACTGGGCTGGATTTTTAGGAATGGCAGGTAGGTTGGCAGTGGGACATGTCATTCCACCCCCCTCCAGTCCACAAATTGTGGATGTTTCTGCAGCATATCAGCTGCTGAGAATTGTCCTCATCAGTGAGGCTTAAGAGGTCAGCTCCAGCAGCAAGACTTGGGACAGAGCTTGGCTGGAGAGCCAGCAAGAAGGTCAGACTGTTGGAGCTGTCCTGTTTGTTGCAATTTACTACTAAGTCTGCTATTATAGGTGAGGTAAGCTATGTTCAGTTAGAGCGTAGCCAGGCAGGTATTTATTTTTGTATTGTTTTCTTTTATTGTTGCACCGCTTTGCTTGGAGTGAAAATAAAACTCTACCTTTTTTTGGACTAAAAATATGGACTTGTGTGTCTATGCCACCCCACCTAGCAACCCCTAGACCTTGACACCTTATACAGCCGATATCCGCCGTGTATCGGCTCAGTTCCTGAGTCCTCTCCATACAGCCCCTCACAACCAATGACATACAGGTTTGTCATTGGTAATTAAACGTGCTCTATCACTGGGAAAAGTCATTTTTAACTAATCACATCCTTGCAAATCCGTTAGAAAGGCTGTTCCACACCTACCTTTAGTATGTAGATTGCCTCAATGGTTTCTGAATAAGTTCGTTTTTATTCATATGCTAATGAGCTTCCAGCCAGCACAGGAAGTTCCCAGCAGCCTCCTCTCTGCTATTATCTCCTATGTGTGTGTGAAAACAATAGCAAAGGGGGTGCACGATGCATCGTGCACCAGTCTAATTAGCATATGAATAAAAACAGACTTATTCAGAAACCACTGAGGCAATCTACATACTAAAGGTAGGTGTGGAATAGCTTTTCTAAAGGCTATGCAAGGATGTGATTAGTTAAAAATGACTTTTCCCAGTGATAGAGCCCCTTTAAGGGGGTCAAAGATTTCATATATACAAAGTAGTACAGTGTTTAGATACAAAAAAAAGATACTTATGCACATAAGCAAAACAATGTATAAAAAGAGGGAATAATATCAAGAAAAAAACCCAGTACAGATGTGAGTTCTGCCTTACTAATTGGATTGGTTAAGAGTCTGGCCGTGCAGATCAGTGTGAAACATCTGGACAGATTACACACTCGGCTGCTTTTCTAGGTATCTGACAATAGTGTCCAGTTCATGACCAGTTTTTGAAGGAACCTTTGCTGAGCCTCCTTTTTGAAACCTTCCACCTGTGATTGGGCCGAGCTAATTACATGCACCAAGTCAGCAGTGATAGGTCTTATTTTTGGAATATTCCAGTATTCTATGTGGATGCCTTCTTTAGCAATGATACGCCTGGCAAATCATGCAGAGTGTTTTTACAAATCCAGGCATACCAAACATGAACATGAAGTAGGAATCAGTTTAGCAGATATGTAAATTTGGGTGGTTCTGATGGTTATCTGTCCTAGCACCTAGGCACAGGGAAATGTCTTTGTTCCCTGACTAGATTCCTGTTAGGTTTAAACCATCCTGCAGTTGTGATATCTTGTAACTCATACACAGAGGAATTTTTGGTTCTTATTCATCCATTTGGTTATCTACAATTGATTTAACATTCTGGCCCAAACTGCTCACTCTAGGCTCACATTAGGGACCCGAAAGGCAGAGAGCCTGTCCGCTTAAAAAGCAGTTACTTGCGGATCCCATAGACCATAATGGGGTCCGCCGGGTATTAGTTGGGTTTCCACAGTGTTATATTGATACCGGCAGAGAGAACAGTCCTCCTTGCAGGACTTTTCTCTCCAACTATGGAGACTCCAATTCAGATGTGAAGCTAGCCTTACCTATATCCTGGGAAGTGTATTGTGGCTTTAAATTAGCAAATACGGTACACCTTACACAACAAGACAAAACTACTAACAACTGCAATAGGATATATGCAACTCAATACTATTACATATACACATATTGAAAGTAATTGTATTTTCCTCCTTTTATAAAGACAATCACACATATTAAATATAGTAGAAACAAAAAAACAGTAGCAATAAATTCTCATCTTAAACTAAATCCCAGTACATGGTATCACACATTGTTGAAGCTATACTATACTACTGTAACTGTAATTGTATTTTCTATCTTGCAGTTTCTGCGCCCAGTGTTTCTGAGATTTCTTGTTCTCCTCCGACTCCTAAGTGTGGTGACATGGTGACCTTATCCTGTGATATCACTGATATGTACCCTAAAGAGTTAGTAATCCAGTGGTATAAAATGGAAACTAAATTGTTAAATGGCATATGTGAAAAAAATGTTAAGCAACACACAGAATCTCCAGCATTCCTGGGAACTATAAAGGTGACGTTTCCAGCAGATCCAGAATGTCATGAGAAGGATTTCCATATGGAGATGATTCATTGTGGAAATATTATTAAAAGAAAATACAGACTGATCCTAGGAGGTAAATATCAGACCGGTCATGTACAGGGAATGAACTAGTCATTATATATTATGCTATTCCTGTCTGAACCACACAGTGATCATTTTATAGCGAAGTTCTGTAACAGTCCATAATGGGGATTGTAATCCTTGGTTTGTTTATTATGCTGGACCTGCTTGGCACTTGCTGCATTGGGGTCCTGGATGCAACACTTTGTATGTTTTGTCTTCTCTTTGGTTTACCCAAACACTCTAAAACCATCCTAATCGTAATTGCTAATCCCCTTCGGTCATATCTCATAGGGACAATGTCCTGCTGCAGCTCGCTGGAGTTCAATAATAGTTTGAGCCAATAGGAAGTAACGTGTGTAATATGAGGTGGAGGGAGCCCTACACCCCATATAACCTACACTCCTCTCCAAGAGTAGAGGGATCACAGGGAAAGATTAAAATCAAGTTTCTTTTTTGATCAATATTCCTACTGATAAATTCTAATATCTTCCCAGGACACACGAGGCTCCCAGTTCTTGGTGACATCACCAGTGACCCCAGTAACCCCAGCTATGGACAGTCTGTGACTCTGCGCTGTAAGGTGACCAACTATAATCCTCAAGACACAGAGGTTAAATGGTTAAAGGGTGAGAAACCTCTGGAGAAGGGACAAGGAGTAGAGAAGAGAATCCCTGAGAAGGACGGGTCACTATCCTGCTCACTCCAGATCACAGCGACAGCTCTGGATTATGGGAGACCCTTCACCTGCTGTGTGTTATACAAGGGCAGGACAGTCCGGAAAAACCACTATTTAACACTCCCAGGTAAGAAAGTGTTTTGTGAGGACATATTATATAAGAATGTACCTTGTAACTTCTCTTAGGGGAGAACATGATGACCATAGAAAGGGTATAAGGACTACTACACCTGCATGTACCTGATTGTTATATGGCATCAGAAAGAACGCCTGGCTGCCTGAAGGTTGCTGACAATATTGGAAAGTCAACATTTTAAGTCTTTATATTTTTACAAGAATGAGATAGACCAAGAGCTGTAGATGCTGCTGGCGCCACTTATCTTAAGGTTTGCTAACGTGGAAAAGATTTAGTCCCCATTCAGACATCTATTGTTTACAGCTCTGTGTTCTATATGGAGAGAACACAATTCCATTGATTTTAATTTAGCGTTTGCATAAATCCATGCATCTTCAAACTATTGGGTTTGTGAAAAGAAAAGTAATTCTCTACTTTGACCCATTTTTTGGACCAATCATGCACATGAAAGTCTACGAGTCTGTGAAAATCACAGAGACTCCTGTGTTCTGTCCATTTTTAACAGACCAAACACATTGCAAAGATAATTCTGAAAAAAAAAAGTTTGATGAAAAATAAATCAACCTAAGACACAACACATTCATAAAAATCAATAGAACCGAGTGCTGTCCGTAAACATGGACAACAAGGGTCCATGATGAAAAGATGTCTGTATAAGGTATTACTGTGCCTTATATGTACAATATGAAGACTACAGTACAAATGAGACAAACAGCAAGGACCCCAAATACAAAACATGTACAATCTATACAGGACATCTGCTGGATGTCTACATCTATAGGACAAGCTGCCACCATTCACAGAAAATATCACAGGGGTAAATGGAGACTCTGATTGGTGGGTTATTGAGATCTGCCTGAGTGTGGCCATGTGTGTAATACCAGCTCTGACATATGACGTATACAGCAGCCTGAGGATTACAGGGATGGTTTGTGAGGTCTCCTCACTCCGCAGTGCACAGGTAATGGAGTAATCCTTCTCTTTCTTGGTCTCTTGTTACAGATAAACCTCCAGTGTTTTCAGCGATATCTGTGCGGCCAGAGAGACCTGTTGCAGGGAAGGAAGCCGAGTTTACAGTGACCATATCTGGATTCACACCAGACATCAAAGTGAAATGGTATAAAGATTTCAGCACATTTCCCAGCGATGCCATCACCACGTCAGATCTACAGATCGGAAGGGACTCTCTATGTACTTGTTCCAGCACCATGAGGTTCACTCCACAGCCCAATGACGATAAGGCGTCCATCCGCTGTGAGACGACCCATTCTGTCACTAAGAAAGTCCATGAGCAGACGTACACCCTGAACCTCGCAGGTAGAATCACTATATGTCCACAAACTAGAAATACACATATAGTGTAAGAGCAGATTATTGTATGTTCACACGGAGGGTGCTCTTGACTTCATGAGTTGTGAATCCACCTTATATACATTAGCACTTATCACACATTGCTTTCTGTTAATAGGAACAACGTCAGATTAACCTGGAAAATGTTCACCTAGCTGCAGACCAGAATCAGGTAAGTGACAGACACGTGTAGACAATTATTCAGGTGTCACCAGTCGGCGACCACGATCAGATCCACTAAAATCTGAGTATGGGGAGGAAAAGAGAGAGAGAAAGGAGCCATGAGCTTAGTTCTTCGGTTTCTAGGACAAATATGAGGACCTACAAGCAGACTCTTTACAGACTGTACTTCTTTATATTATATTTTTTACATAAATTCTTAAGTTGTTGGACAGAGCTACGAAGAAATAGGCAAGATCAGAAGATGAAGGTGTAATCTAGGTGATGGAGTGAAGGTGGGGTCTGTGATACAAGGGAGAATCTACCAAAAGTATCATGTTAGTAGGTGGCACTGGTGGGGTCTTTGACCCTCGGAGCATCAGGTCTACAGTACTTCAGAACAGGATTTGATTAGATCTGGGACCACACATCCGCCAGTACCATGTCATGTTATCTCATTCAGTGGCGTGATGGTGAAATTCTGCTGTGCCATTGATGGATTTAGCTGCTTCTCTATGGATATAAATCATATATGTAGTAAAATCTAATAGAAAACTTCAGGCTCCAGTGAATGTAAATCTTCAGGTCATCCATAGCTTCTGTTTCTTATTTCAAGGCCCCCACAGGGTTGTCACCTAACTTCCCCACAGAAGATTTTGTCTTAAGGGGTGGTCTATTATCAGGGGAGAGGGCTCCTTAACAATAATATGTAATAATGACTCTCTAGACAAGGAAATGAAGCTGCAGAATTTATTGTCCATTCTCTTTTTCCCCTCAGGATATCTAAAGAGCTCACTGAGAAGTATTCAGAGCCTGATAAAGTGGGGGATAAAGTCACACTTATATGTTATGTCGATGGACACAGATTATCCTGAGCCTGTCTGGAGGAAATAAATGTATGTTACTAATGGTGACATACAGAACAAGACGCTAGTGGACGGATCCGGCAGTTTTTCTATACAGTCACCTTTACAGCACATGAGACCGACAGAGAATGCAAAATCACATGTGAAGTGACTTATAACTATGAGACAATAGAAAAACATTTCACTCTGAAGCTTCTGTAAAGATCTATTGGGGTCAGTGCCAAATAAGAGGAGTAAAGGGGCAAATGAGAACTAGTACAGACTCATTGATGTCTATAGTGCGGAGTTAAATGAGAGCGAGTACAGACTCACTAATGTCTATAGCTCTGGGAACCGACTTGATTTGGCCTTCTATTTATAAAGTGCAAATTTGCTCTTGGGCATAAGTAAATTTAGAAGTATTACTAACAATTATGTGTGACAACATCTGGACATGTACAATATGGTAAATTTTATCACCTTGAATGAAATGTTATTTTTTTCTTTTCATCAATAAATATATTTTGTCATGTGGTGTTATTATTCTGCAAATAATCTAAGTCTTTGAATTTATGTGAAAATAGACAAAACTCATCTTATTAAAATTGTGTTTATGTCATAGCCAAAATGGCGATCACCTTGTATAAGCTTATGGTAAGTGTAGTCTGTCATCCACACATGGTCACTTCTATTCTTTTTGAGAGTGTAAGCCCATGGTCACATGGCGGAATTTTACACAGATTTTGGGGCGTATTCAGAGGCCTGGGGTCTTCTAGGTATAAGTGACCACAATATATGTTTTCATGTACACTTTAATAAGAGGATTAGTAGAGGGGGTGCAAAAACACTAAACTTCAGGAAGGCCAATTTTCACCAGCTGAGAGAGGAGCTTGAAAGCATAAACTGGGGCAATATCCTCAAAATAAAGGACACAAAGTAAGTGGGACATTTTCTAAAGCATTCTAAATGGGGCCAGTGAAAAGGATATATTGTATGAGAATAAGTGTAACTGCGCCCGGCACTCCGTTATGCAGGTTTCTGTTTCCTGCATAAAACAGAGCAGGAGACGGAAACCTGCAGGAGTCTTTCTCACCCATTCATTTGAATGGGTGAGAAAGCTGTCCGGCGGTGAGCGTTTTATGCTTTCCGCCGCGAAACCGGATTTTTAATCCGGACACAGAGTCGGACATGCAGTATTCTGTGTCCGGATTAAAAAAAAAACGGTTTTGCAGCGGAGAGCATAAAACACTCACCGCCGGACCCAGTCTGTGGTTTCCGTCTTCTTGCATGCAGAAGACGGAAACCACAGAATGGAGACCAGAACGCAGGTGTGAACCTAGCATAAGGCTGTTGCGGTTTTGAAAATTGCAGCATGTCAATTATATCTACGGAAATGTTGGCAGCTTTCCCATAGATATAATGGTAAGAGAAAGTCCGCGGAGGAAAACTCAGTGAACTTTCTTCTCTTCAAAGCACTACAGGAAGAACTGCAATGTGTTCACGCTGTTTACAGTCCATGGGGCCTTAGCCTAAAACAGTAAGGAGCTCATTGTGTCGAAAGTGGGTAACCCACTTAAAGAGGACTTTTCATGGTCCGGGGCACAGACAGTTTTATATACTGCTGGAAAGCCGAGAGTGCGCTGAATTCAGCCACTGTCGGCTTTCACGATCTGTGCCCCAGGTGAAGAGCTATCAGTGCCGGTACCGTAGCTCTTCACCGTCAGAAGGGCGTTCCTGACAGCCAGTCAGGAATGCCCTTCTTCACAGCGGCACCTATAGCGCTGTACAGTGTGAGACCGGGGCACAATATATAAAACCTCATGTGCCCCAACTCATGAAAGGTCCTCTTTAAAGACACAGGGTAGTTTGCTCGGTGACTTTTTTTTCATATTTTCTCTTCCCGTCTTCCAAAAATCATACATTTTTTATTATTCTGTCGACATAGAAAAATTATTCTGATGCCCATGGCATCCAGGGGGTTAATCCACCAGAGTCATAGCATCTTCTAACTATCACAACTAACACAGCCGAGTATTGGAAGTAATGCCGTGGGAACAGTGCCATACTATTAAGGCTCTGAGCATTAAAGGGGTCTCCCATGTCCATAATTATTTTTAAATTTGTAGATAATTAAAAGTTAAACATGTTTGAAAATATAAGTAATTAAACATTTTGCAGAGTTTTAAAATTTTTCTCTAAATATCTTGTGGTCACAGTCTGTTATCTTGATCGGTTGCCAGTGGATACGACCATGAATGCAGGAACTTTCTAAAGTCATAAAATCAGCCATGATTTCCTTATTGTGGCCGGGATATCTTCTGATACATGTAGTGTCCCTGCCTGATAACCCAGCTACAATCAGAAGATCATAGCTCGGTTCCTGACAAGAACCAGACCATAGAATGTTTCTGCATTAGTGGTCGTAACCTTTGGCAACTGATCAGGATAACAGACTGTCATCACTATTATTATTATGCTTATTTTTATAGCGCCATCATATTCTGCAGTGCTTTACAGACATTGACAGTTATTGTCCCATATAGGGCTCACAATCTATATTCCCTATCAGTATGTCTTTGGAGTGTGGGAGGAAACCCACGCAAACACGGGGAGAACATACAAACTCCTTGCAGATGTTGTCATTGGTAGGATTTGAACCCAGGACTCCAGCACTGCAAAGCTGCAGTGCTAACCAATGAGCCACCGTGTTGCCCTAGAGAAAATCTTTAAAACTTTGCAGAATTTTTAATTACTTATATTTGCAAAAATGCAGTGTGCACAACTCAAAAGTATATAAAAAAAAAAAATTATTGAACAAATACAACCCCCTAAAATTCCCCTACACAATTATTTATAAGGTAAAAAAAAAAAAAAAATTACATATTTGCTATCACCCTGTCTGAAACAACTCATACAATACATGAAAGCATTATGTAACCTGCACAGTGAAAGTCATACAAAAAAAAAGTCAAGAAATTATATTTCACCATAGCAGAGCACAAAATTTGGAATAAAAAAGTGATCAAAAAGTTTAACCCAGATTGGTGTGAATATAAAGCACTCAACTAAAAAAAATTTAAAATGTTATTCCTCAGGGTCCATTCACACGGAGGAAATTGGCACTTTATTTGGCGCTGAATTTTCAGTGCTGAAAAGAAAGCCCCCCCCATTGACTTAAATGGGTGCCGCTAGCTGTTTTTTTCCACTAGCGGAAAATTCATTGAGATGTGTAAATTAAAAATTGTAAAATGTCCTTAAAGTTTTCATTTTCAATCGTATTTTACCAGAAAAGATAGAACAGCAGAGAAAGTGTATGCTGTGGTGTGTGATATACAGTGTGTAGTGTCTGTATACAGGGTAGTGTGTGATATACAGTGTGTAGTGTCAGTATACAGTGCAGTGTGTGATATACAGTCAGTGTAGTGTCAGTATACAGGATATTGTGTGATATACAGTGTGTAGTGTCTATACAGTGCAGTATGTGATATACAGTGTGTAGTGTCTGTATACAGTGCAATATGTGATATACAGTGTGTTTTGTCAGTATATAGTGTAGTGTGTGATATACAGTGTGTAGTGTCTGTATATAGTACAGTGTGTGATATATATAGTGTGTAGTGTCTGTATACAGTGCATTGTGTGATATACAGTCAGTGTATTGTCAGTATACAGGATAGTGTGTGATATACTGTGTGTAGTGTCTATATACAGTGAAGTGTGTGATATACAGTCAGTGTAGTGTCAGTATACAGTGCAGTATGTGATATACAGTGTGTAGTGTCTGTATACAGTGCAGTGTGTGATATACAGTCAGTGTAGTGTCAGTATACAGGATAGTGTGTGATATATAGTGTGTAGTGTCTGTATACAGTGCAGTGTGTGATATACAGTGTGTAGTGTCTGTATACAGTGCAGTGTGTGATATACAGTCAGTGTAGTGTTAGTATACAGGATAGTGTGTGATATGCAGTGTGTAGTGTCAGTATACAGGATAGTGTGTGATATACAGTGTGTAGTGTCTGCATACAGTGCAGTGTGTGATATACAGTCAGTGTAGTGTCAGTATACAGGATAGTGTGTGATATACAGTGTGTAGTGTCTGTATACAGTGCAGTACATGATCTTGTCCATAGAGGGCAGACTTGTTTTTTCCTTCAGAGATGAAAATGAAAGTAATGTCTATGAGGAATGTGAGACTGTGCCGTGGCCATTACAGGGTGCAGGACAAGAACCAGGAAATGAAAAGCTGTGGAGAACATGAAGGAGCCGACACATCCCCTCTACTTACTGCTGATGTTACTGGTGACCGCAGGTAAGTGTCAGGGCCTGGGGGTGACTACATGTAAGTGTCCGGTGGTGGGGGTGACTACATGTGTCAGTGTCTAGTGCTGGGAGTGACTACATGTAAGTGTCAGGGTCTAACACCCACCCACACACTACTGCATTATATACCCACAGTAGATCACATACTGTACTATGTATTGACACTACACACTGTATATAACACACTGCACTATATGCAGACACTACACACTGTATATAACACATTGCACTATAAGCAGACACTACACACACTGGACTGTATACTGACACTATATGCACTGTACATTACACACCGTAGTATACAGTGACAGGGATGACTACCTGTAAGGGTCAGTTCACACGTGAAAACCGCCTAGCTTATTTGTGCGAGGTAAAAAACCTCGAGGAGTTTTTTTGACGCTGTTTTTTGCATTCCACGCGGTTTTTGACGAGGTTTTTGACGCGGTTTTCGCTAGGTTTTTTTTTCCTATATGTGCTATAGAAACTGCAGGCGAAAACCGCGCGGTTTTGTGTGCAAAAAACCGCGCGGTTTTTTACCGCGCGGTTTTCGCCTCCCATTCACTTCTATGCAATTCTTCAGGCGTTTTCCGCCTGAAGAAAGGTCATGTCGCTTCTTCAGGCGGAAAACGCTAGGAGGAAAAAAAAAGCTAGTGGTCTACATAGACCACCATGTTAAAGGAGAGGTTTTTGAAGCGAATTCCGCTGTCAAAAACCTCCCCTTTGCCCACGTGTGAACTAGCCGTAAGTGTCAGCGTGTGGGGATTATTAGTGCTGTATTACTTCCATTGGTCTTATCCCCCTTACATTGAGAAGATGTTTGGATAGATACTTTAATGTCAATGACCTGCTGGTCCTCATTGAGGTGATGTTCTGCCATGTCATGTAATAGCACAGAGGGATAAGGGTGATGCCTCTTATCAAAAGCTAATTTGCATATTGCCAAAACAAGGAGAGTGAGTGAGTTTGGGAGGGCTAGTAGAGGGTGGGATATCTATGAAGACAGGGAGGGGTTGTGAGAGAGGAAGGGGGGAGTGAGAGGGAGGTAGTGTGAGTCTGCCTACAACTACCATGATGCATTGCATTAGCTAAGACAGCGGAAAGCTACAACATATAAACAAATGCAGAAGCTGCCAGGAGCTCCCAGGGAAACCCAGAAATCACTCAAAACACTGCTAAAGGTATTTGGGTTCACTTATTAACCCATTAATAGCACTAACAAACCTTTTTTTAAAAAAAAAAATAATATATTTTTTCCTGATAAATCCCTTTAAGGCTGAGGCCCCAGGTTGTGGAATTGCAGCCTTTTCTGTTGCAGATTTTGTTGCGATTTTTGAATCCAAAGCCAAGAATGGCTACAATAGGATTTGGAAATCTCTGGGAAGTTTTTCTACTTCTCCCTTCTGCTCAATACACTCCTGGCTTTGGATTAAGAAAAAAAAAACAAACAAAAAAAAAACACAGCAAATCTCAGCCTAAAGGTTTGCTAACAGATAAAAAGAAATGACACTCAATTTTCTTAGATTGTTGTGAGTCAGAGCACGTCCATCAATGTGGGGTGCCAACTTGTGGGGTGCCAACTGGTTCGAACAAATGCTGAAGGATATCGAAGAGTTTCTATTCTAGAGAATCTCAGTGACAATAACCTTATAACATAGCAAGAGCTTGTGATTATAAGAACTGGTCCTGTCAGGCTAATCTGATCGGCCCCCATGATGCTTAAAGGGGTTGTCTAGTTTTAGACCAACATTAACCCCTTCATGCCACAGACAATTTTTTTTTTTTTGCATTCCTGTTGTTCCCCCTCCCCATTCCAAGAGCCATCTTTTTTTTTTTTTTTCATTTTTCAGTTCATAGAGTCACATGATGGCTTATTGTTTGTGAGACAAATTGTACTTTGTAATGGCGCCATTCAGTATCCTGTACAATGTACTGGGAAGCTGGAAAAAATTCAGAATGGAGGTGGAATTGGAAGAAAAACGTATTTGGGCCAATTTCTTATGGGTTTAATTTGTATAGAGTTCACTATGTGGTAAAAATGACATGTGACCTGTATTCTGTGGGTCAGTACGATGATGGCAATACCAAATGTATATAGTATTTGTAATGTTTTGCTACCTTCTAACCCTTTCCCAGCATCCACCATAATAGTATATGGATGCCAGGTCTTTAAAGATGGCGGCCGTCATAGCAACCGGGTCTCTGCTGCATTGTACAGCAGAGACCCGGCACTAACGCCCACGATCAGAGAACTCTGAGTGCACAGCTGCAGTGGTTTTGACTTGGATTTTTGTTTTTGTGTAATAATCTCCAATAGTCAAAATTTGTTCCATTCTTAGCAGTACAAGTCAGTGTGCATCAAGCGCCATGTATGTGTCAGGATACGGAGTCGCCGCGGTCTCCTTGCTGCGCGGCGTCTCCCTGGGAGACGTGTTAGGAGTTCTATTGGGTGTGCTTAGGTCATTAAGGGTTAATCTTTTCCTTACCTTCAGTCTCCATGTCATTAGCCATCAGGTGTGTTCTCTGCTGCTATTTAAACTCCACCCAGGCATGGATCCTTGCCAGCCATTCACTTTGTGGTTCCTGGTCCCTCTGCTCAGTCTGATTCCCTGTCTGTTAATATTCGGTCTGTTCTCTTGGTTAATCTGCCCGGCTTGTATTTTTTACTATCCCTTGTCTTTTGATTTGGTACCTTTATTATATCTCCTGGCTCGACCTCTTGCTCGTCTGACCTCGCCTTCTCTTCTGTGTCTTGCTGGGACTTGTGGTCCTCCCTGGTTCCATGCTATTTTAGTCTTTTGTTTTGCATTGCAGTTACACTGTGCTTTCTGTTTAGGTGTGACCCCCATGACTCCAGTCCCTAGGACTTTCAGGGCCTCCTCTCCCCTTATCCTAGCCGCCGGATAGAAGTGTCAGGAGCCTTGGTAGGCGCACTTCAATTAGGAAGTGCATGGTCTGCCTCATCTCAGATATTACAGCATAGTTATAGCTGCAGGGCCTACGACCCCTTTTGTCATTAGTTGCACAGTGTTGCTTTCCCAGCTGTGTCACTTTGCACTGCCTGCCCCTGACTCCAATCCTTACAGTATGCTCTTCTTGAGCAGTCTTTGAGGGGGAGTCACTAGCTTTTCTTTCCTGATAGCAATTTTTTTCAGCTAGCGGGGAAACAAAGCAGCATGCCCTATATTCACGCGGATTCCATGGCTCGAGACCCTCCTGCTTAAGCCCATTCATCCGGGCCTAGACAGGATGCCGATGCACTGCATACCAAAAAAAAAACAAATTTTGAAGAAATAGCTGGGAGAAAGAAAGAAAGGTCGGTGTAGAATAGCCTTTTTAAAGGCTATACCAATATGCCATTAGTTAAAAATGTATTTTCAAAAAGATAGACTCCCTTTAAGGCTGTTTGAACACATTGCGGTACTTTCCGCAGGACACTTTAAAGAGAAAGTTCATGGAGTTTTCCTCCACGGACTTTCTCTTACCATTATATTTACGGGAAAGCCACCGGCGTTTCTGTAGATATAATTGACATACTGCGATTTTTCCATCCACTTTGTACTGTATAACGCCGTGATTTTTCCTGCGGCATTTGCGCTGCGGGAAAATTGTGGCGTTTCTGGCCTGTGGGGCCCCGGCCTATATCCCCCCCCCCCAAATAAATAAAAGCTAAATATTAAATTATATGTTCTCAAATTGGTACAGAAAAAACAACTAATTCAACAAAAAAACAAGTGTCAAATACATAAGTCAACAAAAAATAAAATATTTATGGCTCATGGATTGCCATAGTGTGAACAAATTACTTGGTGTTGGTTGTTAAGGGGTTAAAGAGTAAGCCATTGACTTATAGCAGATCCTTTTCAGAGCTGGGTACCCTGCAAAACAAAAACATTTTTCTTGGGGCACAAAATAATTTTTACCAAAAGTCAAAATACAGCAGTTTTTAAATTCATAGCTGAAATGCGTGAACCCCTTCCTAAGGAGGATTTTTCGTGTCCTCTGATATTGGAAGTGTTATATACCACTGAAATCAGAGCACTGTCAGCTTTGCCTGTATCTGCACAGGTTCCTGAGATATCAGTTAGTTTTGGCACAGATATCCCTGCACTGTCACCGTCCTTACATCTCAGTGTCATCGCTGGGCAGGGGGCCCTAACAATACAAGGCTATGGAAGACTATTATCAGGGGTTGTTCCTCATCACTCAGCAGTGACACTAGATGTTGGGATTTTAATGAACTTGTACAGTTTCACTTTTGTATAATGAAAAGTTGTAGAATTTTCTGATATACTTTCTGTATCACTTATTTTTGGTTTTCTTGATCTCTGCTTGCTGTCATTCATTCTGCTTACTCCCAGTGGATAAAAATCAGTCCTTGGTCATGTGATGTACAGTCCATGGTCATGTGATGGACGCACAGGTGTATGGTTCGTTACCAGGCAGAGGTCTGATTACTGTGCTGTGACTATAACAAGCCGTGCACCTTTGTGCCCAAGTCAGTGCAAGAAAGGCATCATATTGATGATTGACAAGAAGTATTACGTTTTACCAGTTTGCTGCTGGAGATCAAGGGCCCACATACAATTCTGCACAGGGGCCTTCTATCATGGAATATGGCATGGGCCAAAATGACAGCATCAGCACAAGCCCTCCTGGTCCTGGGGGTCTCCTCCTTACAGATGTCTTACCTCTGCTATAAACATTAAATCCATATAGGACAGACTGGTAGAAATTCTTGGTTGTTTTCTACCATCCTAATTCTATGACTTGTTCAGACCTTATGGTAGTGTGAGCAGTGTCTGTCGCTGATACTAATGTCCACACTTGTAATCTCACCCAGTCTATTCTTGGCACTAATAAATAATCCTGTATTCTAGACAATGTCCCCCATAATACGCATGGTCTCCTCCTGAGGCATCTCATCTTCAGGTTTGAGACCCTGTTTATGTATTGTCATCTGCTCATATTGAATTCTCTCTTTTCATGGACACTGACAATATTATACTTTATTTCTGTAGATGGTCTGACAGTCACTATGAAGGAGCCGCTTATCTCAGTACTGAGAGGAGTGAATGTGACAGTCCCCTGTGAATTTTCAGCCTTTACTCCTGGGAAAACTATTAATGTGCGTTGGACTAAATCACAGAATGGACAAAACATTGAAGTGTTCAATTATATAACTAGACAACGGACTGCCTCCAGACCAGGATCTTACATGGAGGAGGAGAGTGAAATACAGAAAGGAAATGCTGCACTTCACATCCCGCAGGTGCAGTTCAGTGATGAAGGAGAGTACACCTGCAGTGTTATAGTGACCCCGGAGGGTGCAGAAGGGAGGAGCAGTCTGCAGGCGTTAGGTGAGTGTATGCGCTAATATTTCAAATATAAAGTACGTCCTGACCCTGATAATACTCATCAGAATTACTGTTCCAGAGGAGAACATATCTCTCCCCCATACATTATAGATAAGAAATAAAATAACAATGGAGTCTCTCTCCACCACATCCTTTGCTCTGTATTAACTTCTATGGACATGTACATCATTGGCACAAGCTACAATCCAGACAGACTACAATTATCAGATACCAGGTTTGACACACAAGGGTCAGCAGCCCCTTAAATCTCACACTCCAGCACAATCTACATATGACAAATATACAACCTCTCGCCTTCACTGAGAAAAGAATGAAAACAGTAAGCAAACACAGTATTACTCTGCAGGGATGTAACTTGAGGGGGTGCAGAAGATGTAGTTGTACCTGGGGCCAGGAGCCTTAGGGGGCCTTTAACCACTGGCATAACTGCAACCAGTCTGATAAGCCAGGGGGCCCACTGGTCACCCTCCCCACACTAGGGCTGATGAAATTTTTCTTCTCCTTTTTATTTCATCATCTTTATTTTTAATGCCAGCACTGATGGCTTTATAACAGGGACATGTGATACACAAAATCTCCAGTCCATAAGGACCTGTGGGAGGTTCAGTGTCCCATATTGCCCTGACAAATTCCCGTGCACACGGAGTTAATTGAGGCATTTTAGCATAATACACGTTTTTAGAATACACGTGTAAAAATAACACTCCCATAGACTTCAATGAAAATTTTTACACGTGTAAAAAAACGTGTTAAAAAAAGTTTCAATTGACGTGTTTTTACACGTGTAAAAATTTTCATTGAGGTCTATGGGAGTGTTATTTATACACTTGTATTCTATAAACATGTATTATGCTAAAATGTGCGCGTGTTAAGTCCGTGTGAATGACCCCTAACATGCATGTCTATGGGAAAATTGAGGGTAGGCAGTGAATACAGACATTGTAAAAATTATCCCGTTTCGGGGGGGGGGGGGGGGGGGAGATACCTCCTGTGTTTTTAAGTAATGCCATTTATAAGCTGTTCAAAAATTATCCTGTTTTTGGGACTTGTGGAAAAGATCTGGTGTTATTTTTGCTTGCTTGCCTTGTTCTTTAGTAAATATTTTCAAGTCATCCAGATGTATATGTTATTGATGGCAGATGAACGCTCCCTCTAAGACTGCAGCACACAACACTTCTATATATGACACAGGTTACACTTCATGAGAGGCCATCACTTACATAACTGACGACAGGCCACAGGAGTGTCTCTGTTTTTCCCCATAAAAGTACACAGTCCATAGGTCGGAGTCCCAAGGACAGGATGCAGGAATGACAGTGGCTGGCTGGGATATTCTGCAGCTTGGGATCCTTACCTGAGACATTCTATCATTCCCCAGTACAGGTATATAGGGACTGACACATAGGCTGGACTGTACTCTCCCATATAACTTGGTGGCATTAACCCTGATGTGACTACATCTCCCTTTTACTCCTGGACCTCAGCTTTCTTGTAGCCTTACAGCAGCAGTGGGAAGGCAGTCTTCATTTCCTTTTACATGCTCAATTGTGGTGTCACTTTAGATATGGTCTGAGGCCCTCGTCTACCCATCTATCCTGCAGCCATGCCAGTTAAGACTTGTTGGCAGCCTGATCCTTCTTTGGCACAGATACTTAGCACCTATCCTTAAAGGGTTTGTCCAGGCAAAAATGGACAACCCTTTTAACTTTTAAACCAACTGGGGGCATGGGAAAAAAATGCGTACTTTTCCCCAGTGCTGCGGTGTCTTCCTATGCATCCTAGTTCATCTGCTCTAGTGGCTTCTCCTGGGCCTCTTCCGAAGTCCCACTGAAGCCACTGATTGGCCTCAGCGGTCATGTGACACAAGTTACAAGTTGTTTGGACACAAATTACGCCACATTTATCATGGCTTCACTGTAAGTCATCTCTAGGGATGTTAGACAGTACTTTTCTTCCTCCTTTTTGTTGGATCACTTTAGTGAATGGGGCTACATCAAGCACAGCCACTATGATATGTACAGTGCTGTGCTTGGTATTCAGTGAAGAGATCACACTACCAAGTGCATGCTGCAAAATATTCAACCAGTTGATCTGTGGGGGTCTTGGGTGTTGGATGACATATTGATAACCTACCTAAGGACAGATTAACACTATATAAGTCCTAGAAAACCCTTTTTATACGTTATTTACAGACATGCAGGATTGTGCTGATGATTGTTATTATTTCTTGTATAGCTTTGCCCTCCGCTGCCCTGATACCTGGAGATGCCGTCACTGTGGAGCTGGGGAGCGAGAGATCAGTGTCATGTGAGGTTAGCAACTACTACCCTAAAGATACCCTAAACATCCGCTGGGTGCGACACGAGAAAGATTCTCCTAAATGTGTAGTCCTGGAGCGAGGAACCTGCACGGGGGAGGCCATTACCAATATAGATGGGACGTTCAATACTACCAGTCAGCTGACCTTATATCCTACACAGGATGATGATGGCTATAAGTACTCATGTGTGGTGAAGCACCGATCTCTGCGCCAGGACCTGATGATGAACTTCACCCTGACAGTAACAGGTGGTTTACTTTATTCTTCCCAAAATGTCAGAAGCCCATAGATGAAAATATTATATAGAATAACATGTGAGCTATAGCCACAGCCAATGGATATTTCACTCTCTGGTCTGTTGGTCGTCACTATTTTGTATCCAGCAGGAGCTGCAAAATGACCTGAAATCCAGATGTATATAGAGACCAAACTAGTCATAGCCCCCTGGAATCTGATTATTATATAATACTGCAATATTGTTCCCTAGTGCTCCAGATATCAACATACCCCAACATCCAACACAGACTATGAATGGTGTAGGTATGTATGGAGGAATCATCCAGCAACGAAACCAGGATATGAAATCAATTCCTTTCTTTATTTCATGTTCGTAGAAAATATATCAAAAAATAAAACATGCAGTCTACAAGGAATAGAAAGCTTGCGTCAGACTGACGCGTTTCGGATATGTCTATCCTTTCTCAAAGTCTGATCATTACTGAGACACAAACCTCCATTTGTAGTTGCTCAAGTCAGCCCTTCACCTGATGTTGATCTAAATTGATGAAGCTTGCTTGTGTGCAAACCACAAATGGTGCGGCAATACCGATAAAAACACACATAAATACAAAGAGTGCACAAATACATACTAGACAAAACAATATAAAAACTTTTACTACATCAATATTAAAAATACACATACTAATTAATTTGAGATTCATCTATCTATACGTATAAGTATTCATACTTCAAATATATTTAGATTAAAGACATACAAAAACGATCCAAAAAGATTTTTTATCTACTGAGCAAGATAACCATTTACAAGCTTCAAATAATTACCTAAAGTCCCTAGAAGCATATAATAATATACACCCCTATGGAATTAATGGATTTTGGTATAAAGAAATGTGCAATACCTAATTAGATCTTGCCACATAAATATCCTGTCTCACTTGTTATTAACCAAAAGACATTCCAAGCAACGGACATAAAAAGAAGAAGAGAATATCCCCTATGCTTTTATGAACACATAGCCAAGTTTTTATAATAAAAACACATATCTTATTGAACAGAATCACATATATCCATTCTTCGCTGTTTCTTGATTCACTGTATGGGTTATTGCCCTCAACAAAGATGGAACCCCAGTCATCATGTGTCCAATTGCGCATGCTCTTAATTCTCAAGGGATTCAACTTCCTGCCCCTAACAAATATGGGGCTCCGTCGGTTCTTAACATTACTGCGCATACTCCAAAAGCCTTCACAAGTTAACGAATCATTAGCCCGGAGCATGTATGCCGTTGTAGCACTAAAAGGTAAGTAAAACATACTGGAATCAATGTTAAGTATGCAGATATATGTATTGAAAGTTTTAAATATACCAACACAAACTACACTCAGTCATTGAGAGATCGTAACCTATGTCAGACCCTTCATGTATATAAGTGTTGACTGCACATGTAATTTAACAATTATGCATATTCTAAGTAAGTACATATGCTTTTAATTGACTCTTTATTGCCGTAAAAAATGCCATAATATATGTTGAAAAAAACCCCATCATAACTTTTTATATTGGTCAATAATGTGCAAGCTACACTTATACTGTTAAGTTACCCAAAACATGGAATACTGACACCAATCTATACATGGAGAACCAGATGTAATTTGTTTACAAATGGGCTGTGCGATTTTTATAGATGTAAACAGTACAATTATTACCCAGAACCATCAAAAGAGCTAATCTTTCACCAATAAACATGAATGTAGCCCATATTACATATCTATAGTTGGTAGATGTAAGATACATCGTTTCTTTGATTGAGACCTTTAGGGAATCGGGTACCCACTTTCCAAATCCAGTACACCTCTCTAATTCTTAATTGGTGTTCCCAATTCCCTCCTCTAAGAGGTTTTTTAACTTCTTCTATACCTTTAAAGTTGAAACCTGTGATGTCCCCAGCATGTTTGATTTTAAAATGCTGGGAGACACCTGTACTTCTGAAATTGCTCACACTCGTGATGTCCTGGATATGTTCGGAAATACGGACTTTCAACATCCTTACAGTACTACCTATGTAACATAGGCCACATTGTTCACAAGTAATCATGTAAACTATATGGCTACTCATACAGTTAATGAAAGATTTAATGCTAAATCTTTGGGTCTGCTCCATATTAAAAAAAATGGTTAGACTTGTTTGCCCATTTACAAACTCCACATCTGTTTGATCCACATTTATGAAATCCCACTAAAGGACCCCAAGTTACAGTTGCAGTTTTGTTGTCTCTTCTAATCAAACTGGGTGAAATGTGATTGCCTATGGTTACACCCCACGATGGAGCAAAATTGCATCCTTGTTTAATTACATTTTTCAATATGGGGTCCTGATACAAAATCGGTAAGTTGTTTTTTATTATGTTGACAATCCTGTCATACTCCAAGCTGTATCTGGTGGTAAAATAAACTCCTTTATCCTCATCCCGTTTATTCTTTCTCTCCTCATAGAGTAGTTTGTCCCTATCGGTACTGTCCGCTATTTTCTTTGCTCTTTCTATAGTCCACTTTGGGTAATTCCGTTGTTTCAACCTTTGTGTTACCACTGCCGCTTCTCTTTTGTATGCCCTCTCAGCTGTGCAATTCCTTTTTATTCTCAAATATTCACCTAATGGCAAAGATTTTTTAGTATGTTTTGAATGCATGCTATTTGCATGCAATAACGTGTTTCCGGCTTGTGGTTTTCTATAATTTTCACTTAGGACTTTACCTGCATTACTGTCTCCTCTCAGGGTGATGTCCAAAAAGTTAATGCTACTGTTACCAATGTTAAATGTAAATTTCAACATACCCCAACATCCAACACAGACTATGAATGGTGTAGTTACTATTATGACCAGATAACAATGGCTACCATCAATTCAACCATCAGTCAGATCTATCTTTGTTTTCATATCAGATTTCTGTAGCTGCACAGTACCAAATACTAACCCCACTCATCTGTAATATATCCAGGAACCCTAGGACTGCTAACCCTCTCCCTCCAGTGTATATATAGCTCTGGATTTATCGGCCTCATATCCTGATGTGATCATTAGATACAAATACAAGTGTCAGTGTGGCCCCTCATCTGTAATATAACCAGGGGCCCCTCCCCCACACTGCACTGCTTGTATATCAGATCTCTTAACCTCCTCTCCAGATATGATTACTATGTATCACAGTACAATGTTGGGCTCATGTCTGGATATTTCTTTCTTTCTTGTGATTACAGAGCGAGAAGATAACACCGGGACTGTTGTCACTGCCGTACTTCTGACGCTTTTCGCTGTGACATTCCTATTATTTGCTGTTTTACTTTACTATCAAGTGTTCAAGAAAGGTGAGACCTGTGTAAGGAGCCGGGTGATCAGTAAGACAGCTTGTCTGTTGCTGCTGTGTGAACACTGAGCAACTATGTGATATTTTAGTTGTCCTTCTCTGTTAGTGTATTCATTGGTTATGATGTATCTCAGTCTATTGCATGGTTGTGTTTTTTTGCTTCTTACAGATCCCCCCGTCCTTTCTGAGATCGTCGGGAGCGATCATCTGACTGACATGACCAGGACAACTCTGACTTGTCAGATTATGAACTTCAAGCCTAAGGCCCTGGAGATCTCTGTCTGTCTGAAGAGAGCTGGAAAAGAGGTGAAGACGATCCACACCTGGAGATCCCCCAGAGACCCAGAATCCTCATCCCGACTGATAATGGATGACAATGGTGGGGATAGTAGTGCGGCTATAGATGTAGAACGGCAGAGTCTGATGAATGGAGATGTCAGTCCTACACAGAGGCCTCTACAGCTGGACATGTCTCCTCCAGTTATAACACCTGATAGACCTCGTCTTCTCCACTGTATTCCATGGCACAGATTCTCTACTTATAGCTGTCAGTGTTCTGTTCACATCAGTCCCAGCTTCTATGGAGACAATGGAGCAGAATTCTCTATACATGTCTCACACCCGGCACTGACAGCATCGGTCTATCAGAAGAGAACATTGCACGTCTCCGGAGGTAAGACTATTCTCCTGTCAAAATTATATAGTATTTAGTTCATTAAATTGAACCATCTCCTGCAATTAGCTTTGGCTCCATAGTCAGTAGTGAGCCTGGTTGTTGACTGTTTTAAGTCAGCAACAACACTATTTTTTTTTCAGTACAGTATAGATGAAAAAGAAAATTGAAGAGAAAAGGTAAAACAGCAAAAAACTAAAGAATCAGAATGATATAATCTCCTGAGTATACAAATATATGGTAAAACTTCCTACGTTTCTCCGAAAATAAGACAGGGTCTTATATTATTTTTCTGCTCCAAAAATGGCTTAGGCCTTATTTTCAGGGGATGTCTAATTTTTTTCCATGAAAAACAATCCACTCACTAGATTGCCCCAAAACAATTAGACTCTGCAAGTGCCAATGGTGGATGGGCTCTCACATACAGATTTGCCTCATTTCTGTCAATGGCGTGTCACTGCCAGGCCCTTGCCATTGCATCAGCATTCCACTGCAGCCAAGTGTAGCAGTCGGCTGTCTCTGGTGACCGGAAGCAGCCACAACGGAGTGATGCCAGCAGGACTACCCGATCTGTATGTGAGCCCAGCACTAGCGGTATACAACCCTTATTGTTGTGGAGTACTCTCTCACTACAGATAGCCCAGCATTCACTATGACTGCTAGCTGTAAAATAATTAGACATATCACCAGTTAAAAAACAAAATTGGGAATGTGATTTTATATGCTGCATGAACGGCTGTATATTAAGATCAAATTCATGATAATGTTTTTAACTAGTTCTGTTGTAGCGAGTACGGCAATCTTAGCAGCACATGGCAGCTCAGTTTTTTTTGTGATTCCAGTTCTTTTAGGAGGTATAAAACCAGAGATCCAGCCATTTGAGCTGACCATATTCTACATATTCACAATACAGATGTGTATGGACTTCCCTAGTAACTGCTCAGAAAGAGGGTTGCTAGGGAGAATATTATAGCCTGTTTTATGATTAACAAGGAAGATAGGAAGGTTAATAAAGTAAATGACTAAAATGGTCAGCAAACACACCCTGCCACAATAGCAAAAAAAAAAAAATGTGAGTTACACTTTAATAATTTTAGTTTTCTCATGGTGGATTAGTTATTTGTAGATTAATATCTTATGTTCTTGCTGTAATGTAGTAACCCCATCATGTAGTGGCTTCTTACGGAGCTTCTGTTCATACACAATAATCAGTCTAAATGAGCAAAGCAGCAGTATAAAACATGGATGAGATATTGTTCAGCAGCCTGAGTCAGGAAGTGGATCTTATAATACCTGAGGTTCAAACACACAATGCGGCTAAGACTCAGTCCACGCACCAACAATGAGAAGATATTTCACAAATGCAGCGTCTTAGTTTCATCACCAAACTTTTGTCTCCCTGTAGTTGCTCCAGCATTATTAAGGATTGTCAGCCCAGTGTACATGACCCACGGGGAGCCGATGACACTGACATGTCCGGTTACTGGATTTAAGCCCAAACCTTTACAAATAACTTGGCTGAAGAAGGATAAGAACGACCAGGAGACAGAAATCATAACCTGGAATTCTAATGCTGGGACTGATGTAAGAAATAATATCCACAAAGTAACTGAGAACGAGCACGAAGACAAGTCCTACAGTGTCCAAAGTGCCTTAAAGATTACACCAACTGTAATGGAAGATAATGGAGCCACATACATATGTAGAGCTTATCATCCCGCAACAGATAAAAGGGTAGAAGAAGCATTGGTCATGGCGGTAACAGGTGAGAGGTCAGAGGATATTAGGTCTTTATAGGAAAGGATAACAGGGACTCATACAAGTGGATGAAAGACGTGAGAACTACACTGGTGCCAGGGGTTACATAACTAATAGCATTAGTGCACGGGTCCATTTAAAGAGAGTGATGGGCAGGTCACTATTTCTATCAGAGCCTCACAAGTTGTAATTGGATCCCCCCCTCACAGAGGCTCATCCCCCAGTCTGAGTCTGGTTTACCTCCAAAACTTATTTTGCTCACTGGTGATTTAGTTATAATTTCTGTTCTTGCTGTAGTGGTCAGAAATCATTTCCATGCACCAGTTTCCAATGAACCAATGGCTGCTGGAAAGGTATGTCTCTATAGTATATCTCAAAACGATACTTTAGCCCGATAGAAGCCCTCATAGTCATATACAGACATAGACATTAAAATCAAAAAGGTTAGACAGCACAACCAAAGTAAATAAATATGTACAGGTCTGCATGCTATATACAATAAAATGGACACCGCAGCACCCTGTACAGTGATATGCAAACATTGAATACAGTTTAGGGTTCCTGCTAAAATATATATATTAAAATATATATAATATATAATAATATATATATATTATAATATATAATAAAATATATATATATATATATACTTTGTTGTGGTGAATGGGCCCTCAAAATTTTATGAAAGAGTACACTAAGTGACTATAGCGGTAATGAAATTCGCAATTCATGTATTCACCATTTACATTTTATGAAAAAAATGAAACCTATAATAACTGATACAGATTCAGGGATACACCTCTGCAGATGAGCTTCAGGTAAAGCCGCAGACAGTGGTCTTTAGGTTGTTGAATGGGGGCAATGATGAGCCTAAAGAGGACAAAATTGAGAAGATGATGCTGTGTCACTCGGATGCCCTTTACTGTGTTTCTATTCATTGCACCCTTGATGTCCATTTGTCATTTATTGCCCCTGTAGTTTTCTGTGATAATGAAAGCTAAAACAACAGCAAATGACCATCAAAGAGACACTGAACAAACAAACCCCAATCCCAATCAGCCTTTTTTTTTTTTATTGGTGACCTATCCTGGAATTTACAGATTGACCGATCATAATGCAAATCACTGGAAGAAATAACAGGAGATGTAGACTGATACCGTGTCTGATAACTCTGTGTGATGTTCCCTCAGCTTTTCCCGTGCTGGATCCTATAAGGCTGGTAGAAGACAAGGTCCACGTGGGAGACAAGATGAACCTGTCATGTAAGATACATTCATTCTACCCCAAACCTATAGAGGCTAAATGGTACACAGAAGATGGACAGTCACTGCCCTCTGATACCACTGATGTCCTCTGTGACCCATCTGGTCTGTACCACGTCACCAGCTCCATGACTTACTCCCCAACATTGAAAGACCTGGGAAAGACAATCACATGTGAAGTGAGACATGAAAGTACTGGAGCCCTGAGAAAAACTACATGGAAACTGGAGGGTCTGGGTGAGTTAAGCAGAGTAATAATCCACTATATACTGTGTGTACTCACTGGTGATAGAACTGAGGTCCACAATCTTTTCTAGATGGTGAATCATTATCAAATATGGAAGGGGGCCATAGTGAAAATTACCCTAGGGTCACATATAAGTAAAATCATGACATCTCTAGGGCTCTGCCATTTCTGCCTCTGTGATCTGGGTGCAACTATAAGGTGTCAACACCACAATACTGCTCAGGCTTGTATTCACTCCTAAGTCTGCAAAGTAAGCACAACACATTGCAGTACATGGTCTATACACCCAGAAATAACAGTACAGGCATGACCAAAGAAGAAAAGGGGGAGGATATGTGTCCAAAACAACTTAAATTGATTTTGGAGTCATGCGAAAGAGGAGATTCTCATCTTTTATACGTCACTAAGTTCTAGTGTATAATACAGTTCTACCTGTGTCGTTTTCGTTTTATCTCTGGTTGATAACACAGGCAGGATTGGGATATTTATGTGTAGGGAGCAGGTTATAGAGCAGGAGGAGCGGAGCAGATTGTATATAGTCAGCTGAAAAGGTTTGGCTTGTTTCTCCATAGTATTAATAGACCTACGTCTACGCCCTTCAATGGTTGGAGTGTGATCCTCCTCTTTCCAGGGTCAGCCCATGCAGAGGACACTTCACTGTTTATGCTCAGTACCACCTCTTCTTCCAGACAGTTATGAGATATGATAATATTATATATTGGTGCTGGCAATAATCCGCCTAGGTTTGCGTTCTGGTTCTACGACATCTAAGTATATGCGCAGTATCCGCAGGTGCGGCCCGGCTTCCCCAATTCCTCCAGCCACCTGCGCGCGCACAACACCCACTTCTCACGCATTCTAGGAGGCCCCCACAACCACCCTTCTGCGTCCCCACATTTCCAGTGCACCCCCCAGCGGACTGACGCCCCCCCTCCAGCAGACTCCCGGACCCCCCCACACTCCATTCTCCCATCTCCAGCAGTCTCCCGGCACCAACCCCCCCCCCCCCTCTCCAGCAGTGTCCCGGCACCCCTCCTCCCCCCTTACCACAGTCTCCAGGCAATAAACCCCGCTCCTTTAGCAGGCTCCCGGCATAGCATTAAACCCCCCCACGCTGTCGGCTGCAGAGGCACTTCCCCCGTCGTACTCACGCAGTATGTGGAGCCGTGAAATGCCGCTACTGTCACTCCCCGCCAGCAGAAGCTAAATAGTGAGGAGGTACGCCGTAAGCACACAGCCGACAGACGCTGCGGAGTCACACACCAAGGCTGCATGGCGGCGGCAGCCCGGAGCAGCGCGACGCCATGTTCCTGAGCCGGCACACTACTATATAGTGCCGCCCACACACTCACGCGATCCTATGGGTGAACGTCTGAAGGGCCTGAGATGACGTCATCTTGGGTCCTTTAGCCCAGCGCGAACATGAATTCGGCGGCTCCGGTAGCGAGGTACGGGTATTTAGCCGCATAGTAAGTAGCCTATGTTTCCTTCCCAGTTCCACTGTATGTGTGTGCAGATTGTGAGGCTAATCCATGCAGGCGTTTTGGTGTGATTGAGGAACAAACATCCAAACTCACAAATATGCAAACATCCAAACACACAAACTTTTACAGTACAGACCAAAAGTTTGGACACACCTTCTCATTCAAAGAATTTTCAGTATTTTCATGACTATGACAATTGTAGATTCGCACTGAAAGCATCAAAACTATGAAGTAACACATGAGGAATTATAGACTTAACAAAAAAGTGTGACACAACTGACAATCTGTCTTATATTCTCGGTTCTTCAAAGTAGCCATCTTTTGCATTGTATACTGCTTTGCACACTCTTGGCATTCTCTTGATGAGCTTCAAGAGGTAGTCACGTTCTCACTTCACAGGTGTGCCCTGTCCGGTTTAATAAGTGGGATTTCTTGCCTTATAAATGGGGTTGGGACCATCAGTTGTGTTTTGCAGAAGTCAGGTGGATACACAGCTGATAGTCCTACTGAATAGACTGTTAGAATTTGTGAGTTCAGCGCACTGTCAGTTTCCCGATCTGTGCCCCAGGTGAAGAGCTAGCGGTGTCGGTACCGTATCTCTTCACAGTCAGAAAGGCGTTCCTGACAGACTGGAACGTCCTTCTTCACAGCAGCGCCTAAAGCCCTGTACTGTGTGATCTGGGAAGAATGCCCCCCCTCCTGATAATATTCGTCTATGGATGACTACTGTGAGCAGAGGGAGGGGGCAACGTAGGGTGCTGTCAATAAAAAGCCTTAGGTTAATTTACAGTCAGTGAATGGGGGCTACTCTCACGACAGATATTTTGACAATACGTGGTCATGGACCATGGTCATGGTCATGTCCCATTTTCTGCTGTTTTCACGGATCCCTCCATACATTGAAATGTATAGGGGATCCATGAAAACAGCCGTGAAAATGAAAGTTTTTCATGGCCATTTTGCACTACTTTCGTGTACATCTAGCCTTAGGGTTCATTCACATGCTTTTCTGCCTGTCAAAAAAAAATACATTTTTAACACTGATTGAAAATGCAAAACGTGTGGTGTCATAAACTGCATGCGTTAAACTTATGTCACAGGTTTGCAATAGTTTTCGATCAAGGTTTGAGGCAGACTTTACCCCAAACATTGCCAGCTGAAAATGTAAAGAAAAAACAGACATGCTGCCGACTTCAGATCCGCCTTGTGTGGCAGTTTATGAATAAAATATTTTTTTTTACATATATCTCTGATGGATGAAGTTTCTTTTAAACAGCAAGCGATTTATATTGATTAGAAAATTAGTTCACTTATATTATATATAATATGGTTATTGCTTCGCATCAAAACACGTGGCCCATTCTACACTATATGACATCACTGTTATACTATATGGTATATCACACATGGCTGACTCCATACTGTACTTTATACGTAATTTTATTTTCTGTCTTGCAGTTTCTGCACCCAGTGTTTCTGAGATTTCTTGTTCTCCTTCAACTCCTAATCCTGGTGACATGGTGACCTTATCCTGTGATGTCAGTGATTTGTATCCTCCTGAGTTTAATGTTCAGTGGCATAAAGGCCGTGATAAGATATCACAAGATAACTACAAACAAACAGAGTCTAAGCCCTACCAGGGACCCATAGAGGTGAAGTTTCCAGCAGATCCTGGATGTCATGAGCAGGATTTCCGTATGGAGCTGAATCACCAAGGAAAGACTATTGAAAGAAAATACAGACTGATCCTGGGAGGTAACTATCAGACCTGTTATGTACTGGGGATGAACTGGCCATTTTATGTTTCATGCTATTCCTGCTGTTCTGATCATTGTGTAATGAAATAGTGTAACAGACCATGATGGGGATTTTAGTCCTGTGCAGGTTTAGTACGCTGCACAGAGGCTTCTGCTTGGCATTTGCAGCGCTGTATTCCCATACAGAACATGTTTTGTATTATCTTCACATGTTCTCATTTCCTCCAAACACATCAGAACGACCCTGTTCTATTACCTCTTCTGTCATACTTCATGGGAACAATGTCCTGCTGCATCTCACTGGGGGCAGATCATATTATAGAAGGAAGTGACCTGTGCCATATGGCAGAAGGGGGAGCTAGGCCTGCACCCCATATAACCTGCAGTCAGCCCCAAGATTAAAGGGAGTAGTGGTGAATATTTAAGTTACTTTTTGACAAAAAATGTAAATGTCTTCTCAGGACATTCGAGTCTTCCAGTTCTTGGTGACATCACCAGTGATCCCAGTAACCCCAGCTATGGACAGTCTGTGACTCTGGGCTGTAAGGTGACAAACTGTAATCCTCAAGACACAGAGGTCAAATGGTTAAAGGGTGAGAAACCTCTGAAGAAGGGACAAGGAGTAGAGAAGAGAATTCCCGAGAAGGACGGGTCAGTATCCTGCTCACTCCAGATCACAGCGACTGCTCTGGACTACGGGAGACCCTACACCTGCTGTGTGATACACAAGGGCAGGATAGTCAGGAAAAACATTTATTTAACACTCCCAGGTAAGAAACTTCTAATTGTCTAAAATGCAGAGCCCTAGAGGTGGCTTTGCTGCACTGTTTGTGTAATTATAGGGTAGTAAGGAGATTTTGGAGGAAAGTTCAGGACTACATTCATAGAAAGCTTAAAATACAGTTTTGTTTGAGACTGGAGTGGGCTTTATTTGGTATATGTACTCAATGTGACATTCATAGAATTGCAAAATATCATAAATAATAGCTCTTGCATGACACCTTCAAACTTACAGACTGGTATCTGAAACTGCTCATAAATGTGCTTATAGAAATCTAGGGAGGATCGTAGATAAGAAACAGGCTGAGCCGGTCCCCGAAATAGTAAAGGGTTGGAGGGTGACATTCAAAGTTAAGTTATGTTGTCTATTTGTTTTCTTTTTGAATCCTGAGATCTTATCTTGCCATTGTTCTGTGAGATATGCACAAGACTATTTTGCAGGTATGAAGAGTCCTGTTGTAGGATCTCTTGGACTATAGATGATACGTAGCATAATTGGAAATGGACTCGCTTTTACATGTACATGTACAATATTGTATGTGCTCACAAATGGTTATAGCCTTTTATGTTGTTTGTTATGCTTAGAAAAAAAATACCTTGTACCTTACCTTATGGGAGAACACAATGATCATAGAAAGGAGAAGTAAAGATTACTATGCCTGTATGTACCAGATTGTTTTATGGCACTAGCAATGCCTAGGGGTCTGAAGGTGGCTAAAAATATTGAAAAGGTAAACATCTAGGTATCTTCGCTTATAAAGGGTGTCTGCCACCAGGGTGAAGCATGTTAAATCAGCAACACACTTAGATAGGTAAGGCTTACTCAAATACAACTCTTTAATACCCATGAAAATGTGTGCCTCCATTGCAGAGATATTCATTTATTTTAGAATATGCAAATGAGTCATCTGGAGCACCAAGGGCAACTCCATTGCTACACCCCATTCTGCTGTAATATATCCTGCTTCCCCCTCTCTTCTTTTAGTGATAGGGCCAGGGAGCTATGCTGAACTCTTGCCTGGCCATGTGGAACATAGAAGTTTGGAGCAGTGGCGCACATAAGATACATATAGTTTATCACCTTTTTTTAATAAAACATTTAGAACTTTTTTTTTTCAACGCAAACTATCTTGTAACACATGTATGTCCATCCAAGAGGAAAGGTAAGTAAGGACACACATGTGCAATCCTGCAGATAACCATAATCATAATAGGGACAATTAGATGGATATCATAATTTGCCATGACAAATTGCTTTACTCTGTCAGCCTCCATTATTGGTATTGACACCCCTGTGCCTATAATATCAGCAGAGTAATTACTGTGTGAGAGGATTACAGGCACGGCTTGTGAGGTCTCCTCGCCCCGCAGTGCACAGGTGAATGGACTAATCCTTCTCTTTCTTGGTCTCTTGTTACAGATAAACCTCCAGTGTTTTCAGCGATATCTGTGCGACCGGAGAGACCTGTTGCAGGGAAGGAAGCCGAGTTTACAGTGACCATATCTGGATTCACACCAGAGATCAAAGTGAAATGGTATAAAGACTTCAGCACATTTTCCAGCGATTTCATCACCACATCAGATCTACAGATCGGAAGGGACTCTCTATGTACTTGTTCCAGCACCCTGAGGTTCACTCCACAGCCCAATGACCATAAAGCGTTCATCCGCTGTGAGGCGACCCATTCTGTCACTAAGAAAGTCCATGAGCAGACGTACACCCTGAACCTCGCAGGTAGGATCACTGTATGTCCACAAACTAGAAATACACATATAGTGTAAGAGCAGATTATTGTATGATCACACGGAGGGTGCCCTCGAGTGGACAGTCTGTCCATAAAAATGCTCTATATGTCTCAAGTAGATTCCTGGATTGTCATCTCATATACTTTAGCACTTCTCACACATTGCTTTTTCTGTTAATAGGAAGAACATCAGATGAAGCTGGAAAACATTCAACACCCACCAAGCCAGACTTGGGTAAGTGACAGACATGCATAGATGATAATTGAGGTGTTACCAGTCAGCGACCACCATCAGATCCACTGAAATCTGAGTATGGAGGGGAATCCAGAGAGGAAGGAATCATAAGTTTAGTTCTTTGTTCTGTAGAACAAATTTGAGCGGATGGCAGCAGACTTATAGAATGAAGTTTTATGCTTGGCTGAGAGATATAAAGAAAAAACTGAGATAAAGAGATGAAGGTAGAAACAGCATGTCAGTGATGAAAGGGAGAATGAAGCATTATATTAGAACAAGGTATGGTGGGATCTTTGTAGTGATATGCCCGTAACTCACAGAGAAGGTCAGGAAAGGTGAAACACTATTAAAAAAAGCAAACCAAAAAACATACTCACCCAGCTCCAGTGTCCATTGCCACTGTCTGTTCAGGTGTGTGCTGCGAATTTGCTGCCAGTAGTCCTGTTCCACATGTGACCACCAGATGGAATGGATCAGGTGACGTCACTCACATACATCACCGGGCCCTTTCTTGTGGCTGCTGAGGCCAGTGATTGACCTCTGCAGTCAGGTGCAGCATAGGACTTCCTGTGGCTACTTCACTCCACACACCCAAACAGAGTATTTATTATTATTTTTATTTTTTTTATGGTTCACCTTTCACGTCCTCCTCTGTGAATTGTTAAATGCCCTGATAACTCCTTTAAAAAAGTCAGGTCTGCTTCAGTTTATCACACACCCACCAGTACTGTCATGTCATCTTACCTGTTGGAGCAGGGGTAGGGAACCTTCGGCACTCCAGCTGTTGTAAAACTACAACTCCCAGCATGCACACTTACTTTGCTGTTCTTGGAACTCCCATGGAAATGAATGGAGAATGTTGGGAGTTGTACTTTCACCGCAGCTGGAGTGCCGAAGGTTGCTAACCCTGTATTAGAGTATTGATTGGATTTCTCGTTTACTTTTGATAGAGTATAGCTGATAACTTGTGGATTATATATTACAGTAGAAATATCAGTCTACAGAAAAGTCCTCCGTATGTCCATAATATCTGTTCCCTAGCTGAGCTGCATTATGGCCCCCACAGGGCTGTCACTCAGATTTCCTACAGGCAAACAATGAAGAACTTGTCTCATTGGTTTATACTTATTAAGCATTTTCTGATCTGGGGAGAGCACACTTTATAATAATAATAATAATAATAATAATATGTAATGATGACTCTAGACAAGAAAATGAAGCTGCAGAATTTATTGTCCTTTCTCTTCTTTCCCCCTCAGGACCTCTAAAACTTCGACTGAGAACAAAAGGCATTCAGTGCCTGACGGAGAGTCCACGGGTGGGGGATAAAGTCACACTTACATGTTATGTCAATGGATGTGACACAGATTATTCTGAGTTTGCTTGGAGGAGAGGAATGTATCCTATTGATGGTGACATAAAGAACGAGAATCTAGAGGACGGATCCGGCAGCTTCTCCACAGTCACATTTACAGCACAGGAGACTGACAGAGACTGCAGAATCACATGTGAGGTGAATTATAACTATGAGACACTAGAAGAACATTTCACTCTGAAGCTTCTATAAAAATCTACAGGAGTCAATGAGGGACACTCATCACTGTGTATACACCTGCGGTAAATGACAGTGAATATAGACAAGGGGACAAGGCCACCTGAGTACTGCAGAAATCTTATCCAGATCCGTGTGGAGCCTTTTTTAGAAGTTATTTCTACAATCTACGGTAAAGGTGATTTTTCCAGACCAGCATTGCCAAAACAGTCCTTGACACGGAGTCTAGTGTAGCTACAACCTCAGCTTGTTATTTCTTGAACACTTCAGGAGAATCTACATATTGCTCTGGTGACTACTCAGGTCTTGTTTTGCTGGTCTTGGGGAGGAACAGACAGTAGGTAATCATTGAGGTTGTGATTGTGATGGACAGTCCTATAGATCGGGGTAGAACATTCCACAGTATGGCTGATGTGCAGGGTAAATAATATCCATTTGAAAGTATTCCACCTTTGTCATACAATTGCAAGACATTTACTGGATGTAGACGAGCAAACAAAAAACGACTCTGAAGTATCTTCAAAATTTTACAGTAATAGTGACCCCTTGTGGCAGCCTGGCAGAATTACCAATATATGAGAAACACTACTGTAAAATATGCAAATAAGACCTCATTGCTGAAAAGAGAAATTTGCTCTTAGTGCCACCTATTGGAAGGTGGCTCCTTATAACTTAAAGGGGTATTCCCATGTACATAATCATATCTATACTTGTTTTTCAGAGAAGCCAAAGGACATAATCGGGGAATTATAGTCAAGCCAGTATAAGTACTCTAAGAGTAAGAGGTTCCCAACTGTAGATAAGCGTTTCAAGATTTTTGTTGATGATGATTCTCATCAGTGCAGAGCAGGGTGCTACCTGGCAGGGTGAGAGTTCCTGACGTGGGTCAGAAGGGGTAATGTCTAAGATGTCCCTCCACCCCTAATGAGAGACAATAGTGTGTTGATAACAACATGTGCCCAAAGCAGTTGGCTCCATGCCCTGTATATTGGCCAGCCCCAGTACTGCAGTTGTGATCGGTCTTTGCTGCGGCAACTGCCAGTTTGCATCTCCAGAGTAGGTGGAGGCTTTTTAACCCATTGATTTCAATGTGTAGCGCGCGTAAGACGGCACCCATTGAAGTCAATGGGATTCTGTTTTACAGCGCTCACTCTGACACGTGTTTACATGTCAGAATGAGCGGTGCGTTACTCCGTGGGAACGGAACCTTACTTTTTAAGGGGTATGTTTAGCCAAAGACTACTAAATTAGCAGCAACATTCATAACATTTGCATTTCTTCAGATAAACCATTACTAAACTTGTCTTTCCTGCAGAAATGGTGAATTTAGGCAATTCTACATTTCTCTTACATCATAGACTGAACATAAGTCTTAAGGCTGAATCCCTACCTTTCTTGAACGGTGAAATCTTCCATTTGGGAAGCAGAGGAGGTAACGTTGATTCAGCACAGTCACTAAGAGATGAGCTGGAAATGTAATAATCCAAAACAGCACAAGGATGAAGCTCTTACAGTCTCAGCATTGGGCCGCTATGATGGATACAGCCTGCGTGGGTTTTTTTTTTCTTGCAGAGAGTAAATGCTGCCTGAGAATTATAATTCCATTGAAAAGTATTGGAGCTTCGGCAGCCCTTCATGAAGCCATTGCATGGAATGAATTTCTTTAGGTGAGGTGTGACCCCGCTCTAACATGTCTTACATATTCTTGTAGAACTGTGAATATATCCATAGAGCATAAACACCAATAGAGCGGACCAATGGAGATGCCACATTAATGGAGGTATTATGTGCAAGTTTTTTCCTACACCATTGTACCTGCCTATTACCACCGCTGCGTGGTCACTACAGGATTTGGGGAACAGTAAAGCTATTTTCTCTAAAAATATTTTAAATTGATTAACAATGACATCCGAATAAGTCAGCACAAATGTACCCGTGGCCCAGCGCCATTATCTGTACCATTTCCTGAGTCTCTGTGATATCGGGAGATCACACACCGACCTCTGTATCCTTCATTATCTGTGCCAGACGCAGATGTGCCCAAGAGTGTGAGGATGAATATTCTCTTCTGTGATTTCATTACTTCCGATGGATTTCATTATTGTCATCACAGGTTTCAATCTTCATTCAGACATTTTTCTTTTACTTTTGTATACATTGTCCTGAACAGATTCGGGCCCAGTATTATTCAGATAATGATGCCTTATGCTCCACTAAATGTGTTCTGCATCTTCTTACCATTGTTACTGCCAGGCTTGTTGGACTCACTGGATCACAATCACTAGATCACAGTCGCTGGATCACAGTTGCTCTTACTACTGTAGGTGTTATCTTCACGATCACGGAGCATTACTAGTATCTGCCTTCATCTTTTCGCTATTTCTCTCACGTAGTGACTTGGCATTCTTACAATATCTGAAGACGCTTGCTTGCTTTTTTAATAGGCTGAGACTCCATAACTAATCTAAAAAAACACAAAATAAAACTGCTATCACATAGATTAGAGATGGAAATCCTATCTATATACCTGCATTAACAGACGAGTCCTGGCATCTTAACAAATTGGTCTTGCTTCTGAAATAGCCCCTAGGAGAGGCAAATGCAGAGCAGCCACCAAGCAGGTATAACAAAGGGCACATGTTCATGTAGTGATAGGCATATGTGGCCGACAATACTGTATATATACTCTATAACTGTGCGAGGATTGTCAGCTGTATGTACCTAAGGCTACACGACTATACACCCTAAGCAGTACAGAGTAATTATTGTGCCGGTGTATCTGACTCTGCCCAGACACTAATAAGCCACTTAACTCAATTACAGTATCTGTTAACTAGGTCCTGACTAATGGCATAGAACAGGTTAACAGACAGTAACTGTGACTGATGTCACTAAAAATAATAATGCACTTGTTGTACAGCGTCTCCAGACAGACTCGCTCCTCAGCCTGTACTACAATATAATGTAAAAATGCTGCTGCACACACTGATTTGCTAAGGGTATGGTAAGTTTATTTACATAAATTAGACAATCGTTGTGCCATGGACATGTAGCAATAAGCAAAAAGGAAAACAATAGATCAAATAGGTAATATATCTATATACCAACACAGTGCAGCGGGAGCCTAAGCCCGGGGTGGTAGTGCTACTTGTAGTTCACCACAGTGACTTCTAATGCTGGGAAAAGAATTGTGCAGGTTGGGGTTTTTTTGTGTTATTTGCTTCTACAGGCATCACTGCGCCCTCAGCACAGGACAGTCACTGAGCGGCAAGGACTGTGGTGTAATATCACCATACTTGTGGTACATCCTCTCATCTCAATGCTGTGGCTCTATGATCACAGAAGACATCAGATAACTTCTAGAAGGAATATATAAAGATGTAACAGTCCTGGATAATGGAGAGTGCAACAGGAATCACTAGGGGGCGCTCATACATGTAGTGGGCATTGTTCTGTGCCTTCATGTTATATCAGGGACACCAGGTCTCCATCTTATATCAGTGACACCAGGAGGCCATCTTATATCAGGGACACGGCGCCTCCATCTTATATCAGGGACACGGCGCCTCCATCTTATATCAGTGACACGGTGCCTCCATCTTATATCAGTGACATCAGGCGGCCATCTTATGTCAGTCACACCAGGCGGCCATCTTATATCAGTGACATTGGGTCTCCATCTTATATATCAGTTCTCCTAGTTCTTACCTCCACTATGGAGATATTTCCTGTCAGCACATATCTGTCTTCTGCCTGTTATGGAGGTTTATACTGGGACGTATAATTCTCCTCACACAGGTTACCTCAGAGACACCTCAGGCTTGTGCTCTGCAGACTCCGCCTCCTCCTCTCTCCTCAGGAGACATTGGGTCTCCATCTTATATCAGTGACACCAGGCGGCCTCCATCTTACATCAGTGTCACCAGGCAGCCATCTTATACCAGTGACATTGGGTCTCCATCTTATATATGAGTTTCCCTAGTTCTTACCTCCACTATGGAGATATTTCCTGTCAGCACATATGTCTTCTGCTTGTTGTGGAGGTTTATACTGGGACTTATAGTTCTCCTCACACAGGTTACCTCAGAGACACCTCAGGCTTGTGCTCTGCAGACTCCGCCTCCTCCTCTCTCCGCTTATCTTATTACACACAACATGGCGGCTGTCAGGCTCACTACACTATTGTACACACCTCCCTGCAGTATAATAAGTCAAGTCACTGACCTCGCCCTGTTTGGCCCCTGCCCAGTCACACTATAATATTTCTTCATTGTGGCCCCACAGTCCACTCTGGTCCATAAGTTCAGTAGCTTGGAATCAGCAGGCGGCCATCTTATACCAGTGTCACCAGGCAGCCATCTTATACCAGTGACATTGGGTCTCCATCTTATATATGACTGGGTTATCAGTTCTCCTAGTTCTTACCTCCACTATGGAGATATTTCCTGTCAGCACATATGTCTTCTGCTTGTTGTGGAGGTTTATACTGGGACTTATAATTCTCCTCACACAGGTTACCTCAGAGACACCTCAGGCTTGTGCTCTGCAGACTCCGCCTCCTCCTCTCTCCACTTATCTTATTACACACAACATGGCGGCTGTCAGGCTCTGTACACTATTTACACACTTCTCTATAGTATAATAAGTCAAGTCACTGACCCTGCCCTGTTTGGCCCCTGCCCTGCACACTATAATGTTTCTTCATTGAGGCCCCACAGTCCACTCTGGTCCCTAAGGTCAGTGGCTTGGAACCAGCAAGCAGCCATCTTATATCAGTGACACCAGGCGGCCATCTTATATCAGTGACACCAGGCGGCCATCTTATATCAGTGACACCAGGCGGCCATCTTATATCAGTGACACCAGGCGGCCTCCATCTTATATCAGTGACACCAGGCGGCCTCCATCTTATATATGACTGGGTTATCAGTTTCCCTAGTTCTTACCTCCACTATGGAGATATTTCCTGTCAGCACATATCTGTCTTCTGCCTGTTGTGGAGGTTTATACTGGGACGTATAATTCTCCTCACACAGGTTACCTCAGAGACTCCTCAGGCTTGTGCTCTGCAGACTCCGCCTCCTCCTCTCTCCTCAGTAATCAGACTCCGCCTCCTCTTCTCTCCTCAGTAATCAGACTCCGCCTTCTCAGTAATCAGACTCCGCCTCCTCACACTTTCTATTAGTAAAGATGAGGACAAGAACATGGCGGCTGTCAGGCTCACTACACTATTGTACACACTTCCATATAGTATAATAAGTCAAGTCACTGACCATGCCACTGCCCTGTCACACTATAATGTTTCTTCATTGTGGCCCCACACATCAACAAAAATTGGTGAAATGCAGCCCGTCATGCTGTGCACTTATATTTTTGACTGGCCACAACTAAGATTTTTCAACAGAATTGATTGGTTCGTTGGCAGACCGGGCCTACCAAGTGTAAGGGCCCTATATATATAAAAAAAAAAAACCTGTATACCTGGAGAATTGGGAAACATACGTCAATTGTCACTGGAAAAGCCAAACCCTCAATAATATAATATTACACTATCATCACACTAGTATGACAGCCCTAGTACACTGTTACTACTGTATCATCACACTTATTACACTATTATTACATTAGCATCAAAATGTTACTACACCACTATCACACTATTATCACACTACTATGACACTATTATTATATTGTTACTACACTATCATCACACTATAACCACATTATAGACACACTATCACCAAACTTATATCATGGTCACACTATGATCACAGATCAGGATGGTGAATCTGCAGTATTGTACATTATTATCACATTATTATCCTATATTATACTATTGCACTAGTATTACACTGCTAGTACACTGTTACTGCACATCAGCACATTATTCACATCATTATTACACTATATTATTATATTACACTATTACGCTATCATAACACCTATTATAACAGTAACATCAACATATTCCACTATAATAACACAATCACAATATTATTACACTACCTTTGCATTTCTAATACACTATCATCACATTGTTACTACTTTATTATGACATGGTCGTTACAGTGCCATCACACTATCATCACATTGTTATTGTTATCATTTTAATCAGATAATTTTGTTATTAACAACAAATCTCAGTTTCCATTTTCATACAACAAGAGACGGGAAAAAACACTGTAGATATCATCACACTATTATCACACTGCTCATATAATATCATCACACTTATGTATCATTACACTAATGTTACACTACTATCACACTATTATAAATCTGTTATTACACAGTTAGCCTACTATTATTACACTGTCATCACACTTAGGGAGCGTTCACACTACCGTCTGTGTCCGACAGGTAGTGTCCGCTCCTAGTGTCCGTTCAAAATCTGGCACGGACATTAGGAGCGGACACTAGCTGTGTCCGTGACACTTGTCATTTATTTAAATGGCGATCGGGTGCATTCTTTTGCACTCTGTGCCCTTCCTTCACTGTCCGCAAGTAAAGATGTCCGACTTTTCAAGCGGACAGAAAAAACCTACATGTCGGGTTTTTCTGTCCGCTTGAAAAGTCAGACATCTTTAAATGCGGACAGTGAAGGAAGGGCATGGAGTGCAAAAGAACGCACCTTATGCCCATTTAAATAAATGACAGGTGTCCCGGACACAGCTAGTGTCCGCTCCTAATGTCCGTGCCAGATTTTGAGCGGACACTAGGAGCGGACACTACCTGTCGGACACAGACGGTAGTGTGAACGGCCCCTTATTACACTAATGTTACACTATTATCATTGTCTTATTACACTATTATAGTTCTGTTATTATACTTTCATCACACTATTATTACATTATTGTTACACTGTTATTACAGTATCGTCACACTATTATAGTTCTGTTATTACACGAGATTACACTCCTATTACATTATCACTGCTGCCATATTATTATCACACTACAAACTGTAATTGTACTATGACCACAGTATTGTTATCCAATCCTTACACTATTATCACTGTATTATTACACTATTATTGTTCTGTTATTACACTATTATTACACTGTCATTACACTATCATCACACTATTTTTACTTTTATAGTTGTATTATTGCACAGTGATAATCTTATTATATTATCACTATTACTGTATTATTAACACACTGTCATCAAACTATTATTGTACTACCAACACACTATTATCACAAATCAGGATGGAGATTCTGCAGAAATTTTCATTATTATTACATTATATCTCACTATATATTTTTTTATTACTAATATACAGAACATGCGTGTATGAGTGTATATATATATATAGACAGGTATATACAGTCCTATGAAAAAGTTTGGGCACCCCTATTAATCTTAATCATTTTTAGTTCTAAATATTTTGGTATTTGCAACAGCCATTTCAGTTTGATATATCTAATAACTGATGGACACAGTAATATTTCAGGATTGAAATGAGGTTTATTGTACTAACAGAAAATGCGCAATATGCATTAAACCAAAATTTGACCGGTGCAAAAGTATGGGCACCTCAACAGAAAAGTGACATTAATATTTAGTACATCCTCCTTTTGCAAAGATAACAGCCTCTAGTCGCTTCCTGTAGCTTTTAATCAGTTCCTGGATCCTGGATAAAGGTATTTTGGACAAACAATTCAAGTTCAGTTAAGTTAGATGGTCGCCGAGCATGGACAGCCCGCTTCAAATCATCCCACAGATGTTCAATGATATTCAGGTCTGGGGACTGGGATGGCCATTCCAGAACATTGTAATTGTTCCTCTGCATGAATGCCTGAGGATTTGGAGCGGTGTTCTGGATCATTGTCTTGCTGAAATATCCATCCCCGGCGTAACTTCAACTTCGTCACTGATTCTTGAACATTATTCTCAAGAATCTGCTGATACTGAGTGGAATCCATGCGACCCTCAACTTTAACAAGATTCCCGATGCCGGCATTGGCCACACAGCCCCAAAGCATGATGGAACCTCCACCAAATTTTACAGTGGGTAGCATGTGTTTTTCTTGGAATGCTGTTTCTTTTTGGACGCCATGCATAACGCCTTTTTTTATAACCAAATAACTCAATTTTTGTTTCCAAAATGAAGCTGCCTTGTCCAAATGTGCTTTTTCATACCTCAGGCAACTCTATTTGTGGCGTACGTGCAGAAACGGCTTCTTTCTCATCACTCTCCCATACAGCTTCTATTTGTGCAAAGTGCGCTGTATAGTTGACCGATGCACAGTGACACCATCTGCAGCAAGATGATGCTGCAGCTCTTTGGAGGTGGTCTGTGGATTGTCCTTGACTGTTCTCACCATTCTTCTTCTCTGCCTTTCTGATATTTTTCTTGGCCTGCCACTTCTGGGCTTAACAAGAACTGTCCCTGTGGTCTTCCATTTCCTTACTATGTTCCTCACAGTGGAAACTGACAGGTTAAATCTCTGAGACAACGTTTTGTATCCTTCCCCTGAACAACTATGTTGAACAATCTTTGTTTTCAGATCATTTGAGAGCGGGCTGTCCATGTTCGGCGACCATCAAACTTAACTGAACTTGAATTGTTTTGTAGAAAGAAATGGTCCAAAATACCTTCATCCAGGATCCAGGAACTGATTAAAAGCTACAGGAAGCGACTAGAGGCTGTTATCTTTGCAAAAGGAGGATGTACTAAATATTAATGTCACTTTTCTGTTGAGGTGCCCATATTTTTGCACCGGTCAAATTTTGGTTTAATGCATATTGCGCATTTTCTGTTAGTACAATAAACCTCATTTCAATCCTGAAATATTACTGTGTCCATCAGTTATTAGATATATCAAACTGAAATGGCTGTTGCAAACACCAAAATATTTAGAACTAAAAATGATTAAGATTAATAGGGGTGCCCAAACTTTTTCTTAGGACTGTATATATACAGAGAGAGAGAGAGAGAGAGAGAGTATTTATATATTTATAGACAGATATATACATATATATATATATATATATATATATATATATACATATATACAGTATATATATTTGTATCTCAATAGTACGACTGCCAGAGACGAGAATAACTACTGGTTATCATTCCTGTCTCCGCTCACTTCACCGCTATCATCCATTGCCATGTTGTGAATCACGTCCGCTCTCTCAGTCGCACACCCAGCACTCAGCGCTCTGCAGTGTCACCAATGATGTGAGGGCTGAATGTGGATATCTTTGGATCCATCATCTTCTAGCTCAGTACGTGATGGCGAGCAGGTTTAGTGCCAGGCCAAACCGTGATATAGTGCAGAATTATCACAACCAACATTATATCGAAAACAAAGAAAGACATGGACTGCACATCCCAGTATACTACATTGATCTCTGCTTCTAAGCAAAATCTACAATCTCTAAAGGGGTTGTCCAGGATAACCTTTTTTTTTTTTTTTTTGCAAGGAGGTGGAAAAAACCCCAAAGAAGAACAACCCATACTTACCTGTCCCTGTTGCTCCAGTGCATCCCAGCACAGTCCAGTTATATTTTTGGACCTTAATACACTCAGTGGGGACAGTTGTGTGCCATGGGGTTCTTCATATAAGGGAATGGCAACCACAGAAGTCTAAACTGATGCTTGCAGTTCCTTATCTGCACTAAAGCACCTTGACCCACTGTCCTGCCCCAATTACAGGTGATGGTACATGGAGTGGTGTAGCTATAGGGGTGCAGCAGTAGAGGTTGTTACCAGGCCTTGGACCCTGAGATTCCCAAAGGTCCTTCTACCACTTGAAATATACCTCTATTCTAAATGGCATATGGAAAAACATAAACTCTTAAAGGGGTTATCCAGTTTCCAAAATTAACTGCAGATGAATCCACAGCAGTACTGAATACTCACTATTCCCTTGTGCACCCTTTGCTTGTATATATTTTACTCACTGCTCCTTGTATCACTGTTATTTACATTCAATTTATCTGTGGACAAACTACATTTCCCATGATTCATCTGCCTGCTCTCACTCTATGTACCCCTCCCTTCTCTCATGTGTGCAAATTTCTTCCTTGGGGATGTTTAATGTATCACTTCTTCAGTACGTGCAGCATTGCTCTTTTCCACATATCTGACCAGGCAATAAATCATTCCCATGAATGACTTCAAGGAACAAGGAGGTCACAAGCTAAGTGACGTTTTGTTTGCTGGCTGAACTGCTCATGGGGAGGGGGGTTGTGAGCTTGCAAAGGAAACTTCACAGCTGTGATCAATGACCTGACAATAAATCAGATAGACAATGCTGATTTAAACAGAATATATATTGGGAAGTGTTTTGCATTGGTGTATCCTGTTATGGGGTGGAATGGAATAAGTGGAGCCAATGAGAACCAAGATATCGGGAGTCACTAACTTGGCCGTTTCTTGGGACAGGGCCATGTTGTCAAAAGCTAGAAACTTAAAAGGGGTTTTCTAGGAACATAAAAATCTAAATATGGTGGTCTTGTAACCCACCTACCTGTAATCCGGGAGCTCTGCCAATCCACAGGTCCAGCTGAGAGCGCTCGACTCTCCACGTGACTCTGCTCGGCGCTCTTCTCAGTGCAGTTATTGTATATGGCACCTGGTGCTATCCTTGTGATCTCTATTGGGGTTAACCAGAGTGTCTATAGTCAAGTCACATGTGCTCCAACTCCTCTGACATAAGTAATCCTACAGATCCTATTAATATTATAAATGTGAAAGTTTGTGAGTTTGTGGGTTTGTGTGTTTGGATGTTTGCATGTTCGGATGTTTGTTCCTCAATCACGCAAAAACCGCTCCACCGATTTGGCTGAAATTTTCCACAAACATAGTTAATACACCCGATTAAACAATAGGCTACTTTTTGTCACAATAGCGCACATACGTTTTTCCCAGGACCCCCACAAAACCCAAACTCACACCACTATCTCTGCAATCTCACACACTTTGGACCCCGATTTGGCTGAAATTTTCCACAAACATAGTCCCTACACTCGATGGCGCAATAGGCTACTTTTCGTCACAATAGCGCACATACGTTTTTCCCAGGACCCTTTGGATGTTCGGATGTTTGGCGGTCAATCACGCAAAAACCGCTCCACCGATTTGGCTGAAATTTTCCACAAACATAGTCCCTACACTCGATTGCGCAATAGGCTACTTTTCGTCACAATAGCGCACATACGTTTGTGCCAGGACCCCCACAAAACCCAAACTCACACCACCATCTCTGCAATCTCACACACTTTGGACCATAGCAAGCCACAAAATTCCTATTGCCCTCTACAGCCTCGCCCCTAACCCCACACAATCACATATACATATACTTTACCACTTTGCCCCTCACCTTATCGATTCTCCAGGAGGCTCTCTTTAACGCTCCGGAGCAGCCATGTTTGCCCCCACCACTCTGACAATCCGCGACACCGCCCACCCATGTCAATACCCCTAGGTGGTCTAATAAATGCAAAAAAAAAAAAAAGTTTAAAAAAAGTAAAAAAAATTTAAAAAAAAATAAATAAAAAGGATTAAAAATTCAAATCACCCCCCTTTCCCTAGAACACATATAAAAGTAGTTAAAAACTGTGAAATACATACATGTTAGGTATCCGCGCGTCCTAAATCGCCCGCTCTACAAAGTTATACAAATATTTTTCCTGTTCGGTAAACGCCGTAGCGGGAAAAATGGTCAAAAGTGCCAAACTGCCATTTTTTCACTGTTTTGATTCTGCTAAAAATTTGAATAAAAAGTGATCAAAGCAATAACATTTCCCAAAAATGGTAGAACTACAAAGTACACCCGTTCCCGCAAAAAAATACGCCCTATACATCCCCGTACACGCATGTATAAAAAACTTACGGCTGTTGGAATATGGCGACTTTTCAAAAAATAATTTTTTAACACAGTTTTGGATTTTTTTTAAGGGGTCAAAATGTAAATAAAACCATATAAATTTGGTATCCCCGGAATCATAACGAAGCACAGAATACAAGGGACATCTCATTTTGGTTGCACAGTGAACGCCGTAAAACCAAAGCCCGTAAGAAAGTCGCAGAAATGCATTTTTTCTTCAAATCCACCCCATTCTGAATTTTTTCCCTGCTTCCCAGTACATTATATAGAATAAATAATGGCGGCATCATGAAGAAAAATTTGTCCCAGGAAAAATTAAGACCTCATATGGCTCTAGGAGCGGAGAAATAAAAAAGTTATGGGGTTTAGAAGGAGGGGAGTCAAAAACGAAAATCAAAAAATGCCATCGGTGGGAAAGGGTTAACTTCAAATACTTCTGTCCCAAAGTCACTATGTAAAGTTTCTCACAACACCGTATATATAGCAGCTCTAATACAAAGTAACTTCAACACAAAAGTCTCACGTATTCTCAGAATTACAGCAAAAACAAGATACAAACTTACATTTCATATCCCATACCATATACACAGTACGAAAACCTTACCCCCGCCTGTATATACCCACTTCTACAATCACCGCAGATGAATTCGCGGGTACCAGCTAGTATGTAATAATCCCGCACACTTGTGATTGTCCTACTAGAGGGTGATAATCCCCCAGATATATAGATAGGTGGAGGAGAATGGCTTCTTGTATCTGATGGATTAGTGTTTGCTTTTTCAGGGTCCTATTAGGAATGATGTCAGGTGTAGACCGGTTTCTTCTGTGGGATAACATAGCTGTGTGAAGATGTGTGGCCACCTCTGTGTGGCACTATGCCCATGCAAGATGAGCTGCTCATGGCCTTGGGGCTCTCTATGCCTATACAAGATGAGCTGCTCATGGCCTTGGGGCTCTCTATGCCTATACAAGATGAGCTGCTCATGGCTTTGGGACTCTCTATGTCCATGCGGGATGAGCTGCTCATGGCCTTGGGGCCCTCTATGTCCATGCGGGATGAGCTGCTCATGGCCTTGGGGCTCTCTATGCCTATACAAGATGAGCTGCTCATGGCCTTGGGGCGCTCTATGCCTATACAGGATGAGCTGCTCATGGCCTTGGGGCGCTCTATGCCTATACAGGATGAGCTGCTCATGGCCTTGGGGCCCTCTATGTCCATGCAGGATGAGCTGCTCATGGCCTTGGGGCTCTCTATGCCTATACAGAATGAGCTGCTCATGGTTTCAGGGTTCTCTATGCCCATGCGGGATGAGCTGTCCATATCTATGGTGCTGTCAGAGATCACCGTCCCGGCTGCCCACAGAACTATTGTACCATGGACACACATTACCAAGGATCTTATCTCTTACAATCTGTGATTTTGGTAATCATCTATAGTTTCCGTGAGCGATGATGATATGACGTTGTACCTCATGCACGGCTACCTAGGCCTCAGACGTTATCTAATCTCTATATTCAGCTTGTTGTCAGACTGCTTTGTGTTTTCTGATGTGGTGTCAGGCTGTGTCTAGGTTTCCTAGATATTTCTTTACCAAGTTAAACACTGACTCACCTTTTTTTCCGCTTATCATGGTGAAACGAACCATCAAACTGAATGACAAAATCTTGAGCAGTATTTACATTGTTATATTCTGATCATCAAACCTAGTACATGACTTACCCCCATGGGGCAAATTTACTTGAAATAATTGTAACCTAGGCTGAATTTAAACTTCCCCATTCTTTTGTAATTTTTGTTTTCATCCTCAGTTTTGTTCTTTGTCCTCAAGGACTTAGATTTTCCTGAAGCTGAAGCGTTCCTGGGCAGTGAAGTACAATGTGGGCACCAGTATTATGTAACCTTATTGATAGCCTAGCCACACTCTAATGGGACAGCGCTACAGTATCTACATCAGCTACAGTTCATACGGCTGCACTGTCCCAGTTCAGGTGATCTGTGGGGTCCTGGGTGTTGGACCCCTGCAGAGCTAATATTGATGGCCTATACAAGAAACCAGATAAACCCTTTAACATTAGGTTCACGCTAGCGTTTGGGTCTCCATCCTTCGGGTCCATTTGGCGACCCAAAAGATGGAAACCCTGTTCGCTTAAAAAGTGGTTACACGCTGAAACACGTGGACCCCAAAGACTATAATGGGGTTCCCTGGGTATAGTCCCTGAACGGTCATCGATCGCTAATGTGAACCTAGTGTAGGATGTCTCTTGATCAGCAGAAGATGGTTGACAACAGGAGACCAGTCAAGGTTGGTGACAAAGTCTGACTGTCCACTAAAATATCAAACTTGGGGTCCATTCACACCACGTTTTATACATCTGTTTAAATGATGCATCTAATGGACGCAAAGAACAGATGCAAAAAACTGATGCAAATAAATGGCCATCCATTACGTCGAGATCAATGTAAAAAAAAATAAAAAAATAGTCCACTTGCATCTGTCTCTTGCCTCAGCTCAATGGTCACTCACTAGGTGTCTACCTTTTATCTAGTTTACTGTTCACTCTTTTGTTACTAAGTAAGTCCGTCCATAGATACATTACATTCTGTCTTGCTTATCTCAGTGAGAGTAGAGGGAGCTCCTTTTCTCTCTTCACATAGTGAATGAAGAGTGGAGGGGTTGATTTTCTTCATCGCCTGCACAGACATGTCTGCAAACTGTTTTGGTGTTCAAAAGGATCCTGCAAATCTCACAGTTTACAATGTAAGAAAAGTCTTCTATGTACCTGTATTCTGGCTGCTTGTGTGGACCTTATGAGGTATACTGAGGTCCTTGACTTTCTGTATGATGGACTGTAACACACACTCTCCATGGAGAAGACAGAAACTGCAGTCACTAACCACTAAGGAGCAGATAGTTCCTGACACATAACTATGATGAAGGAGCTCACAACTCAACCCCCTAATTCATAGCCTCGATATTCAGGAGAAGGTGGACTCTAGGGATATGACTGCAGTATACATGAAAGAAGCCTGATGGGTACGGGGATAGAAGTGGTTTTATTGAAGTGCTTCTGCACTGGATAGGGGATACCTGTCTAACCATGTGGGGACGTTCTATTTCCCATTTCGATTTGCAGGTTGAGTATGCTCACTGCCGCTTCATTCATTTTCTATGAGACTGCAAGACACTGTATATCTGGTCATCTCATAGAAGTCAATGGAGCAACCAGGAATTCATGACCTGCCACTCTAGTCACATGGAAGTACAAGTGACCCCTGTGACATGCAGAATCCCAGTGATTAGGGTTGAGCGATCATGTTCAGAAAAGATCAGATTCCGATCGGCAATCGAGAAAATTTCACGATCGCCATCGGAATTTCAAACACGATCTTTTTAGGTGGGATCGAGATCGGTGATTATTTCCCACAATGCTTTACTACTTGCCAAGCATTGTGGGAAAAGCTAACAATGTTAGCCTTCACACTGAGTTTATGCTCCACTCATTCTGAGCGGAGTGTATACTCAGTGTGAAGGCTCCGCTGCGGTTCCATATGAAAGAATGGAAGCAGCCGGCACACAGCCTTAACCCCCTGCGTGCCGGCTGCGTCCATTCATTCTAATGGGAGACTAGCTAACATCTCTATTAACTACTTATGATTCAGTTATCTCCATGGGGGATACATTTAAGTTACTATAATACCCTTCCAAGGGTTCCTCTGCCAAGTTTAGATCCCCATTGATTGGACTATATAAGATTATTGAGATTTTGTACTGCAGCACTTTAGAGGCTGTGTTATCATCTGTAGAAAAGTTTGGGTAAGGGTTTATGTGCAGGAGTACATGCCGTAATGTTATTTCCACCAAACGTGGTGATTGTCTAAGCCATACTACCTTTCCTCGCAGACCTAGCTGCTTGGTTACCTCTCCTCTTTCTTTAAAGGAAGTCTACCATCTCCCCCAGTATATTGAGCTGCCCCCTGCTGTATTACAAAGCACATTACAGGGATAAACAACCCTGACATCACCCATCCTACCCTAGCTCCCTAGGCTGAAAGCTCCACCCCTAGTGCACCAACTAACTCATTTGCATAAGACTTCAAAGTTGTCTTTTTTATGTTTATCATTGTAATATGCTCTGTGATACGGTGGTAGAAGTAGAGTATTCTTATAAGGGGAGGTGGGACATTCCCTTTAAGGATTAGTGTGCTCACCTGCAAGCTTCCTTCTGCCAATCTCTGCCTGTCTGTATGTATATAGGTTTCCTTCTGGTTGAGCATTGATTCAGCTAAAGGCTGCAGTTCTAAGAAGGTTCCAACTAAGAACTGTCCTCAAGGCAAGAATCCCTCCAATCACACATGGTATAAGGAAAATGTTTGTTTTTGTACTTTGTTAGCCAGTGGGTATGAAATATAAAAACAAAAAACTTGCGGGTCTTCAGTAGGTGACACCTTTTTTAATGGCTAACTCATATATTCTGTCATCATTATGAGTTAGCCATTAAAAAGGTATCACCTACTGAAGACTTGCAAGTTTTTTTTTTTTTTTTTTATATTTCATACCAATCACAGAGAAATACCTGGAAGGAAGAAGAGGTCAGACTACAGCCACAGCAACACTACATGGCTATATGATCAGTGTCTCTCCTCCTGTCTCTACTATGTGATCAACTTCTCTCTTTCAATCACACTACAGGCTGTTTGAACAGCTTCTCTCCTTTTTTCTATATTACATGACTGTATGATCAGCTTCTCTCCTTCTATCTACAGTATATAACTGAATGATCAGCTTCTCTCCTCCTATCTACACTACATGACTGTATGATCAGCTTCTCTCCTCCTGTCTATACTACATGATTGTATGATCAACTTCTCTCCTTATTTCTACACTACATGACTGTATGATCAGCTTCTCTCCTCCTGTCTACACTACATGACTGTATGATCAACTTCTCTCCTTATGTCTACACTACATGACTGTATGATCAGCTTCTCTCCTCCTGTCTACACCACATGACTGTATGATCATCTTCTCTCCTCCTGTCTACACTACATGACTGTATGATCAGCTTCTCTCCTCCTGTCTACACTACATGACTGTATGATCAGCTTCTCTGCTCCTGTCTACACTACATGACTGTATGATCAGCTTCTCTCCTCTCTACACTACATGATTGTATGATCAACTTCTCTCCTTATTTCTACACTACATGACTGTATGATCAGCTTCTCTCCTCCTGTCTACACTACATGACTGTATGATCAACTTCTCTCCTTATGTGTACACTACATGACTGTATGATCAGCTTCTCTCCTCCTGTCTACACATGACTGTATGATCAGCTTCTCTCCTCCTGTCTACACTACATGACTGTATGATCAGCTTCTCTCCTCCTGTATACACTACATGACTGTATGATCAGCTTCTCTCCTCCTGTCTACACTACATGACTGTATGATCAGCTTCTCTCCTCCTGTCTACACTACATGACTGTATAGTATGACCAGCTTCTCTCCTCCTGTATACACTACATGACAGTATGACCAGCTTCTCTCCTCCTGTCTACACTACATGACTGTATGATCAGCTTCTCTCCTCCTGTCTACACTACATGACTGTATGATCAGCTTCTCTCCTCCTGTCTACACTACATGACTGTATAGTATGACCAGCTTCTCTCCTCCTGTATACACTACATGACAGTATGACCAGCTTCTCTCCTTCTGTCTACACTACATGACTGTATGACCAGCTTCTCTCCTTCTGTCTACACTACATAACTCTATGATCAGCTTCTCTCCTGTCTACACTTCAGGACTGTATGATCAGTTTCTCTCCTGTCTACACTACATGACTGTATGATCAGCTTCTCTCCTTCTATCTACAGTATATAACTGATTGATCAGCTTCTCTCCTCTCTACACCTCTACACCACATGTCTGTATGATCAGCTTCTCTCCTCCTGTCTACACTACATTACTGTATGATTAGCTTCTCTCCTGTCTACACCACATAACTGTATGACCAGCTTCTCTCCTTCTGTCTACACTACATGACTGTATGATCAGCTTCTCTCCTGTCTACACCACATAACTGTATGACCAGCTTCTCTCCTGTCTACACTATATGACTGTATGATCAGCTTCTCTCCTGTCTACACTACATGACTGTATGATCAGCTTCTCTCCTGTCTACACCACATAACTGTATGACCAGCTTCTCTCCTGTCTACACTATATGACTGTATGACCAGCTTCTCTCCTGTCTGCACTACATGACTGTATGATCAGCTTCTCTCCCTGCCTTTTGTCTTTGGTACACTGTAAGCTTTGGCAGGGAGGGCGCTCTCTTTTTTGTACCTGCCTGTCACTCAGTAAGCTCACTTATCTAGTTGATCTTGGACTTTGTTCACATCACATCCCATCATTGTGTCAAATCTTTGCAATTTAAGACACATTATTAAGGGATCGATCTCATATATACAACACTGGTGAGTCTGGTATCTTATATAACACTCTTATGTTTTTGATATTAATACTTCCCCCTTTATTCTCATTGACCTTTTTTTGTCTTTTTTGACACTATATAGAGACCTGTCACTGACTTCTATTACACAGATTTTTCTTCACATAAAATAAGTCAGACGTGATGTGAACATGGCCCTATAACTCCCCCCTGTGTATTTACTATACAGTACTGATATAATATATAAGTGACCATGGAGGAGCCGACACCATCTACTATCATTAGATTGCATTTTATATCAACATTTTATAAAACAGGCGCAAACAGATATGAATAATTGAAGCAGCTGCTGCAGAACCTCTCCCTCCCCTCCCCAGCCATTGACGCCATAAGAGAACTCAAGAGAGTGAAGAACAAGACAGCGAGAGAGCTGCTGCAGACACTCGGGTATAAATAGCACGAAAATAACCCCCTCCACCCCCGCTGCAGGAGAAATCTTACAGACATTGCTAAGACATCTATATTTGTCTGCAACGAAAAGTAAGAAGTAAATAAAGGTAAAATCCTTAAAAAAAATATGGAAGCCCGATGAGGCTGCGCACACACACGTCTCTGCTTCTCCTGCGGGACCATTGCTGCATAGAAGACCCAGATCTGGAGACTTCTTGATTATTGCATAGAGAATATCAGATCTGGAGAAGTTTCGGGGCTCAGGGTCAGGTTTGGTCCTCCTCGAACAATGTGAACTTTGGCTTTACCTTGACGGTCAAGTTTCTTTTGCGGATGGTGCTCTTGGGGGAGAAGGAACGATTGTCCAGGATACGACTGTCCTCCTCCAGTTGTTTGGCTGTGCACATCGGAGTGGGCACCTTGATTGTATTGCCAAACTTTGAGTAGTCCACAGCGTACCTGCCGTCTTCTTCTGCGATGATAGGCACAAAGCGCTGACCCCATAGGATCTCATCAGCCAGGTATGAAGTCCTGGCCTGGGTGGTGATACCAGTGGTCTCCACCACACCCTCCAAGATGACGATGATCTCCAGGTCTTGGTGGTGGGTAAGGTCGGAGGCTGAGATTTCGTACAATGGACTGTCCTTGGTGATGGTGTGGCAGATGATGAGTGGAGACACCAGGAAGATCCCATTGGTGCTGATGGGGTTCTCCATCTGGATGTCTATCTGGTTGAGGGGCAGGACCTCTCCCTCTAGACTGTGGGCCTTCTTGACCACCTGCATGCGGATGGTGGCGCTGATGATCATGCTCTTCCTCAAGTCCCCAACCCTAAACATAAAGCAGAGCTTGCCGTTTCGTAGGGCGATGACGGCGTGCTTACTGAAGATGAGGGTCTCCGCTCGGCGATGGGCCTGCGCCGTCTTCATGAAGATACAGCCCAACATGATGGCGTTGATGACCAGTCCCACAATGTTCTGGATGATGAGGACCAGGATGGCCGCGGGGCATTCCTCCGTGATCATACGCCCCCCAAAACCGATGGTCACCTGTACCTCGATGGAGAAGAGGAAGGCCGCGGTGAAGGACTGGACGCTGGTCACACAGGGCACAAAACCTTCTTCCAGGTAGTCCAGGTCTCCATGGGAGAAGGCGATGAGCCACCAGATCATCCCGAAGAGCAGCCAGGTGCAGAGGAAGGACATGGTGAAGATGAGGAGGGTATGGTGCCACTTGAGGTCCACCACGGTGGTGAAGACATCCAGTAAGAAGCGGCCCTGCTCCCGGATGTTCTTATGGGCCACATTGCAGGTGCCGTTCTTGGCCACGAACCTCGCCCTCCGCTCCTGCTCCCGGTACTTGGGCTCATTGATGTCCTCGGCCAGGCGGGTGGTCAGCACATACTCCTCCGGGATCAGGCCCTTCCTGGACAGCATGACTACAGCCGCCGGCTGCCGGAGAGCAATGACCGGGCTGCGGCGGGGATCTCCATCTGTGCACGCCAATCACAGGGCGGGGGGTGAGGGGCCGGGGACACTGCGACCCCCCGAGCAGGCTGCAAGACCGGCAGGACCGGCAACCGGGAACACAGCAGCCCCGGGACCGGCACACCGGAGCAGCCGAGCGGAGCCGACACCGGAGCCGAGACTGAAGGTAAAACGTCAGCGCAATGACACCTGGAGCCGGGATGTAGTGCCATAGAGCGGCCGCCAGAGGGCGCAGGAGAGCCGGCAATCACATGGAAGACAAAGAGCGGAGAGCCGGGGATAGAGGGGGCAGAAACCCCCCAATATTGTATAGATACAATATAATACAACCCCCATATTGTATAGATACACCCACCCCAATATAATATAATACACCCCCCAATATAGTGTAGTATAGATACACCCGCCCCAATATAATATAATACACCCCCCAATATAGTGTAGTATAGATACACCCGCCCCAATATAATATAATACACCCCCAATATAGTGTAGTATAGATACACTCGCCCCAATATAATATAATACACCCCCCAATATAATGTAGTATAGATACACCCGCCCCAATATAATATAATACACCCTCCAATATAGTATAGTATAGATACACCCGCCCCAATACAATACACCCCCCAATATAGTATAGATACACCTGCCCCAATATAATATAATACACCCCCAATATAGTATAGTATAGATACACCCGCCCCAATATAATATAATACACCCTCCAATATAGTATAGTATAGATACACCCGCCCCAATATAATATAATACACCCTCCAATATAGTATACTATAGATACACCCGCCCCAATATAATATAATACACCCCCAATATAGTATAGTATAGATACACCCGCCCCAATATAATATAATACACCCTCCAATATAGTATACTATAGATACACCCGCCCCAATATAATATAATACACCCCCAATATAGTATAGTATAGATACACCCGCCCCAATATAATATACACCCTCCGATATAGTATAGTATAGATACACCCGCCCCAATATGTCACCTCCCCCAAATATAATATTATCTATCCATCCCCCCAATATACTATACTATAGATACACCCGCCCCATTATAATATAACAGAGACTAAAACGTTAGGGACCAAGGGAGGCAACCCCCCCCCTATTATAATATATAATCCCCAGTATAATATATCACCACCCTCAATATAATATATCACCCCAACCAATTTAATATATAACATCCCCTCAATATAATAGATCAAAAGAAAGACTGTAGCACCAAGTACCAAGGGAGCCAGACAGCCCCCAATTATCATATACCTCCCCATATAATGCATCACTTCCAATATAAGACTGGAGCCCCAGGTACCAATGGAGCCAGACAACCTTCAAATACAATATATTTCCCCAATAATAAGAACCAGGTAAAGGAATCCATCAGGTTACGAGTCCTGGAATTCCAGTGAACAGCATGAAGCTTATTCCCCATCATGTTGGTGCAGCGACGCTCCCACCCCTCAGCGGAGCCATGTGCAGGGCTTGAGAATAGCTCCATTGTAGGGATGAAATATCGTATATCGACATGCTGGGAGAATAAACTTCACGCTGTTCTCTGGAATTCCCGGACTTGTAACGTCGCTTTTCTTGGTTCTCTGCGGAGCCTGAAGTAAGACGCTTATATTGGATTCTTTTGGGGCTTCTCTGTTTGTGGATTTATCCCCTGCCAAATATATCACCCTGATATAACATCCCCCTAAGTATATCACCTCCCAATATATCACCCCCAGGTATGTTATTCTCCAATATATCTCCAGCCATTATATCATCTCCCCAAATATATCATCCAACAAATTCATTTGGAGACTCTTTCACACCCATCAGACCCCATTATAGTACATGGAATCTGTCAATCCCCAATATATCACCTCCTTAAATACTTCACCTACCCCCCAAAATTTCTCAGCTTCTATATATAGCACATCTTTTCGGTGATCCCCAGTATACAACACCCCTATATTTGAGATCATCTATATGTGATGTGTAACATGGTTGTACATAATGAGGACCCCTCCCCCTGCCCCATATCTAGCATCATCACCCTCAATCCCACCATATTTCTCTCCCTGCACAGAGATTTATATTTTATCTGGGGTTGCGGGGGTTAAATGAGGGTAGTGTGACACCGAGCATCCGTCCCCGAGCAGCAGGCACATTGTGTGCTGAGGAAATGTCCCCCCCCCGATGAATAATTTACTAACTTATCGTGTTACCCAGCGATGAGCCTGACGCCTTTATCCCAGCAGCCTGCAGGTCGCCTGCTACCAGTAGGGGGCGTCCTAGGTTCTTTAACCTCTTATGTACCATAGGGATTGGATAGGATGTCGCCTGTCGTGTGCAGAGCACAATATGGTGGCCTATCCAATGTGGCTCAATCCTCCAAAATATTATCAGCCAATGAACTTTTAGGAAGAGGATTGACCAATATCGATCTCTGACAAGTATCCGATCTCTGACAAGTATCCGATCTCTCCACCTGTACCGTACCACCTAGAACCTGAGTGTGCCTCCCATTGGGGTGCCTGACCTAGGGTACTGTATATTGCCTGAGCGCCTTAGGGTGCTGTATATGATCCGTCCCTAGCCCAGTTATGTTATCTGGCCGGAGTCCCTGGTCCAGGGTTCTGTATCTTCCTTGGTGTATCTGATCTGGGGCTCCTGACCCAGGGTATCTGGTTCCTCCATAGAAAATTACTAAATTAGAAGCAGTGAAGTGCAATTCAGGTCATCTCACGTCAAGATCTTACCCTATTACCGCCATGATGTGCCCTGCAGCACCTAGAGCAATGGATGTCCTCACCTGTTAGTATATACTACTGTATATATAGTGTGGTGCGCAGGGGCAGTCCTGCACTATCCCAGTTCATGAATGAATTAAGGGTCACGTTCTTCATCCTGATGACCTATCCATCATATCTAATGACATTGCACCTGGTGTTTCCACATCTGAAGAATCCTTATTGTCATATCCACATTTCCCCTCTACCCGTTATATGTGTATCGCCTCCTTAGGCTGCGTCCATGTCCTATCATCATGGAAAAATTAGCGGATCCCGCCGCTCTCCTGCCAGGTCTGACATTCCCCGTACAGAAGAATACTGGATCATCCGTACCTCGAGCTCGGTGTTGTTCTGTCCCTCTGTTATTCTACCTGGCAATGCATGTATTATCACTGGGCTCTATTGTGGACAGGTTATCAGGAGGTGGCGCTACATGTACAAGAAGATCACTTGACCATAATAAAGACATCATGGGTTTCAGAGTATGGAAAGTTCCAGCATTCATGGTTGTCTTCATTGGCAATCAATGATAATGACCTCTGATACTGATCTGATATTTACCTCTTAATGACCTCTGTTGGTGACCTTTGATAGTGACCTGTTAATGACCTCCGATGGTGAACCTTTAATGACCTCAGTTGGTGACCTCTGATATTGACCTGCTAATGACCCCTGTTGGTGACCTTTGATATTAACCTCTTAATGACCTCTGATAGTGATGTCTGATGGTGACCTACTATTAACCTTGCTTTGTGGCCAATATCAGATTGGTGTGTGTGTGTGTGTGTGGGGAGTCTGACACCTGGCACCCCCACCGATCAGCTGTTTACATCTGCTGCCAACATCAAAACATACACAGAGCAGCTATCAACAAGCAGACAGCTCCACACGCTGTTCAGTGGCCGGGCCAGGTTACTACAGATCAGCTCCATCTAAGAGGCTTTATTTTATAACTGAGCACTTTGGGGCTGTTCACACTCACAGTATATAGCATCCCCTAATTCCTTACTCCTGAGCGTCCCCTACAGGAGCCTGTGACATGGACATACTTCCCAGTAATACACCTGTAAGTTTTCTGCCAGGACAGGGGCCACATAATGGCCCCAGTGTGACAAAAGTATGAGACTCCACTTCCACATGACATCAGTATGAGACCCCTCCTTCATGTGACATCAGTATGAGACCCCACCTCCATGTGACATCAGTATGAGGCTCCACCTCCATGTGACATCAGTATGAGACTCCACCTCCATGTGACATCAGTATGAGACCCCTCCTTCATGTGACATCAGTATGAGACTCCACCTCCATGTGACATCAGTATGAGATCCCTCCTCCATGTGACATCAGTACGAGACTCCACCTCCATGTGACATCAGTATGAGACCCCCTCCTCCATGTGACATCAGTATGAGACCCCTCCTTCATGTGACATCAGTATGAGACTCCACCTCCATGTGACATCAGTATGAGACTCCACCTCCATGTGACATCAGTACGAGACTCCACCTCCTTGTATAGCTCTTTATTATGAAATCCTTTTATTTACAGGTAATTTACATAATTAGAAAACTAGACGATTCATGAATTGCACTTCTGGAAGTTTCTTCTTATTTATCGGCTTGTACGTAAGAGGCGAACATGCTGTCTTCTCGCTCCAGCAGGATATCCGGCTTGTCGTACTCCATGATGGCGCCTCTCTTCATGACAATCACCAGGTCGGCGTTTAGGATGGTGTGTACCCGGTGCTGTGGGAACAGAGACACAAGACATCAGCCCTGGGTGACTGGGGCATGAAAGGCATCTGCCCTGGGGAAGAGGGGCACAAGAGTCGTCTGCCCTGGCCAAGAGGGGTACAAAAGGCATCTGCCCTGGGGAAGAGGGGCACAAGAGGCGTCTGCCCTGGGGAAGAAGGGCACAAAAGGCGTGTGCCCTGAGAAAGAAGGGTACAAGAGGCATCTGCCCAGGGGAAGAGGGGCACAAGAGGTGTCTGCCCTGGGGAAGAGGGGCACAAGAGGCATCTGCCCTTGGGAAGAGGGGCGAAAGAGGCATTTGCCCTGAGGGGGAAGAGAAGCATGGAATACACCTGCCCCAGAGGAGTTGAGGTATTGCCCTTGGAGAAAGAAGGGAGGGAGTGGCACCTACCCTGTGGGGGGAGTGGGACATAAGAGGCGCCTGCCCTGTTGGGGAAGAGGGGTATGAGGGGCACCTACCCTGGGCAACAGTAATTGTGGGTTATACCAATGATTTTTTGAGGGAGGGGTGGTATTTGTGAGTTCCTCTCAATCCATTTTCTTCCTCCTGTCCCCGGGGCCACACCCGGCAGCCTCTCTGTAACTGCGCACTTACAGACTGATCTGCGGTGTCACATGGACGAGTGACCCAGAAAGCGCTGAGAACTGAGAATTGTATCTGCAGTAATCTGAGCACAGACGGACTTAACCCTTTCACTCCTTGCTCTCCTGCATCACTTCCCACACATTTGCGTGATCCCGGCCAGAGACTAGGCAATGAAAGTGTTAATCCTGAGAGCAGAGGATTCTGGGAGCAGCATTACATAGCTGTCAGATATAATGTAACACTGGGCCAGACGTAGACATCGGGGGGCTACTGTGTGCTGCTGTCCAGGACTAACTGCAGTGCAACCCCATGTAACCCCAGCACAGTAACATCAGATGAGTCCCCCTCCCCAAATTCCAGACCCGGACCCCTGTAAATCACTGGACACCACCAGCTGCAGCCGGCAGACAGACCTCGACTCAATCCGTCGCCATCACCGAGATCTCCGCTACTGTCAGTGAATAAAAATATTCACTGATCACATCCAGAGACTTGAGAATGTGTCCTGGTCACACAACTGAGGGTTTGCTACAATGTGTCCCCATAGACAATCCAGCATAGGGACAGAACTCTTTCCAGTCCAGATACTCTGTAACAAACCCTCAGCTGTGTAAGCAGGGGGCGGTCAGTACAAGTTCAGCTTCCTGTGGTTCCAGTGAATGAGTCCTTCAGTCATCGGGGTCCCCCCACCCCGGATCCTCCTACGTACCGCGATAGTGACCACCGTCCGCTCCTGAAACGCCGTCATCACCACCTTCTGTAAGATGTTCTCCTGAGGGTGAGAGAGACGTTACCATCACATCACAGACCCTGCACAATCCCCCCCACCCCATGGATGGTCACAGCAGTGATTGGGTTAATCCTGGATTATGAACGTCTATAGGGAATCCTCCCCATTCTATTCTGAGACCTACTATACCATGCTGGTGATAACCACTCACCCTGACTACCACATAATTCTGCAATACTACATGGACTTCCATACACCCTGTTTGCCCTCTCCTCATACCCTGCTTGCATAAGTGTCAGTCTTTACTGTAGGTCTAGTTTTCTGTTTATGAGTGAGGAAGCTCCTCTAGGGTGGGGCCCTGTGACTTATGGGTGATCTGAGGGATCCAGGGTTGTTGGACATACAGTGGCCATGTCTATAGATGCTGTAGCTTCATCCATGATTAATATGCTGCTTTTCCTGACGAAGGCTCTGGCCAGACAGAAGAGCTGTCGCTGCCCCACGCTGAAGTTCTCTCCTCCTTCAGTGACCGCAGCATCTGTAGGAAGAGGAAAGTATGGGTCAGGGAATAGGACAGAGCTATAATAGTGCAGAGTAGGGGAAGGAGACGCTATAACAGTGCCAGGAGGGAGAAGGAGCCGCTATAACAGTGCCAGGAGGGAGAAGGAGCCGCTATAACAGTGCCAAGATGGAGAAGGAGCTGCTATAACAGTGCTGGGAGGGAGAAGGAGCCTCTGTAACAGTGCCAGGAGGGTGAAGGAGCCGCTATAACAGTGCCAGGAGGGAGAAGGAGCCGCTATAACAGTGCCAGGAGGGAGAAGGAGCCGCTATAACAGTGCCAGGAGGGAGAAGGAGCCGCTATAACAGTGCCAGGAGGGAGAAGGAGCCACTGTAACAGTGCCAGGAGGGAGAAGGAGCTGCTGTAACAGTGCCAAAATGGAGAAGGAGCCGCTATAATAGTCCTGGGAGGGATAAGGAACCATTATAACAGTGTCCGAAGGGAGAAGAATCTACTATAACAGTGCCAGGAGGGAGAAGGAGCCGCTGTAACAGTGCCAAGATGGAGAAGGAGCTGCTATAATAGTGCTGGGAGGGAGAAGGAGCCTCTATAACAGTGCTGGGAGGGATAAGGAACCATTATAACAGTGTCCGAAGGGAGAAGGAGCCTCTATAACAGTGCAAGAGGGAGAAGGAGTCGCTAGAATAGTGCCAAGAGGGAGAAGGAGCCATTATAAGAGTGCTGGGAGGAAGAAGGAGCCATTATAGCAGTACTAGGAGGTATAAGGAAGGCATTATAACAGTGCTTGGAGATAAAAAGAGCCACTATAACAGTACCAGGCAGGAGAAGGAGCTGCTATAACAGTGCCAGGAGGAAGAAGGAGCTGCTATAAGAGTGTTAGGCAGGAGAAGGAGCTTCTATATCAGTCCCGGGAAGGAGAAGGTGCCGCTATAACAGTGCCAGGAGGGAGAACTCTTGATCATGTGTTATTGGTGGTCAGTATACTGTCATATATAGTTAGTATAACATATCTGCCCCTCACCCAGGCCGCCGGGCAATGCCTTCACTACATGTTTCAGTTGGGCGATCTCCAGCGCCTCCCACAGCATACAGTCCGTACATTTATTCTCAGGATCCAGGTTAAATCTGCAGAAAAGATGAGAGAGGAGATGTCCACCACTGACATCAAATGTGTCAATATCTATCTATCTATCTATCTATCTATCTATCTATCTATCTCCTATCTATCTATCTATCTATCTATCTATCTATCTATCTCCTATCTATCTATCTATCTATCTATCTATCTATCTATCTATAGGATACCACAATATCTATAGGAGCAGATATCAATCTATTTCTACCTTATGCTCCCGCTGAATAATATAGGATCCTGGAGGATGATGGAGAGGCGAGAGCGCAACGTCTGCAGAGGAAGCTTAGCGATATCGATCCCATCTATTACAATCCGTCCTGGAAGAAAGAAAAAAACTGATCAAGTGAGAAAATGCAAAACATCAAGTCATAATAGTGTAAAATGTTGTCACAGCTCCGCCCCCTGTTACTAACATGTTACTATAATTTGATCTCACCCTGGAACGTGTCCACCATCCTGAAAAACGCCAGAGAGAAGGAGGATTTGCCGCTGCCTGTTCTCCCGCAAATCCCGATCTACAGTGAAAGAGACACTGATGAGATTCCTGGGTGGTGGTGTACAGGGCGGTATGACTACTACCCCTATCAGGCACCTTCTGTCCTGGGGTGATGTGGGCGTTCACGTGCTTCAGGACTGGTTTCAGGGAGCTGTCATAGCGCACGCTCAGATTCTGGATCTGGATCTCTCCGCGGTCCGGCCAGTTCTGTGGGATCTGGGAGGCGGCTGCACGGCGAGAACGCTCATTAGTTATTCATCATCTGGTCATCTGACCTTCTCAAATACTGACCACTCACATAGAAGACCCTTGTAGTTCTCCGGCTCCGTCTTCATGAGACCATTAATCCTCTTCACGGCTCCTAGCTGAATCTCCATGTCGGAGAGGTTGCGTACCATCCAGTTCAGGTAGTTAGAGACCTGCGGGACAGGGTGGCCATATTACTGACTATGCTGATACTGATTACATGACTATATACAACGCCATCAATAAACAACAACACACAGGGACACGACTAAAATACACATATACAACAAGACATAGACAAGACTAAAATACACATATACAATAAGACATGGACAAGACAAGACTAAAATACACATATACAAGACATAGACTATCTATAATCGTATTTCTGCCATACAGCCCATGGATGCTGCCTGTGACCTGTAGTCCCCGAACAACATCTTCTCTGGGTCAGTGGGTACCAGCTTCTTTCCCCTGATAGATTCCACACAATGTCTTTTCTATGTCAATGTGAGGTCAGTGGGTACCACCTTCTGCCCCGATAGTCATTACACGTTGACTATGTGAGGTCAGTGGGTACCATTGAACTGGTCCCCAATAGTCACCACACAACGTCTTCTCTATGTCTATATGAGATCAGTGGCTACCACCTCTTGTCTTCCACCAGTCACCACACAACGACTTATGTGATCTATGTGAGGTCAGTAGCGACGGACTTATAAGTATAAACTTATGACTAGGGTTGAGCCGATCTTGACTTTTCAGGATCGATTTTAAAATCCGATTTCCGATCATTTTTCATTCAAACTCGATCTCGATCCCAATTCCGATCCCAATGCAAGTCAATGGGATTTTTTTCATTAATCGGAGATCGGATTTTAAAAGCAATCCTATTCACTATACAGCATGGAATCTAACAATAGTTAGAATCCACGCTGTGTAGTGAATCACTAAAGTAGCCAGAGGGATTTTTTTAAATCCTCTGGCTACTTAGTCCCCCCTGGTGTCCACTTACCTCCAGAGATGGCTGGTCCGGTGCCCGGTGCCTTCCTTCTTCTTGTCCTTGCTGCCGCTGCACGCTGCTCTTCTCCCTTCGCTGCCCCCTCCCTGCCAGGTTAGGAGATTGTGGGCGGGTTAGGAGAGTGTGGGCGGGTACTTGGAGGGGAGATGTCACGTCTCCCCACCCTGTACCCGCCCACACTCTCCTAAGCCACAAGCCCCGCCTACCTAGCGCATTAAACACTAACCTGGGAGGTGGGGCAGCGAGGCGAAGAAGAAGGAGGGCACCGGAGCAGCCATCTCTAGAGGTAAGTAGCTGCTAGAGATGTTTAGTTTAGCCTCCCATTCCAATGAATGGAGGCAGCCGGTGCGCAGGGGGTTAAGGCTGTGTGCCGGCTGCTTCCATTCATTCCTATGGAACTGCAGCAGAGCCTTCACACTGAGTATACAGCATACTCAGTGTGAAGGCTAAGCAATGCATTGTGGGAAAAGATCACCAATCTCGATCCCACATAAAAAGATCGTGTTCGGAATTCCGATAGCGATCGTGAAATTTTCTCGATCGCTGATCGGAATCCGATCTTTTCCGAACACGATCGCTCAACCCTACTTATGACCCTGCTTCAAACACTGGAGAAGGGGTTAAATCTGTCACATGGGTTTATGGCATCTTACAGAAATCACTGACCTGAGACCCTGAGAACTGATAAGAACGTGGAATTGTTTACATTGTTTCTACCAATAACTAATAACCCTCTACCCCCTTCCTCCTAGAATTCTATCCCTATGTGCCCTTTTGTATGTAAATCTGCTCCTTCAGAAATGGTTTTTAAATTTACTTGAGAAAGGAGCCGAGAGTTCCGAAACGTTGTAATTTGTCATCATTATTAGTTAGCTATTAAAAAGGTATCAACTACTGAAGACTATCAAGTTTTTTTTCATTTTTTTTAAATATTTCCTACCCACTGGCTAACACGGTACGAGAACAAACATTTTCCTTACACTCGTCCTCCGACAGTCACCATACAACATCTTCTCTATCAGAGGTCAGTGGGTACTACCACTTGTTCCCCGATAGTCAACACACAACACATTCAGAACAATCAGCCATTTACCATCAGAGCATAAGTGAGTCCAAGCCCGACCAGTCCAGACGGCAGCCGAGAATTAGTGATGGAGGCCACGGCAGCAACCAGGACAACGCAAGCGCCAATGTATTCCTGTCACGAGAAGATGGGGGGAATTTAGACAATAATAAGTAAGATGTTCCATAGCTGCCCCCTTCTGTCATTGCCCTCCGCTTCTGCCACCACTCACCATGCGCACCTCCAGCCAACGGTTGGCTGCTGTGAGGAACAAAGACGCAATGTTGTTGGAGTCTGTGTGTTCTAGAAGTTTCTGTCTGAATCTGGCCTCGTACCTGGGAGAGCAAAGTTACCAATAATCACCCAGACAGGAGACCATGACATGGAAGGACCACAGAGGTGGAACAGGTCAGTGCTCCATCCTGTGCCTACACCCGGAGAACGCATCGACTGGATATTACATCATATGGAAAGGTACCGGACCTAAACACTAAGTGGACATGGACACATACCAGTGTGGGCACCACATCACCTGGACTCATTCCGGATGTGGACACTACATCAACTAGACACATACCAGACATGGACACCAGTTAACCTGGACACATACCGGACGTGGACTCCACACCAACTGGACACATACCGGACATGGACTCCACATCACCCGGACACATACCGGACATGGACTCCACATCACCTGGACACATACCAGACGTAGACACCACATCAACTGGACACATACCGGACGTGGACACCACATCAACTGGACACATACCGGACATGGACACCACTTAAACTGGACACATACCGGACGTAGGCAACACATCACCTGGACACATACCGGACATAGACAACACATCACCTGGACACATACCAGGTGTAGACACCACATTGTCTGGACGTGGCAGTTACCTGAAAGCTCGAATGGTGGTCAGTCCCTCTACTGTCTCAGAGAAGTGTGCCAGTAGGGGGAGCTGTGTACTGTCCTCCAGCTGCTGTAGATCCCTGGAGACATCAGAATAAGAAAGTAGTTAACTGGAGTTCATCATTCTATGGTTATTCTTATGTCCCAGCCTCCCATCATTCTCATAGTGTCCTGATCTCCTGTCACTCCTAACACTCGGCTTTCCCGTTACTCTCATAACACCCCGGTCTGCCATCATTCTCATAACGCCCTGGCCTCTTCTTATATGTTGTATATGTTGACCTATGTGTAGTAGTTACAGTGATGGGGGTTTGAGCGCCCCCAGCTGGAGCAGGTGTGTGCATAAAGCTATAGGTTGTAACATTCTGCAGTGGTTACAGCTGGATGCCATAGACTGTGTGACCGCCCCCTATATGTCCATGTCTGACCCTTAATACCCTGCACAGCAGAGGTTCATTAACACGCAGCTAATTACATCTTCAAAGCCTCCGGGCCACAACGTCGCAGCAGTCAGGCTCTGATGCTATGATGAAGGTTGGTGGCAGCGGAGAGAGCGCGGCGCAGACATAAGGAGTCTTTACATTCCAAGGTTTAGCCTAATAGCTAAGAAATTAACCCCTGCACCACCACGTCACCACGGCTCGTAGGGTGATGTGCGCACACGGCGAGCGCCCGGATCAAGTCCAGACAACTGAGTGATGGAAATGTACGGATTTATTCCAGGACTTTGCAGACATCTGGTTGGAATCTCAAATGTGACCCCCGACACACTAGAGAGTCTCCCGAAAAGATGAGCAGTAAAAATGTATACAGTATAAATGAGGACAACGCTACAGACGGCACCGCCGCTTTGGGAAACCTCAGTGTAAACAGATGGACAAACACAAGCAACAAAAAACCAGAAACTTCACTATAAAAGGACAAGTCTGAAGAACGAGTTATATGACGGCAGCGCCAGACTCTGCAACACATCCCACCTGGCGCCAGAGTAATGGCGCAGACTCTAATGCACTAAGACGCTCGGTGGAAGTATCCAGATGATTAGCGCTTGTAAGAGGGGGCCATGGGGATACAAAAATGACCAACACCCCCACAATCTTGTGATTCCATGTGTCACCTCCGCCAAAGACGTGATGCCAAGTGTGAAACCATGTGTCATCCCACAACCACATAATGCCATGTGTCATCCCACAACTGCTTGATGATCTATGTCACACCAAAACCACATGGAGATGTTTCATCCCCATAACCATGTAACGCCATGCCATATTTATATATTGACCATTACCTGGCGGCCACTCGGAAATGCTTCTGAATAAAGTAGCAGGTGATGACCAAAGGGACCAAGGAGATAACAAAGATGGGGGTGACGTAGGAGATGACGGCCAGCGCTGACACACACAGCAGGGTGGAGCGACTGAGGCATTCCAGGGTGGCCGGGATGTGCTGCCGGAGAACACACAACATTACACCGGAAATCCACATAAGACACCTCCCAATAATGTGACTCACATGGCGGCCTGTCAGGGGCTGATCGGATCCCCCTCCTCCTCTACCGATCTGACATTTGGGCCATCTCAGTTACTACATGTATAATGTGATATGATCGAAAATATTAAACCTCTTGCCTGGTAGTGTGATCCCCAAGTCTACACTGATCTGAGCCCTGACAATATGGGGCAGCCTGAGGGATACAGGAATACGAGGGCCCACCGCCTCAGTGATACTGGAGAGAGCCCACAGCCCCATTTATACCTGGAGAAGGCCCACAGCATCAATTACTATACATGGGGGAGAGTCGGCCAGCTTCCATGAAGCCCGGGAAGAGCCACAACTAGGAGAACTGACTATCCTACCTGATCTATGGTGTTGAAGTCGGCAGAGAATCGGTTCAGGATGCTGCCCAGAGGTGTTGTCTCAAAAAACCTGCAGAGAAAAGAGGAGGCAAATAACTGATTAAAATGACCCTCAATTCCATCAATTGTGCATCAAACACTCTATTCCTGATAGATATTGTGTTATACCAGCCTGATGAAGGGACCTGAGCAGTCCTGAAAGCTTGCAATCTGTCATCATTTTTTGTTAGTCATTGTTAGTCTTATTCTTTACATTTCATATCCACTGGCTAATACGGTCCAAAGATAAATTTTTCTTATAAAACTCCCCTAGAACAGAGTCCCGGCTGCAGCCTCCTCTGTCACACACTCACCTCATGGGCGCCAGGATGATGGCATTCAGAAGACTGTTGTGCAGCTTCTTGGCCACTCGCAGCCCGGTCCATTCCACTGCAATGGAGGTGGCAAGGCACATGATGATGGCCAGGCAGGACAGGACGCTGAACACCATGGAATACGAAGAGTGATCAAAACTGCAGCGCTGAGGAGAGAGGATGGGGGTTATAGTCCAAATCTATCAATATATGAATGTACGAAAAGCACATGACCACACACGTGTACTATATAACAGATGTGACCATTATTACAGGCCCTTCACATTTGCACCATTTTGGGGTTTACCTGCTCCGTGCAGCCCAAAGACGAAGTGTTGGAAATCGTGTCTGAAGTCCACTTTGCCAGCCAGAAATCAATGGCGACCATGAGCGAGTGCTTGAGGAGCTGTGAGAAGACAAGGCCCGGGAGGAGCAAAATCCCTGCAGAACTCAAGTATTTGCCACATGCTCTCCATGGCATCTTTGCCCTCTGGTGCAGAACGGAGGACAAGTTGTCATCGTCATCATCGCTGTCTGTCATCTCTTCTGGGGAGGAGACAATAGGACAACAGATGAAGCCAAGGAATGAATAACACAGAACAGAGTAGGCAGCAGCGATGTCAGGGGGAAAGGGTCCATGTCAGGAGATACCGAGCTCATGTTAGGAGGTAAAGAGCCCATGTCAGGGGGCACAAAGCCCATGTCAGGGGGCTTAGAGCCCATGTTAGGAGGTAGGGAGCCCACATCAGGCGGTGCAGAGCACATGTCAGGAGGTAGGGAGCCCACGTCAGGCGGTGCAGAGCACATGTCAGGAGGTACCGAGCCTATGTTAGGAGGTAAAGAACCCATGTCAGGGGGCTCAGAGCCCATGTCAGGAGGTAGGGAGCCCACGTCAGGAGGTACAGAGCACGTCAGGAGTTAGGGAGCCCACGTCAGGAGGTAGGAAGCCCACGTCAGGAGGTACAGATCCCACGTCAGGCAGTAGGGAGCCCATGTCAGGGAGCATGGAGCCCATATCAGGGTCACAGAGCCTATGTCAGGAGGTATGAAGCCCATGTCAGGAGGTACAGAGTCCATGTAAGGGGGTACGAAGCCCGAGAGGGAAGTCCATGCCAAGTGATGACTACATGCTCAGTCCATGTGCCCATTAGTAACTGTGTCAGCGGAGAGGCCTCACCCCCCAGGATCCTCCCACTGACCTTCATCTTCCTCATCCTCCCCCAGTAAGGTCTCCCGTGAATACGTTGGTCTCTTGATGTTCTTCCTCTCCACCGGAGTCTTCCTCTCTGTGATCTCCTGTACAAAAGATTCAGAATTATAAATGGCAGCAAGAACTGACTGATATCAACAGAGGGCGTCCTGTACGACATAAGAGTAAAAGCTCTGCTGACAGATGGGGATGGGGAGGCTCTCGAGAAAAAGGAGTAACCTTCCAGAGACCCATAATAATAAACTCATCTCCCGAGCTGTCTGTCATGTTGTATTATGACGTGGGGTGTATCCTGCACACTGACGTGCCCAAGTCACAAAAAGTGGGGTGACACCTCCTAAAGGGGTTCTGGCTTCCCCCAAATTTCTGTGGTGCACTTTGCATTTTATTCACCCTGGACCGATAGCAGTGACGTCATGTTGTGATGCTCCATGCATGGTCACATGACGCACCTTTTCCAGCTCCTGGTCCTGGCGGTTCATCAGCGTCTTCCAGTGCTCGTACAGCTCAGGGTCGGACTTCTGGATGTCTTTCAGAGTTCCTTCTCGCTGGATCGTTCCGTCTTTCATGGCAATGATCTGCAGTCAGATACAGAGCGGATCCATAATTCATGGATGCAGGGCAATCTATACATAGGCCCTCCCCCTTACGGAGGCCCCTCCCCTATGTCTATATGCCTATCTTCCTGATAATCCTCTCTTCCTCTTGCTTATAGTCTATAATCACTTTGTCCTGACCTGACATCCTGGAACCCAGCTGAACAAGCAGGGCTGTAGTATAAAGCATGGGGGATGGAGAGAGCAGCAGTTTTTAATGAGATGTGAAGAGGTAAAACCCTGATCATATATATCTTAATGGAACACAGTTGCAGTATAAAGCAGGAGGGAGCACACCGCAGAAGTCTAAGGTAGTATACAAATAGTGACTTGGATAGACTTTTATCCGCCCTTATACATAATGCATAATCCAGCGCAGTGACCTGCATGAGCTCAGTGGCGCCCACTTACCCAGTCAGCATGTGGCAGGTACTGCAGCTTGTGTGTGACCAGGATAGTCGTCGTCTTGTTGTCTCTCAGCATCTTTAGGATCCCGTCCTGCATGAGGTGGTCGCTGAGGTGAATGTCCAGAGCAGAGAAGGGGTCGTCCTGCAGGAGAAAGATCCGAATGATTACCGAGCACTGGATACAATGTAACAATGTATTGGCTGATACTTTCTCTCTTGTCAATATGCAAATCTGATCCGTCCAGAAGTAAGGAGAGAAGAGGAGCAGCAGCCAATAGCAGAGCAGAGTACTGCAGGGTACCCCGTGTGCTATATGTGACCCTGTGGCACCAAATCCTGCACCATTCATGTACCCCTACTATATATATCATCTACAGCACATACTGTATGTGCAATGCCCCTCTGTACTGAGACACCTATGTGGTCAATGTAGATTTGGTGCTCACCAGGAAAACAACGCTTGTCTGCTGGTACAGGGCTCTGGCCACACTGATGCGTTGTCGCTGACCGCCGGACAGATTAATCCCCTGGAATACAAGACATGAAACCATCACAAGAGACCAGCAAAGACTTCTATTAACCATCAGCAATGATATCAGACTCCAGCTGAACTACTACTCTCAATGGGTGAGTCACCGACTATGACTGCAACTACATCCAAAAACTTCCAACTTTGACTGGAAGAAGAAGCTGTATTACAAATGCTGATAATATGGCGCCCCCGTTGGCCACACGCAGGCATCACTCACCCGTTCTCCGATTTGTGTCTGATCTCCGTGCGGCAGGATGTCGATGTCTGGCTGCAGGGAGCAGGCGTCAATCACAGCTTTATACCTGCACATACATGATACAGGAGCACATGTCAAGACTCATGAAAGGGTTAAATGAAGGCAAAATCTGAGACGTAAAGGAACATTGAGAATTATAAGACTGTAAGTTACTCAGCGCAATGTCCAGAGGACGGCACGGGCCTGCAGAGCACAGATCACCAGGATAATGGACTCTCAGTAATAGGTGTGACTCCTCTGAGGCGGTATATAAAACTCACTGCTCGTACAGTAAAGAACCATCTCCTTAGGTGACTATTCTACAGATATACAGCTCTTACAGTAAAGAACTAACTCCTCTGGTAGGCTATTCTACAGATATACAGCTCTTACAGTAAAGAACCATCTCCTTAGGTGACTATTCTACAGATATACAGCTCGTACAGTAAAGAACTAACTCTTCTGGTAGGCTATTCTACAGATTGACACTTTGTATGATAAAGAATCAGCTCCACACATTCACATCCACTACTCTTAGTCGAGATCTTCTTGGATATGATGCACAATATCCTTCTGGCCTTTGCAGCAGCTGACTGACATTGTGTTTTTCCTTATTCTATGAACTATATACAGATGCCTCTCCTAGTGTTGCCCCCGAGGACACGCAGTGCCTGCAGATTTTTGCCCAGTGGACGGCCCAGCTCTCTGGTCTCTTAAAGGGATTGTCCTCCAAACATACGCATCACACCTGTCTACATAGTGCAGAAGATGAGGCTGAGTTGCAATACCACACACCTCCTGTGGGTAAGCGTGGCGCTGTTTTTGGGAGAAACCCTGCTTTTATCATCATTGTTAATCCATTTAACCCCTTCCCTTCAGAGCAGTCTTACAAAGAGAACGGCACAGAGATTCGGCGGTGTCTTACTTCTGCTTATTGAAGGGACTCTCAAATGTGATGTTTTCTTCCACTGTTGCGTTTAGTAGCCAGGGCTTCTGAGAGGCGTACGCTACCGCCCCCCTCCTCCTGAAACACACAATACCAGGGTTAGACTGAAAGGGGCTGTAATAGAGTGCAAACTCCAAAGCTCAGGGCAGGGCTGGATTTACCATTAGGCTAACTAGGCTTCAGCCTAGGGCCTCAAGATGAAGAGGGGCCTACATTCAAATTGTTAGCAAAATTAAAATTACACTATTCTAAAAACAGTGAACGCTAAAACACAGCTGAAAATAAGGAGAAAATAAGGAATGACCCCTGCACACAGTATTATGTCCCATAGTGACCCCTGCACACAGTATTATGTCCCTTAGTGTCCCCTGCACACAGTATTATGTCCCTTAGTGTCCCCTGCACACAGTATTATGTCTCATAGTGGCCTCTGCACTCAGTATTATGTCCCTTAGTGTCCCCTGCACACAGTATTATGCCCCATAGTGGCCCCTGCACTCAGTATTATGCTCCACTGTGGACACCCATAACAATTATTATACTCTGGGGTCTTTTCAGACCCCAGAGTATAATAATCGGAGACCCAGGGGAGTAAAAACATAAAAAACTGAGGAGCAAGACGGAGCTGGAGGACAAGTGATGGGGCCCCGGGGCCGGAGTCTGTGGTCACCACTTACTACATGAATCCACCCGCATCAAAGCCGGGTCTGGGGTGTATGACCAGTGGGGTCCACAATTAACATCCAGCAGGTGGCAGCACTTCACCTAAGTATAACGGGTTACAGGGGGTCACAAAGTTATTTACCCAGTCTGCTCCCCCCCCCGCTCCAACTGCAAAGTCAAAAGAGTCCTAGTGTATTCTATATATAAGATCGGTCAGCCCGCCAGTATATACAATATATAAAGTCGGTCAGTCCCCCGGTGTATATTAAGTTGGATCCCCTGGTGTATACTGTATATGAGGTCAGTCAGCCCCCAACCACTGTATATGAAGATGATCCCCCTGGGGTATACTGTATATGAGATTGTGTATACTGTATATTAGGTCAGTTGCCCCCCCATTTACTGTGCTGTAATACCCGTGCACTATCAGTATATATATATCCTCCTTCTGTCACCGGATACGTGATTGTCGCCCAGACTCTGAATATCCGAGCCGCTGGCTCCGCACTCACATCTGTCGTCTCCTATTTCTTGCACATTGTGCTCGTGTTCCCACCGGGCAGATCAATTTAATTAAACACAACAATTACATTCCCATCATCGTCACCCCAGGGACACCCTGTATCCACACCGAGGGCGGAGCCTCTGGTTAACCCTGACTGTGCCAACCACCCAGACTAAACTTCTATTACTGATTCAGATACTATGTAGACATGTATACTAGATACAGGACACAGTGGGAGGAGCTAGTGAGGGCGGTGCATACAGTGGGAGGGGTCACTTTATACAGTGGGAGGAGTCAGTGATACGCATTGTACAGTAGGAGGCACAAGTAAGGTTGGTTTATACAGTGCGAGGGGTCATGTCTTACAGTGGGAGGAGTCAGTGAGAGACATTGTAAAGTGGGAGGGGCTAGTGAGGTCACCTTTTAGAGTGGGAGGAGTCATGAGACATCATACAGTGAGAGGAGCTAATGAGGTCATTTTATACAGTGGGAGGAGTTAATTAGGTCAGTTTATGCAGTGGGAGGGGCTAATGAGGTCACTTCATACTTCATAGCTCCCAACCGTCCTGGATCTGACGGGACTATCCCGATTTTACACAGTCCCGCCATTCCGGATAGCTCACGGTTTGTTCCACTATGCCCCTGAAGTGTTTGCTGTTAACAAACTTTGTTAGGTAGGGTAAAGGTTAAACGGTAGATCCTAAATCTTAGTGGGCTAAAGGATCTTTGATGGCGTCATGACCATGTGATCAGACTCTTGTGTGGGCAGAGCTATTCTGGATACTACAGGACAGTGCGGTGTTACACAGAAAGACGAAGCTGCTGGGAACGGAGACTGATGGACGGTAAGGAGGAAAGAAAAGAAAGCATGTGTGAGCAAGATGGGGGAACGGACGTGAAATGTAGGGGGCAACTAAACTGAAGGCAGATGAAGGGAGCAATTAAACAGGGGGCAGACAAAGGGGTATATTCATCTGGTGGCAGATAAAGGGGGGCATTAAGCTGGTGGCAGATAAAGGGGGACATTAAATTGGTGGCAGGTGAAGGGGGGAATTAAGCTGGTGGCAGATGAAGGTGGACATTAAATTCGTGGCAGGTGAAGGGGGGACATTCAGCTGGTGGCAGATAGAGGGAGACATTAAATTGGTGGCAGATGAAGGGGGCATTAAGCTGGTGGTAGATGAAGGGGGACATTAAGCTGGTGGTAGATAAAGGGGGACATTAAGCTGGTGGTAGATGAAGGGGGACATTAAATTGGTGGCAGATGAAGAGTGACGTTAAAGTGGGAACAGATGGAGGGAGGACATTAAACTGGGGACAAATCGAGGAGTAGACATTAAACCATGGGGGAAACTGGAGGAGGACATTAAATCATGGGGGGTAGCTGGAGGGGGACATCTCTACCTCTAGTTGCCCTCAGTTTAATTTCCCCCTCCAACTACCCCACTGTTTAATGTCTCCCTCCAGCTGCCCAAGTTTAATGTCCCCCTCCAACTACCCCCATTGTTTAATGTCCCCCTCCAACTGCCCAAGTTTAATGTCCCCCTCTAGTTTCCAGCAGTTTAAACTGGAGCACGCGGAGAGGCACTTAATACTGTGAGGCATTTGGAGGGGAACATTATAATGTGGGGGCATATAATGTTCGGGTGACTGTAGGAGCATTATACTGTGTGGGGGGCGCATGGAAAAAAATGGATGATAATGGGTGGAGTCAATGTAGAAGTGGGTGGAGCTAAAATTGCCATGCATAGCGCACCGCATATTGTGTTCCTCTTTCTGTCCTTTGAAGGTTGGGGCGTATGCATAAGCCGTGCAGGTCACATGGACAATGCAAAGTAAACTAAAGTCACCTGATCTCTATGTCCATGGCCGCCTCCCGCTCGGTGCTGTAATACAAGAGAGAGATGTATGAGAACAATATGGAGGATTCGCCAGACTCCACCCACTGACTGCGGTCACATGCCATGAACGCTGCGGCCGCTAGACCGGTCACATTTTGTAGGTCTCTATAATGTGGGTGATATGATGGGGTTCAGGTACGGACAATGTCTATCCCTCCTCCTCAGCAGGGCGTCTCCGGGCAGGTACTCACCCCATATCCTCCGCTGTTTCACTGTCGGTGTCGCTGCAGAATAAAGCACAGGTCATTAGTCGCTGACAATGGCGGCAATCTGTGCAATGTAAACAGATTAGAGGGCGATCTGCACACGGGACATTAACCGCAGTATCTACCAGACGAGGTCTGAGCCACCATCGCGCCTCCCCCTCAGCTGATAAGAAACTCAATGACTCATGCAAGGTATTAAATGAGCTATAAACCCCCCAAACATCTGTCAGCGGGAAAGCTGGGTGATAACCAATATGGCGTCCTCTGCACCTGTTCCAGCAGACGTCCCCGGAGATCTTGTGCATCTCTCCAAGCGTGGCCAATAAGAGCGACGACTTCCCACAGCCAACTTGTCCGACGATCATGGTCAGCTGACCTGCGGGGGGACACAGGGTCACAAAACGTACAACACCTCACAACCAGCGGTGCCCTCATGTGGGCGGAGGATCAGGAAGACAATCACCTTGAGGAATCCGGATGTCGATGTTTGAAAGAGCGGGAGCGCCATCCGGGGTCCACGTGAAAAAGCCGCTGCTGATCTAGGGAGGATCAGGGAGATGTCACATCATACAAATACCAGGACAGAGACCCCCGACCCCCATAACCCTGGAGTCAGCGTGCAGAGTGACCCCCAAGTCTGGAGTGACCCCACTGTGGATAAAGAGCAACCCCTGACCCCAGATATAGATGCAAAGTGACCCCCCATCTGTGCTATAGATACAGAGTGACCTATGACCCCCCCATCAGACTACAGATACAGATAACCCTTCGCCTCCCAGGTTTTGTAAATGGGTGTGGCTGCAGCATTTCCAGGGTTAATGTTGCACCTTTATACAGAAGGTCTCCTCCTCCTCCTCGGGGTTGTTCTCCGACCTCCGCTGAGAGCAGTTGAAAGTGTTCCAGTCATCTCTGAAGGCCCGCTTACGATTGACAACTTTGAGGGGCTGTGCAGGGGACACAGAGTGTCGGTACGTGCGCAGACAGAGTCATGTGATTAGCGGTTTCGCTAACGCCTGTAACTCACCAGCGCCTGATACTTGTTCTGATTCCTCGTCTTATGCGACAGTGCACACTTGTCCGTCTCCTCCTCGATCTCCTCACTGGAGAAGAACTCGCTCAGCTTCTGGACGCTACGAGGAAACAACGCCGATAAACATGGCCGCCACATTACAAGATGTCTGCCACTGCTGCCTAACCCCGCAACCATTATGGGGCAGAAAACTGGGTTATCTGGGTCACCTGACGCTACATAATGAAATCTTCCCGCAGATGTAAGCGCTGTGTGATCGCAGCGCCTCCTGCAGGTCAGACTGAGCTGAGACAGCACCAACTGGCAGATGTGGAGAACATGACTGCTGCCAGGGACAAGCACCCCATGTCAGAGGTGTATACTGCCCCCACCCTGTACACCCCCATATCACAGCTGTATACTGCCCCCACCCTGTACACCCCCATATCACAGCTGTATACTGCCACCACCCTGTACACCCCCATATCACAGCTGTATACTGTCCCCACCCTGTAAACCCCTCATATCACAACTGTATACTGCCCCCACCATATATATACCTCCCAGCACCCCCCCATATGACATCTGTATACTGCCCTCATCCCTTATACCTCCCAGGACTCCCCATATCACAGCTATATACCACCGCCACCCTATATACCTCCCAGCACCCATCATATCACAGTTGTATACCACCCCACTCTGTATACCTTCCAACTTCAATAACACAACTATATACTGCCGCAACCCTATATAACTCCCTGCACCCCCCATATCACAGTTGCATACTACCGCACTCTGTATAACACCCAGCACCCCAATAATACCACCCCCATATCACAGCTGTATACTACCCCCACCCTGCCCTCCAGCAACCTACAATAACACAGCTGTATACCACCCCCACCTTGTATACCCCCCCATAACACAGCTGTATACCACCCCCACCCTGTATACCCTCAGTACCCCCAATAAGCCTCCCCCTCTCTACAGTTTACATGACCTCTTTGGCACTGGCTTTACCCCAATACCCTCGCCCCTTCCCCCCACCTCACAATTTACCTGACCAGCGCCTTCACGGTAGAGCGCACCACACTGGAGAGTAAGAACAATGGCGTCACCAGGATGTGGAACAGAGTGAGCGAAGCGAAGGCCACGGCCGGGGAGAAGTCGTTGCGACTCAGGAGATGGACATGGACCACGAATGTCTGGGCGAGAACAAGGGGCGAGGGTAAAGGGGGAGGGTCAGCTATGGTGGCGAAAGGGACAGAGATACGGACACGAGCGGGCACTTACTATGAGCACAGCAGCGATGGGGATGGCGGCGTTCATAAATACTGTAATGAGAGAAACAATACATGTTACCATAGCGACAAATAACATGGCGGACGCCTGTACACCGGTCACATGATCACTATACCGCACTCACTATCACTGACACCTCTCCTGACCTCATACTTTTCCCCGCTGAAGGCTTGTTACTGTGTGCCAGTGTAGGCAGTGCAGAACAAAGCTCTCTCATATGCTGAAGGTTTGTTACAATGTATCAGTGCAGGGAACATGCAGGACTGGAAGGCTGTGCTACTCCATTCACAATTCTCTGTACTGATACACTGTAACAAACTATCACCTGTGGGAAGAATATACAGCAAGCAGATATACTGACAATGGCTGATGTGAGCATTGTGCAGAGATAAATCATCTGTCCCCCCCGCTGACCACTGCTGGGGGTCTGATACAATGGGCATTAACTGCAAACAGATGCCCCCAAAATACAGCACTGCAGAAGTGACCCCAACACAGAGTACTGGACCCAAATATAGAATGCAGGACCCCCAAACCACACAGACCCCCCATATATATAGTACTAGACCCTCCACACCCCCATGTCCAATAGCTCTATATAACTCCCCTCCCCTCCACATTGTCGGGTCATCACCTCCTCGTGTTTACTCTATGAGCAGCTGCTTTCTTTCTATCTATCGGGTACGTGGCGTCCGGAGAGCGAGGCGCTGCTCATTAGAACAAGACGCCACTGATAAGAGGAGGAAAACAACAGATGAGGCACCGAGCAGAGAGAACCTCGCGCCTCATTACACTAGACTATGTCATTACTGATCTCCAGGCCCTTCTCTTTCAGGTCCTTGTTCACCCCAACAACACCAAACACCCCACAGACAATATAACCAGAAGGCAGAGCCACTTCCAGGTCATTTCACCCCTAGACGGAAGCCAAAAAAGAAATGAAAGGAGGGTAAACAGGGTAGGGTCCATTATTGGTGTGGGCACTATTATTGGTAGATGATCACTATTATTGGGGGTGGTCACTATTATTGGGGGTGGTCACTATTATTGGGGGTGGTCACGATCACTTGGGGTGGTCACTATTATTGGGAGTGGTGTACTATTACCTGGGAGTCACAATGATTGGTGTGGTCACTATTATTGGTAAATGATCACTATTATTAAGGGTGGTCACTATTACTCGGTGTGGTCACTATTAGGGTGAGTTCACACGGAGTAAAGTGCCGTGTGATGTGGCACGATACGCCGCGTGAGATTTTGCGGGCCGTATACGCTCCAATTGATTTCAATGGGAGCCGGGATCGTATACGCGGTGCTATTTTGTGGCCGTGATTTTGGGTTAGGGAGATATCGTCACTCCTTGGGGAGAGACCACCATATAGGTGTGTGGAGACTTATTAAGCCTTTAGCACTCCACTTTGCAAGGGACTATGGGAAGAATATGCAAATTTGTCTTCCATGATGTAATTAGGAAGTCAGGTGCCTCAGTGTTGCAAACCAATAGAGGGCGCTCACTGGAATGTGCCAATGGTCTCTCCCCAAGGAGTGATGATACCCTCCTTACCCTGTCTAAGCCTCTCACCTCTACCAGGTTAGTCTTCTCTACACCGGGCTGACGAGATGCAATAACATCGAAACGGCCATCCTCGGTTGAGAGACTATACCTGGTAATAATCCCAGCATCATTGCAAAACAAAGGCCTCTTGGAAGGTCTAGCATGATGCTAAAGGGAGCAGCCTTTATTGGGCCATATCACGGAGGTTCTGTCTTCCTAATTACATCAGAGAAGACAGGCTTGCACATTCCAGTGAGCGCCCTCTATTGGTTTGCAACACTGAGGCATCTGACTTCCTAATTACATCATGGAAGACAGATTTTCATATTCTTCCCATAATTGGGGTGGTGACTCTTATTGGTAAATGATCACTATTATTAAGGGTGGTCACTATTATTGGGTTGGGTCACTATTACAGGAGGTGATCCCTAACACTAGGGGTGGTCACTATTACAGGGGTGGTGACTATTACTGGAGATGATCACTATTACTGGGGACAGTCACTATTACAGGGGGTGAATACTATCACTAGTGGGGGTCACTATTATTGGGTGTGGTGACTATTACTAGAGATGATCACTATTATTGAGGACGGTCACTATTATTGGGTGTAGTTGTCATAATTGGGGTGGTCACACTTATTGGGGTGGTTCCTTTTATTGGGGTGGTCACTATTATTGGGGGTGGTTCCTATTATTGGCGTGGTTACTATTATTGGGGGTGGTTCCTATTATTGGCGTGGTTACTATTACTGGGGGGGTCACTTACTTGACACGGAGGTGTATAAGGCAAAGGCTCTCAGGCTGGTCATCTCCTTCTGCCGCGTCTCCTCCACGCCCCTGTGAAATATATGCTCCCAGGAGTACAGCTTCAGCAGTTTGATACCGCGCAGCATCTCGTTGGTTTTCTTCAGACGCTCGTTGGAATATTCCTAGAAGACGGCGATAATTCATATAACAGTGATAGCTCTGGCGCTGTAGTGTGATGTCACATTGAGTGCAACACATGACATCACACCTGTACTAATGCTGACATACAGTCATAAACTCAAAAAGGGAGGGAGATACCCACCGAGATACCCACCCACAGATGGGGAGTCGTGTGATACGGCAGATGCCCCCTCTGGAGACACCTGTCCTGACGTGACAAGCAATTATCCCCCCGAACTGTGCCTCATCTACCTGCCCCGCAACCTGCTCTGTACTGATGAGGGGTAAGAACCACCAAAATATTGGGGACATGTGATCACTGCGCTATGTACATAGATACAAGCACAGAGGCGTTGTGACGTACATATACCTCCTATAGGTGCACTGTATCATACGGTGCAGAACATATGGTATTTGGCTATGTATATGATATGTATTACACACAAATGCGGCAGAATAAAGCACAATGCCACGTTTTGGATGGAGTTGTATCTTTGTACAGTAATTTTTTGTTAATGAGTGTGCATACACAATATACATACATACATAGCACACATACATATATACGTACATACATAGCACACATACTGTACATATATCACACACATACACATACATACATATACACATCCACATATACATACATACATAGCACACATACACATATACTGTACATACATACATATACATACATACATAGCATACATATACATACATAGCACACATGCATGTAACATACATATACATACACATATACATACCAGCGTGCTCCTTTGGGCTTGAGAGAGTTTCGTGGCTACAAAATACTGTATAGGGGCCAGCACAATGATGACTGCGGCTCCGATTAAGGCGCTAATACCCAGGATGTAGTAGAGGAGGATGATCCCCACAATGATCTAGAAGAAGAAGATTCTCATCAAATCGCAACTCTGGATCAGACACCCCAAAAATCCCTCCCCCTATAGCCCAAAACCTATAACATAGGGGACAAGGACAGACACATCTTTTTTCTACAGTTTATTACTAAGAGATCTTATTCTATATCCAGTTATTGATCCCATCGCCCTAAACTAGGAGGGGATTCCCTATTCTATGCCAATTACAGACTGCTCCTCCTGTCACGTCACACTACAGACTGCTGCTCCTCCTGTCACGTCACACTACAGACTGCTCCTCCTGTCACGTCACACTACAGACTGCTCCTCCTGTCACACTACAGACTGCTCCTCCTGTCACGTCACACTACAGACTGCTCCTCCTGTCACGTCACACTACAGACTGCTCCTCCTGTCATGTCACACTACAGACTGCTCCTCCTGTCACGTCACACTACAGACTGCTCCTCCTGTCACGTCACACTACAGACTGCTCCTCCTGTCACGTCACACTACAGACTGCTCCTCCGGTCACTTTGCACTACAGACTGCTCCTCCTGTCACGTCACACTACAGACTGCTCCTCCTGTCACGTCACACTACAGACTGCTCCTCCTGTCACGTCACACTACAGACTGCTCCTCCTGTCACGTCACACTACAGACTGCTCCTCCTGTCACGTTACACTACAGACTGCTCCTCCTGTCACGTTACACTACAGACTGCTCCTCCTGTCACGTCACACTACAGACTGCTCCTCCTGTCACGTCACACTACAGACTGCTCCTCCTGTCACGTCACACTACAGACTGCTCCTCCTGTCATGTCGCACTACAGACTGCTCCTCCTGTCACGTCGCAATACAGACTGCTCCTCCTGTGACGTCACACTACAGACTGCTCCTCCTGTCACACTACAGACTGCTCCTCCTGTCACGTCACACTACAGACTGCTCCTCCTGTCACGTCACACTACAGACTGCTCCTCCTGTCATGTCGCACTACAGACTGCTCCTCCTGTCACGTCGCAATACAGACTGCTCCTCCTGTGACGTCACACTACAGACTGCTCCTCCTGTCACACTACAGACTGCTCCTCCTGTCACGCTGCACTACAGACTGCTCTTCCTGTCACGTCACACTACAGACTGCTCCTCCTGTCACGTTGCACTACAGACTGCTCCTCCTGTCACGTCACACTACAGACTGCTCCTCCTGTCACGTCACACTACAGACTGCTCCTCCTGTCACGTCACACTACAGACTGCTCCTCCTGTCATGTCGCACTACAGACTGCTCCTCCTGTCACGTCGCAATACAGACTGCTCCTCCTGTCACGCTGCACTACAGACTGCTCTTCCTGTCACGTCACACTACAGACTGCTCCTCCTGTCACGTTGCACTACAGACTGCTCCTCCTGTCACGTCACACTACAGACTGCTCCTCCTGTCACGTCACACTACAGACTGCTCCTCCTGTCACGTCACACTACAGACTGCTCCTCCTGTCATGTTGCACTACAGACTGCTCCTCCTGTCACGTCACACTACAGACTGCTCCTCCTGTCACGTCACACTACAGACTGCTCCTCCTGTCACGTCACACTACAGACTGCTCCTCCTGTCACATTACACTACAGACTGCTCCTCCTGCCACGTCACACTACGGACTGCTCCTCCTGTCACGTCACACTACAGACTGCTCCTCCTGTCACGTCACACTACAGACTGCTCCTCCTGTCACGTCACACTACAGACTGCTCCTCCTGCCACGTCACACTACAGACTGCTCCTCCTGTCACACTACAGACTGCTCCTCCTGTCACACTACAGACTGCTCCTCCTCTCACATCACACTACAGACTGCTCCTCCTGTCACGTTGCACTACAGACTGATCCTCCTGTCACGTCACACTACAGACTTCTCCTCCTGTCACGTTGCACTACAGACTGCTCCTCCTGTCACGTCACACTACAGACTTCTCCTCCTGTCACGTCACACTACAGACTGCTCCTCCTGTCACGTCACACTACAGACTGCTCCTCCTGTCACGTCACACTACAGACTGCTCCTCCTGTCACGTTACACTACAGACTGCTCCTCCTGTCACGTCACACTACAGACTGCTCCTCCTGTCACATCGCACTACAGACTGCTCCTCCTGTCACGTCGCACTACAGACTGCTCCTCCTGTCACGTCGCAATACAGACTGCTCCTCCTGTCACGCTGCACTACAGACTGCTCTTCCTGTCACGTCACACTACAGACTGCTCCTCCTGTCACGTTGCACTACAGACTGCTCCTCCTGTCACGTCGCAATACAGACTGCTCCTCCTGTCACGCTGCACTACAGACTGCTCTTCCTGTCACGTCACACTACAGACTGCTCCTCCTGTCACGTTGCACTACAGACTGCTCCTCCTGTCACGTCACACTACAGACTGCTCCTCCTGTCACGTCACACACTAGACTGCTCCTCCTGTCACGTCACACTACAGACTGCTCCTCCTGTCACGTCACACTACAGACTGCTCCTCCTGTCACGTCACACACTAGACTGCTCCTCCTGTCACGTCACACTACAGACTGCTCCTCCTGTCACGTCACACTACAGACTGCTCCTCCTGTCACGTCACACTACAGACTGCTCCTCCTGTCACGTCACACTACAGACTGCTCCTCCTGTCACGTCACACTACAGACTGCTCCTCCTGTCATGTTGCACTACAGACTGCTCCTCCTGTCACGTCACACTACAGACTGCTCCTCCTGTCATGTTGCACTACAGACTGCTCCTCCTGTCACGTCACACTACAGACTGATCCTCCTGTCACGTCACACTACAGACTGCTCCTCCTGTCACACTACAGACTGCTCCTCCTGTCACACTACAGACTGCTCCTCCTGTCACACTACAGACTGCTCCTCCTGTCATGTTGCACTACAGACTGCTCCTCCTGTCACGTCACACTACAGACTGCTCCTCCTGTCACGTCACACTACAGACTGCTTCTCCTGTCACATTACACTACAGACTGCTCCTCCTGCCACGTCACACTACAGACTGCTCCTCCTGTCACACTACAGACTGCTCCTCCTGTCACACTACAGACTGCTCCTCCTGTCACGTCACACTACAGACTGCTCCTCCTGTCACGTTGCACTACAGACTGCTCCTCCTGTCACGTCACACTACAGACTTCTCCTCCTGTCACGTTGCACTACAGACTGCTCCTCCTGTCACGTCACACTACAGACTTCTCCTCCTGTCATGTCACACTACAGACTGCTCCTCCTGTCACGTTACACTACAGACTGCACCTCCTGTCACACTACAGACTGCTCCTCCTGTCACGTTACACTACAGACTGCTCCTCCTGTCACGTTACACTACAGACTGCTCCTCCTGTCACACTACAGACTGCTCCTCCTGTCACACTACAGACTGCTCCTCCTGTCACACTACAGACTGCTCCTCCTGTCACGTCACACTACAGACTGCTCCTCCTGTCACGTTGCACTACAGACTGCTCCTCCTGTCACGTCACACTACAGACTGCTCCTCCTGTCACGTCACACTACAGACTGCTCCTCCTGTCACGTCACACTACAGACTGCTCCTCCTGTCATGTCGCACTACAGACTGCTCCTCCTGTCACGTCGCAATACAGACTGCTCCTCCTGTCACGCTGCACTACAGACTGCTCTTCCTGTCACGTCACACTACAGACTGCTCCTCCTGTCACGTTGCACTACAGACTGCTCCTCCTGTCACGTCACACTACAGACTGCTCCTCCTGTCACGTCACACTACAGACTGCTCCTCCTGTCACGTCACACTACAGACTGCTCCTCCTGTCACGTCACACTACAGACTGCTCCTCCTGTCATGTTGCACTACAGACTGCTCCTCCTGTCACGTCACACTACAGACTGCTCCTCCTGTCACGTCACACTACAGACTGCTCCTCCGGTCACTTTGCACTACAGACTGCTCCTCCTGTCACGTCACACTACAGACTGCTCCTCCTGTCACGTCACACTACAGACTGCTCCTCCTGTCACGTCACACTACAGACTGCTCCTCCTGTCACGTCACACTACAGACTGCTCCTCCTGTCACGTTACACTACAGACTGCTCCTCCTGTCACGTTACACTACAGACTGCTCCTCCTGTCACGTCACACTACAGACTGCTCCTCCTGTCACGTCACACTACAGACTGCTCCTCCTGTCACGTCACACTACAGACTGCTCCTCCTGTCATGTCGCACTACAGACTGCTCCTCCTGTCACGTCGCAATACAGACTGCTCCTCCTGTGACGTCACACTACAGACTGCTCCTCCTGTCACACTACAGACTGCTCCTCCTGTCACGTCACACTACAGACTGCTCCTCCTGTCACGTCACACTACAGACTGCTCCTCCTGTCATGTCGCACTACAGACTGCTCCTCCTGTCACGTCGCAATACAGACTGCTCCTCCTGTGACGTCACACTACAGACTGCTCCTCCTGTCACACTACAGACTGCTCCTCCTGTCACGCTGCACTACAGACTGCTCTTCCTGTCACGTCACACTACAGACTGCTCCTCCTGTCACGTTGCACTACAGACTGCTCCTCCTGTCACGTCACACTACAGACTGCTCCTCCTGTCACGTCACACTACAGACTGCTCCTCCTGTCACGTCACACTACAGACTGCTCCTCCTGTCATGTCGCACTACAGACTGCTCCTCCTGTCACGTCGCAATACAGACTGCTCCTCCTGTCACGCTGCACTACAGACTGCTCTTCCTGTCACGTCACACTACAGACTGCTCCTCCTGTCACGTTGCACTACAGACTGCTCCTCCTGTCACGTCACACTACAGACTGCTCCTCCTGTCACGTCACACTACAGACTGCTCCTCCTGTCACGTCACACTACAGACTGCTCCTCCTGTCATGTTGCACTACAGACTGCTCCTCCTGTCACGTCACACTACAGACTGCTCCTCCTGTCACGTCACACTACAGACTGCTCCTCCTGTCACGTCACACTACAGACTGCTCCTCCTGTCACGTCACACTACAGACTGCTCCTCCTGTCATGTTGCACTACAGACTGCTCCTCCTGTCACGTCACACTACAGACTGCTCCTCCTGTCACGTCACACTACAGACTGCTCCTCCTGTCACGTCACACTACAGACTGCTCCTCCTGTCACATTACACTACAGACTGCTCCTCCTGCCACGTCACACTACGGACTGCTCCTCCTGTCACGTCACACTACAGACTGCTCCTCCTGTCACGTCACACTACAGACTGCTCCTCCTGTCACGTCACACTACAGACTGCTCCTCCTGCCACGTCACACTACAGACTGCTCCTCCTGTCACACTACAGACTGCTCCTCCTGTCACACTACAGACTGCTCCTCCTCTCACATCACACTACAGACTGCTCCTCCTGTCACGTTGCACTACAGACTGATCCTCCTGTCACGTCACACTACAGACTTCTCCTCCTGTCACGTTGCACTACAGACTGCTCCTCCTGTCACGTCACACTACAGACTTCTCCTCCTGTCACGTCACACTACAGACTGCTCCTCCTGTCACGTCACACTACAGACTGCTCCTCCTGTCACGTCACACTACAGACTGCTCCTCCTGTCACGTTACACTACAGACTGCTCCTCCTGTCACGTCACACTACAGACTGCTCCTCCTGTCACATCGCACTACAGACTGCTCCTCCTGTCACGTCGCAATACAGACTGCTCCTCCTGTCACGCTGCACTACAGACTGCTCTTCCTGTCACGTCACACTACAGACTGCTCCTCCTGTCACGTTGCACTACAGACTGCTCCTCCTGTCACGTCGCAATACAGACTGCTCCTCCTGTCACGCTGCACTACAGACTGCTCTTCCTGTCACGTCACACTACAGACTGCTCCTCCTGTCACGTTGCACTACAGACTGCTCCTCCTGTCACGTCACACTACAGACTGCTCCTCCTGTCACGTCACACACTAGACTGCTCCTCCTGTCACGTCACACTACAGACTGCTCCTCCTGTCACGTCACACTACAGACTGCTCCTCCTGTCACGTCACACACTAGACTGCTCCTCCTGTCACGTCACACTACAGACTGCTCCTCCTGTCACGTCACACTACAGACTGCTCCTCCTGTCACGTCACACTACAGACTGCTCCTCCTGTCACGTCACACTACAGACTGCTCCTCCTGTCACGTCACACTACAGACTGCTCCTCCTGTCATGTTGCACTACAGACTGCTCCTCCTGTCACGTCACACTACAGACTGCTCCTCCTGTCATGTTGCACTACAGACTGCTCCTCCTGTCACGTCACACTACAGACTGATCCTCCTGTCACGTCACACTACAGACTGCTCCTCCTGTCACACTACAGACTGCTCCTCCTGTCACACTACAGACTGCTCCTCCTGTCACACTACAGACTGCTCCTCCTGTCATGTTGCACTACAGACTGCTCCTCCTGTCACGTCACACTACAGACTGCTCCTCCTGTCACGTCACACTACAGACTGCTTCTCCTGTCACATTACACTACAGACTGCTCCTCCTGCCACGTCACACTACAGACTGCTCCTCCTGTCACACTACAGACTGCTCCTCCTGTCACACTACAGACTGCTCCTCCTGTCACGTCACACTACAGACTGCTCCTCCTGTCACGTTGCACTACAGACTGCTCCTCCTGTCACGTCACACTACAGACTTCTCCTCCTGTCACGTTGCACTACAGACTGCTCCTCCTGTCACGTCACACTACAGACTTCTCCTCCTGTCATGTCACACTACAGACTGCTCCTCCTGTCACGTTACACTACAGACTGCACCTCCTGTCACACTACAGACTGCTCCTCCTGTCACGTTACACTACAGACTGCTCCTCCTGTCACGTTACACTACAGACTGCTCCTCCTGTCACACTACAGACTGCTCCTCCTGTCACACTACAGACTGCTCCTCCTGTCACACTACAGACTGCTCCTCCTGTCACGTCACACTACAGACTGCTCCTCCTGTCACGTTGCACTACAGACTGCTCCTCCTGTCACGTCACACTACAGACTGCTCCTCCTGTCACGTCACACTACAGACTGCTCCTCCTGTCACGTCACACTACAGACTGCTCCTCCTGTCATGTCGCACTACAGACTGCTCCTCCTGTCACGTCGCAATACAGACTGCTCCTCCTGTCACGCTGCACTACAGACTGCTCTTCCTGTCACGTCACACTACAGACTGCTCCTCCTGTCACGTTGCACTACAGACTGCTCCTCCTGTCACGTCACACTACAGACTGCTCCTCCTGTCACGTCACACTACAGACTGCTCCTCCTGTCACGTCACACTACAGACTGCTCCTCCTGTCACGTCACACTACAGACTGCTCCTCCTGTCATGTTGCACTACAGACTGCTCCTCCTGTCACGTCACACTACAGACTGCTCCTCCTGTCACGTCACACTACAGACTGCTCCTCCTGTCACGTCACACTACAGACTGCTCCTCCTGTCACATTACACTACAGACTGCTCCTCCTGCCACGTCACACTACGGACTGCTCCTCCTGTCACACTACAGACTGCTCCTCCTGTCACACTACAGACTGCTCCTCCTCTCACATCACACTACAGACTGCTCCTCCTGTCACGTCACACTACAGACTGCTCCTCCTGTCACGTCACACTACAGACTGCTCCTCCTGTCACGTCACACTACAGACTTCTCCTCCTGTCACGTCACACTACAGACTGCTCCTCCTGTCACGTCACACTACAGACTGCTCCTCCTGTCACGTTACACTACAGACTGCTCCTCCTGTCACGTCACACTACAGACTGCTCCTCCTGTCACATCGCACTACAGACTGCTCCTCCTGTCACGTCGCACTACAGACTGCTCCTCCTGTCACGTCGCAATACAGACTGCTCCTCCTGTCACGCTGCACTACAGACTGCTCTTCCTGTCACGTCACACTACAGACTGCTCTTCCTGTCACGTCACACTACAGACTGCTCCTCCTGTCACGTTGCACTACAGACTGCTCCTCCTGTCACGTCGCAATACAGACTGCTCCTCCTGTCACGCTGCACTACAGACTGCTCTTCCTGTCACGTCACACTACAGACTGCTCCTCCTGTCACGTTGCACTACAGACTGCTCCTCCTGTCACGTCACACTACAGACTTCTCCTCCTGTCACGTCACACTACAGACTGCTCCTCCTGTCACGTCACACTACAGACTGCTCCTCCTGTCACGTCACACACTAGACTGCTCCTCCTGTCACGTCACACTACAGACTGCTCCTCCTGTCACGTCACACTACAGACTGCTCCTCCTGTCACGTCACACACTAGACTGCTCCTCCTGTCACGTCACACTACAGACTGCTCCTCCTGTCACGTCACACTACAGACTGCTCCTCCTGTCACGTCACACTACAGACTGCTCCTCCTGTCACGTCACACTACAGACTGCTCCTCCTGTCACGTCACACTACAGACTGCTCCTCCTGTCATGTTGCACTACAGACTGCTCCTCCTGTCACGTCACACTACAGACTGCTCCTCCTGTCATGTTGCACTACAGACTGCTCCTCCTGTCACGTCACACTACAGACTGATCCTCCTGTCACGTCACACTACAGACTGCTCCTCCTGTCACGTCACACTACAGACTGCTCCTCCTGTCACGTTACACTACAGACTGCTCCTCCTGTCACACTACAGACTGCTCCTCCTGTCACACTACAGACTGCTCCTCCTGTCACACTACAGACTGCTCCTCCTGTCATGTTGCACTACAGACTGCTCCTCCTGTCACGTCACACTACAGACTGCTCCTCCTGTCACGTCACACTACAGACTGCTTCTCCTGTCACATTACACTACAGACTGCTCCTCCTGCCACGTCACACTACAGACTGCTCCTCCTGTCACACTACAGACTGCTCCTCCTGTCACACTACAGACTGCTCCTCCTGTCACGTCACACTACAGACTGCTCCTCCTGTCACGTTGCACTACAGACTTCTCCTCCTGTCACGTCACACTACAGACTGCTCCTCCTGTCACGTTACACTACAGACTGCACCTCCTGTCACACTACAGACTGCTCCTCCTGTCACGTTACACTACAGACTGCTCCTCCTGTCACGTTACACTACAGACTGCTCCTCCTGTCACACTACAGACTGCTCCTCCTGTCACACTACAGACTGCTCCTCCTGTCACACTACAGACTGCTCCTCCTGTCACACTACAGACTGCTCCTCCTGTCACGTTACACTACAGACTGCTCCTCCTGTCACACTACAGACTGCTCCTCCTGTCACACTACAGACTGCTCCTCCTGTCACACTACAGACTGCTTCTCCTGTCACGTCACACTACAGACTGCTCCTCCTGTCATGTTGCACTACAGACTGCTCCTCCTGTCACGTCACACTACAGACTGATCCTCCTGTCACGTCACACTACAGACTGCTCCTCCTGTCACACTACAGACTGCTCCTCCTGTCACACTACAGACTGCTCCTCCTGTCACGTTACACTACAGACTGCTCCTCCTGTCACACTACAGACTGCTCCTCCTGTCACACTACAGACTGCTCCTCCTGTCACACTACAGACTGCTCCTCCTGTCACACTACAGACTGCTCCTCCTGTCACGTCACACTACAGACTGCTCCTCCTGTCATGTTGCACTACAGACTGCTCCTCCTGTCACGTCACACTACAGACTGATCCTCCTGTCACGTCACACTACAGACTGCTCCTCCTGTCACACTACAGACTGCTCCTCCTGTCACACTACAGACTGCTCCTCCTGTCACACTACAGACTGCTCCTCCTGTCATGTTGCACTACAGACTGCTCCTCCTGTCACGTCACACTACAGACTGCTCCTCCTGTCACGTCACAATACAGACTGCTCCTCCTGTCACGTTGCACTACAGACTGCTTCTCCTGTCACATTACACTACAGACTGCTCCTCCTGCCACGTCACACTACAGACTGCTCCTCCTGTCACACTACAGACTGCTCCTCCTGTCACACTACAGACTGCTCCTCCTGTCACGTTGCACTACAGACTGCTCCTCCTGTCACGTCACACTACAGACTTCTCCTCCTGTCACGTTGCACTACAGACTTCTCCTCCTGTCACGTTGCACTACAGACTGCTCCTCCTGTCACGTCACACTACAGACTTCTCCTCCTGTCACGTCACACTACAGACTGCTCCTCCTGTCACGTTACACTACAGACTGCACCTCCTGTCACACTACAGACTGCTCCTCCTGTCACGTTACACTACAGACTGCTCCTCCTGTCACGTTACACTACAGACTGCTCCTCCTGTCACGTCACACTACAGACTGCTCCTCCTGTCACGTCACACTACAGACTGCTCCTCCTGTCACGTCACACTACAGACTGCTCCTCCTGTCACGTCACACTACAGACTGCTCCTCCTGTCACACTACAGACTGCTCCTCCTGGCACACTACAGACTGCTCCTCCTGTCACACTACAGACTGCTCCTCCTGTCACACTACAGACTGCTCCTCCTGTCACACTACAGACTGCTCCTCCTGTCACGTCACACTACAGACTGCTCCTCCTGTCACGTTGCACTACAGACTGCTCCTCCTGTCACGTCACACTACAGACTGCTCCTCCTGTCACACTACAGACTGCTCCTCCTGTCACACTACAGACTGCTCCTCCTGTCACGTCACACTACAGACTGCTCCTCCTGTCACGTCACACTACAGACTGCTCCTCCTGTCACGTCACACTACAGACTGCTCCTCCTGTCACGTCACACTACAGACTGCTCCTCCTGTCACGTTGCACTACAGACTGCTCCTCCTGTCACGTCACACTACAGACTGCTCCTCCTGTCACGTTGCACTACATGCTTCCGCACCTGAACAGGCATCGCCCAGAGATTGGGACACAGGAAGAAAAACCACATGAGCTGATTGGTGTCGATGGCCACGAGGTTGCAGATCTGGCCGGACGTCATCTCTCCCATGGACATGTTGGATGTGGACAGATGCATAATCTTACTGTAGATCTTGGTCTGTGACAACACAATACATTATAAATAGTTAAGCTGCGCCTACAACTCCCATCATCCCTCAGCTATCTGTAGGTTTGGAGTAGATATGGTAGTGCTGTACATTTTGGCGCTCTTCCTTCCGCCTGTGGTTTCTGAATGTTTATTCCATCTCCCCCCGATTGGACGGAGCCTTCCTGAAATGAGGTCAGAACTGCACTGTGTGGGCAGGGTGTCCTGATCTCGTACTAGTCTTCTCTTGTGACATCCCCATATGTTTTTGGCTGTAATGAGATTCTCGTCCATGGTGTAGCCTCGTCCCCCTTCTTCATGACTTGGATCGGCCAATGACACAGCACGGCCTGTTCTTCACCCATCACCCGGAGCTGAGGATAGGTGTGACAGCTCCAGCACCAGGGTGGAGATTTCCGTCAGGAACATTATGGTCTGATCTGGTGTAGAATGGCTTTGTACTATTTATATGAGCCGCTCTGGACAGAGGCCAAGTAATGTCCCTTTATCTCCTGGAAGCCCCAATGACATGGCGTAGCTTCACCTGACAGTCTCTATAGATTGGCACCAGCTGTCAACGCCGCCAACTACTGCTCTTCTGGCCATGAAGAAGGTGAGAACGTCTCGCACTGTGCCCTTACATAGACCCGCACCACATTCTTATTCCATCCTTGGTTCTCACATGGACCTCAGTCTGTGGTCCTCATGGACACCTCCTTGCTTGGCCCTCAACCATCTTTGGTCCTAATTTTGACCATCAGCTTTCACCCCTGCTGCACCCTCACTTGTACTCGCACGCCATTACTGACATCACACTGTCCCATGTACGTGTTAGTATTAGAGGATTCAGCGTGGGCCAAGTCTCACCTGTATTGCTCCACGCAGGTTGATCCCGGTCTCAATGGCGACATAATACGAGGCCTGAAGAAATGTTCTTTGTAGGAGCAGGGCGAAAAACAGCAGAACCGCCAGGACGTAGGCGTTGGCCAAAAACTCCTGAGAGGAGATGAAGGAAACCCCAAAAAACACTGTCTGCAAGAGAAGAGTGAGAGACAATAAGAGACACGGTGCAAATGCCAGCACACAGCTGGGCACACATAGATGGGTACACAACGGGCACATATAGATGGGTACACAATGGGCACACATAGATGGGTACAAAACGGGTACATATAGATGGGTACACAACAGGTACACATAGATGGGTACACAACGGGTACACATAGATGGGTACACAATAGGCACATATTGATGGGTACACAATGGGCACATATTGATGGGTGCATAATGGGCACACATAGATGGGTACACAACGGGCACATATAAATGGGTACACAATGGGCACATATTGATGGGTGCATAATGGGCACACATAGATGGGTACAGAATGGGTACATATAGATGGGTACACAACGGGTACATATAGATGGGTACATAGCCAGGCACATATAAGTGGGTACACAATGGGCACATATAGATGGGTGAGACCCTGGTACTGGCCCTTATCTGCACCCCATTATACAATGACCCCAAACAATCACATTATATCCTCATAATGACACAAGTAGATGACAACACGAAACAATAGCCTGCCCTTGATATCTCATGCAGGGGGGTTACCCGCGGGTGGAAGGTCTTGTTTTCTTGGCTGAGGTGGTGGACGATCCCAGACACACAGAGCGGACCAGCAAATCCCAGCATATCGGCCAGGATCCGGAAGACACTGCTGAGGATGAGGGGTCTCCCAAAGGCATGGCACAGGGTGCACCAGATGGTGCGGGAGCCAGTAGGATATGGGGAAGACTTGGACTGTGGGGAGGAGAAGGAGTCAACGTTATCACCGGGCACTATACTGTAATACTGCCAACGGTCCCTGAACTTGTCATATACAGCTACATAGGGTGATATGTGTCATATACAGCTGCATGAGGTGATATGTGTGATATCTGGGTTACACAGGATGATACATGTGATATACTTCTACACAAAGTGTTGCGTATCATATACAGCTACACAGAGTGTTGCATGTGATATACTGCTCCATAGGGTGATACATGTGATATATGGATGATGCTATATTCACGCCTCACCGTACAAAGGCCCCCTCCTCCAGTAATGGTGGAGGCGCTGCAGATAACTCACCCTTTGTGCTTGGAAAGCCTGGTTGAGGAGGATGTAGTTGGTGATGGCCCTCATGGCTATGGGCAGTTTTCCTATTGCTTTCAGGTCGATGGGCTTTTTGTGAGCCGTCTTAATAAATGTATTCATCCACCAGTACGTCCCTTTTGAGAGGAGGTTGACAAAGGGCTGAAGGAATCGCACCCCCAGATCCTGCAGATCCTCCGGGGGCTTCACTTCTCTGGGACATTTGTAGAAGACATATCTCTAAGGAGTAAAAACAGAATAAAGATGATGGAAGAAGATAACCCGAAGAAGAGATACAGGAGGACTCTGCACGACCAGCTGTACGGGGCTGCGTCCGATGACCTACTATACACAACGTGGGAGCGGAGACATGTGGATCCCTGTATAGTGTCGGTGCCATTACTGCAGATTCCCTCTTACTGAAGTCAGTACAGACCATGATGGAGGGACCAGAGACAACGGCTCCCACACTGTGCTGTGTATAGTAGGGGTGTCCAAAGTATATAGTTAATCCCTATGGGGGACTCCCTGTCACATCCCCCCAATCAGATATTTATGACTGATCCTAAGAGAAGGGGCTCCATTCACAAGGAGGAAGCATGGGGGATATTCGGTCGCCCGTTCTTCTGATCAGTATTTGCACTCCCACTTACTGTTGTGCACCTTGTACTGTTATGTTTTTGTTCTAAGCGTTGCTGTGTATTGTAATAATAGTGTGCGTTGCGTATTGTGAGGTTCGCTGATGCTAATGTAGATGACTCATTATTACACTGTATAGTTATTAGTTATTGTCACTATAATTATACGGCTGTGTTATTATTGCACCCGGGTCCTGATGAGAGGCGGATCAGTGATTCCTCTACTATGTGTACAATACACGCTACACGCAACTGTATCCAGCGTTATGAGCTGCGAGCTAAGAGTGTCCAATGTGCATATTGTCATATCCTGGCATAAAATATGCAGAGTCTTGTTCATATACACAGAGCCCGTTGACAGGTTCTGGCGCGTTCACGAGGTCCATGACATCACTCACCCGCACTCTGCAGGAGGTCTATGACATCACTCACCCGCACTCTGCACGAAGTCCATGACATCACTCACCCGCACTCTGCAGGAGATCCATGACATCACTCACCCGCACTCTGCAGGAGATCCATGACATCACTCACCCGCACTCTACAGGAGGTCTATGACATCACTCACCCGCACTCTGCAGGAGATCCATGACATCACTCACCCGCACTCTGCAGGAGATCCATGACATCTCTCACCCGCACTCTACAGGAGGTCTATGACATCACTCACCCGCACTCTGCACGAAGTCCATGACATCACTCACCCGCACTCTGCACGAAGTCCATGACATCACTCACCCGCACTCTACAGGAGGTCTATGACATCACTCACCCGCACTCTGCACGAAGTCCATGACATCACTCACCCGCACTCTGCACGAAGTCCATGACATCACTCACCCGCACTCTGCAGGAGATCCATGACATCACTCACCCGCACTCTACAGGAGGTCTATGACATCACTCACCCGCACTCTGCACGAAGTCCATGACATCACTCACCCGCACTCTGCACGAAGTCCATGACATCACTCACCTGCACTCTACAGGAGTTTTATGACATCACTCACCCGCACTCTACAGGAGGTCCATGACATCACCCACCCACACTCTGCAGGAGGTCTATGACATCACTCACCCGCACTCTGATGACATTAATCTCCACAACCAGCAGCATGCCATAGAGAATGGCTAATAATCCGGTGAGGCAGAATCGCAGCTGCTGGAACCCCACGCCGTTGTCACAGAACTTTACAAACTTGATGGTTTTTGTGATAAAAGTCATTGTCCAATAGACCAGTAATGCTGGGGGGACAAGAAAGGAGAAGAAAAAGTGTCAGAATGATCACCATCATAAGAAAGACCACTCTCATCATCACTACTACTTCATCTTCATGGCTACGATTCTGGGACACAGGACACCACCAGCTGTTGCTGTTGATTATCTGCTGTACAGTAGACTGTCTCTCCATACTACACAGACCTGTATTATCTGCTGTACAGTAGACTGTCTCTCCATACTACACAGACTTGTATTATCTGCTGTACAGTAGACTGTCTCTCCGTACTACACAGACTTGTATTATCTGCTGTACAGTAGACTGTCTCTCCATGCTACACATACTTGTATTATTTGCTGTACAGTAGACTGTCTCTCCATACTACACAGACTTGTATTATCTGCTGTACAGTAGACTGTCTCTCCATACTACACAGACCTGTATTATCTGCTGTACAGTAGACTGTCTCTCCATACTACACAGACTTGTATTGCCTGCTGTACAGTAGACTGTCTCTCCATACTACACAAATTTGTATTATCTTCTGTATAGTAGACTGTCTCTCCATACTGCACAGACTTGTATTATCTGCTATACAGTAGACTGTCTCTCCACACTACACAGACTTGTATTATCTGCTGTACAGTAGACTGTCTCTCCATACTGCACAGACTTGTATTATCTGCTATACAGTAGACTGTCTCTCCATACTACACAGACTTGTATTATCTGCTGTACAGTAGACTGTCTCTCCATACTGCACAGACCTGAATGATACAGATGCAAACCACAAATATGCAGTAATTGTGTGCAAGAACCAGCTATCCATCCTGTGCTCTCTGTGCACTGACATGAAGGCTTGGGGTGACACAAGGCCCCATATATCATCACTGTCTTAATGGACATGGCAGCCTCAGCATCCAGGGATGATTTTCACAGATTTGCAGTATGAGACCCGAGGCATTGACATACTAAAGACATACTAATAACTCAGGACACGTCACACCTGCTTAGCCCTGCGGTATAACTACCATATAGATGATAAATCCCGGGCTTATTACGCTGCAGGTTGTTGGTTCTATGTGGAGTCATTAATGAGGAATTACTAGAAGGTCATCGGCGGGGGGGTTCGGGGGGTTTCGCTGCATTCATACAGCTTAGACTATGGATTTTCTCTTTACGCTGAATTATTGATGTGTCTTGTGGAGACTGGAATCCTGCCAGCTCCAGTGACAGCGGACACGTCCCTGACTCCATGCACTGGAGGCCTTGGCCAGAATCTTGTGAATGTGCTGTAGGACGGGCGTCATTTATGTGCTCATCACTAAGGGGGCGGTGGGGGGGTAGATGAGTTTTGGGGAGGGTGGTCATATTATCTCCTGTTATTTCCTGTTCTCCATAACGTTCACAGCTCTGCACAGTCGTGTGAAATCCAAACCTCATCTATTATCAGCACCGCTGAATGACGTTATAAAGCCGGCGCTCTTCTTATCTTCTACTGAGCCATGTCTTATACACAAAGAGCTGTGGTGTGGGGGGTCTAATTTACTCTCAGAGTCCCTGCATACTGTGCTTATAATGGTAGTGGGGGGTCTTATTCATAATCTACATGTCTGCAGGATTGCCTATAATTGTGGTGGTGGTGGGGGTCTCACTCACACTTAGAATCCCTGCAGAAGTCATGCATGGCTCATTCACACTATGCATCCCTGCAGGATTCTCCTATAGGGATGGGGGATCCTCATTCTCACTTGGCACCCTTACAGGAGTCATCTATAGTGGTGGGGGTCCTCATTCATAGTTAGTATCTCTGCAGGAGTCACCTATAGCAGTGGGGGTCTTCATTCCTAGTTAGCATCCCTGCAGGATTATTCTATAGTGATGGGGGGGGGGGTCCTCATTGTCACTTGGCACCCTTATAGGAGTCACCTATAGCAGTGGGGGTCCTCATTCATAGTTAGCATCCTTCCAGAAGTCATCTATAGTGGTGGAGGTCCTCATTCATAGCTAGCATCCCTCCAGGATTCTTCTATAGTAGTCCTCGTTCATAGCTATAATCTTCCCAGGAGTCACTTATAATGGTGGGGGTCCTTATTCATAGTTAGAGTCACCTATAGTGGTTGGGTTCCTCTTCCACACTCAGCATCCCTACAGGGGTCACCTATAATGGCGGGGGGTCTTTATTCGCTTGCAGTGGCAGCACGCCCTGTCACTATCTGCTGACCCCCTTCCAGACTACATCGCCATGACAGACGCCATTATGATTCGTACTAGTCACATGACCCTGCTGCAAGCATCTGATTGGTCGCACCGCCCGGTCCTTACCTATTAGCAGCTTTGGGAAGTTGGACGTCTCAATGTTGTGATAATAGACAATAGATGTGATGCCGGCCAGGAACGCCATGACGGCCGGCATGTAGAGGTGCAGGTGCCTCGAGTCGGAGAACCTGAACAATAAGGAAAATTATCGGATGAGGAAATAATCAGGATGGTGGCCACAATAATAGGGAAGGTGAGGACAAGGGAGGTGAAGATGATGAGGATAATGGTGGGGGATGATGATGAGGATGATAGTGGGAAGAATGACAATGAAGAGGAGGAGGATATGGGTGCAGGGTGAATGGGAGGATGATAGGAGAATGGCAAGGGTGAGGAGGAGGATGACAAGGAAGAGGAGGATGATGACAGGGATGGGGAGGATAGTGAGGATGATAGAGAAGAGAATGGCAAGGGTGAGGAGGTTGATGGGGAGGAGAATGACAAGGAGGAGGAGGATGACAAGGGTGGGGGTGATGGTGAAGATGATAACAAGCAGAATGACAAGGATGAGGAGGATGATGACAACGGTGGGGGTGATGGTCAAGATAACGACAAGGGTGGGGTTGATGATGAGGATGATGACGGGTGAGGAGGATGTGGATGATGATGGAGATGATGACAAGGTGAAGGAAGATGATAGTGAGAATGATAGCAAGGAGAATGACAAGGGTGTCTGGCGGTATAATATGGTTTTATTTATAAGAAAATCTCAAAACCGCACATGATGTCAAGCATGGATCATAAGCCTGTATATAGGGTATAGCGGGCTCTGCGTACACTGTCCCCCAAACATGTCTTATGGACCTTGCTTTATGCATAGGGACAGTCATGCAAAGCTTTAAGCAAGAGTTGTCCAAAATAATGAGGCAATAAGATTTCCTCTCCCTAGAAATAAGGGGGTCGAGGCAGACCCCTAAAAAACCCCCCATAGCATTACCTTTCCTACACGAGACATCACATCTAGCACAATGTAGTCAGGCCGTAACATTCTTCCGGCATTCACCAAACCCAGATTATCAGACCGCCATTAGAGAAGTCTGATTGGTTGGTGCACAGAACACGTTTCCACTTCTCCAGTGTGGATTGTGCTTTATACCGCACCATCTGACAATTTGCATTGTGTTTCGTGATGTAAAGCTGGCATACAGCTGCTTGACCATGCCATGAAGTTCCCAGTGGGCACAGTTTTTGAACCAGAGGAGTCTGGACTCTGCAGTTATTGAGTCAGCAGAGCTTGGAGACCACCGGGTGCTTCTTTATATGGTCTATCAGCACTCCAGGGCTCACTATGTCATGGTGTATCTGATAAGATCCAGTGAGATCCCGATCAGCTGCTTTGCTCCAGTAGTGTACAGACAGCATTGTAGATCTCTTCCCATCGTCTGCCGCTCCGCTTGGCTGGATGTCTCTGTTACTCTTTATTTTATCCCTTTTCATTACTATAACTGCAGTTTCTTCTATATTGTGATTTTATTTTGCTACTTCTCTAACCTTTTACATAACCACTGCATTATTGTACATTAAATGTTAATACGTTTGTCCTTGCTGCTCTAAATCCTACCCATAACCGCTCAGAGGAAAACTATCACTTAGCCGTGTCAACCCTTTGAATGCCAGTGGACTAGACGTTAACCTGTTTTATCCAAGAGCTGAAACCGAAGATGAGCCATAGACAGGCTAACTCCAGTAGACAAAGCTATGACAGGGGACAAAGCTTTCTACACTCAGTCCAAACAATCACACTAAAAGCTGTCAAGACTGTCATCACGACCAACAAGACATCACTCTGTTAATCCACGGGAACACACAGTCTCCCACTAGTCAGGCATAAAATAGGTTGAAAAAAGACATATATCCATCAAGTGACACATGACATTCAATATATTTCCATAACCATCAATAATATTTTGCTCTAAAAGGCATCTAAGGCTTTTTTGAAGCTTTCAGCTGTGAATGCTGTCACCAGCTCCTAGGTAGGCTATTCCACAGATACACAGTCCTTATAGTATAGAAGCAACTCCTGGGGTAGGCTATTGCATAGATTCACAGTCCTTACAGTGTAAATGCAGCTCCTGGATAGGCTATTCCCCAGATTCATAGCCCTTACAGTTAAGAACCAGCTCCTGGATAAGCTATTCCACAGATACACAGTCCTTATAGTATAGAAGCAACTCCTGGGGTAGGCTATTGCATAGATTCACAGTCCTTACAGTGTAAATGCAGATCCTGGATAGGCTATTCCCCAGATTCATAGCCCTTACAGTTAAGAACCAGCTCCTGGATAAGCTATTCCACAGATACACAGTCCTTATAGTATAGAAGCAACTCCTGGGGTAGGCTATTGCATAGATTCATAGTCCTTACAGTGTAAATGCAGATCCTGGATAGGCTATTCCCCAGATTCATAGCCCTTACAGTTAAGAACCAGCTCCTGGGGTAGGCTATTCAACAGATTCACAGTTCTTACAGTGAAGAAGCCTTGTTGCCTCAGGAGATTAAACCTTTTTCCCAGATGGGCAGACCGCCCCCTTGTCTTTTGAGGGGATTTTAAATGGAACAGCTTTTCCCCATTTTTCTTTTATGGGCCATTTATATATTCATACCTCTTCTCCAGACTAAACAAATTTAATTCCTTTAGTCTTTCCTCATGACTAAGGTCCCCATGCCTCTTATTGGTTTTGTTGCCCTCAGTTGAACCTTTTCTACCTCTTGGACATCCTTTCTATGAACTGCTATAAAAACTGAACTCCACATTCCAGATGGGGCCAATGACTTATAAAGTAGTAATATTACATCCCTGTCCCGTCAGTTCATAGCCCTATTAATACCTGACAATATTCTGCTGGTCTTAGAAGCAGCCAAATGACATTGGCATCATCTTTCAGGTTATGGGTAAGTTAGGGCAGCAAGGACAAACATCTTAAGATTTATTCCTTAGTACCTTACAGATGAGGCACCATGTATACCAAAGCATTTCCTGCACACAGAGAAACAACCAGCCACCTGATAGACATTGCTCCTCATCCTAATGTAATGAACGCTATTCAAGAGGACACATGGATGACTGCCAAACAAATCTATCCAGGAAGATGTAATAAGGAATCGATTAACATGATTAAAGTGGAATATGAGGGCTTAAAATACTATTTCATTTTTGGCCGTTGACCAAGTCAAGCAACTTTTAAATGTGATTATATAAACCACAATTTAGTAGTCCAGAGACTGGTGAAGCGCTTTGTTAGTCTTCCACTATATTAAGTAACCGCTCCTCTATGAGGCTTCTGGCTCGGTATAAGGCTGCGCACTCAAAGACTGTGGGTAGAGCCTCCAATGTCATCGCACTGAGTATGGGAAGCCAATAATTGGCATGACAGAGCGTTGATGCAGAAGGTCACCTATGGCTGGAGATGGAAGCGGCTGAGTCATATGTGATGTCATATTTCCTGGTCCCTGATTTATGTGCCCCTCTTCTGATCTATACTTCCTGATCCCCGAGATATTTGCCCCTCCCCAGCTTTATATTTCCCAGTCCCTGATTTATGTGTCCCTCCACTGCTTTATACTTCCTGGTCCCCGATATATGTGCCCCTACCCTGCTTTATACTTGCTGGTCTCCGATATATGTGTCCCTTCCCTGCTTTATACTTCCTGGTCCCCGATATATGTGCCCCTACCCTGCTTTATACTTTCTGGTCCCCAATATATGTGTCATAACACATAAACTGGTACTCCTGGAACAAAAATGTACTAAAACATAACTTTTAATAGTCTGACTAAAAATAGGAACTCGTTCCCTTTAGACATACAATAAAAACCAAACAAAGGGTGGGGGTAGGATATGTACCCCTACCCTGCTTTATACTTGCATCTCCGATATATGTGCCCCTTCCCTGCTCTATACTTCCTGGTCTCCGATATATTTGCCCCTCCCCTGCTTTATACTTCCTAATCCCCGATATATGTGCCCCTCCCCTGTTCTATACTTCCTGGTCTCTGATATATTTGCCCCTCCCCTGCTCTATACTTCCTGGTCTCCGATATGTGTCCCTCCCCTGCTTTATACTTCCTGGTCCCCGATATATGTGCCCCTCCCCTGCTCTATACTTCCTGTTCCCTCATATATGTGCCCCCCCTGTTCTATACTTCCTTGTCCCTGATATATGTTCCCCTCCCCTGCTCTATACTTCCTTGTCCCTGATATATGTTCCCCTCCCCTGCTCTATACTTCCTTGTCCCTGATATATGTGTCCCTCCCCTGCTCTATACTTCCTTGTCCCTGATATATGTGCTCCTCCCCTGCCCTATACGTCCTGTTCCCTCATATATGTGTCTCTTCCCCTGCTTTATAGTTCCTGGTCCCCGATATATGTGCCCCTCCCCACTTTATACTTCCTGAAGCACTGCCTGTTTCATGCACTGGACAGTGTAAGCAGTATATACAGTCCTGGGCTCCAGGGGCCTTATTTGACCATATTTTGTATTATTTTATAACACTGCCTCCATTCTAGGTGAGCCTGTCAGTCTTATGTCTGCTGAATTTATCAAATAAAAATTAAAAATAGCAAAACTCCCTCTAGTAGGGGGGTGGGGGGGGGGGACATCTCAGGACCGAACTATTAGACTTAAACACTGCATGACGTTTGATAAATTTGGCAGACGTTACGACAATACAAACTCTAACAAAACGACTTCTACTTGTGCAGAAATCTTTGAAATCTACTCAAGATAAATGTCCCCCATTAACTGCTCCGGGGGGAATCCTGAAGCAGCCGCACAGCTGGAGCTGGAGAGAAATATCACCATCATCATCCTCATTAGGAGGTCGAGAGCCGTCATTCCAAGCACGGAATTGGCAGAGCGCATGGAATTTCCTGACATGATGAGCGGGTCACATGGCCTGGAATCAGAGAGTTCTGCAGCGCCACACGTCACATGGCGGTAATGACTCACCCATCGGACACGATGCCCTCAGCTATCTCACAGACCAAGACGAAGAGGAGGATGAAGGTCAGGATCCATCGCAGGTTGTGACCCGGGAAATGCAGCCACGTGCTGTGATGAATGTGCACCTTGGAGCTTTGACTCCCCCACCCTGCAAGAGAGAAGTCAGAGGTCAACACTACAGAAACAGAAGAAGCACAGGGAGCGCTTACTGTCCTCACCCAAAACTAACATACAGAGAAAGGAGCATATAACCTAGGCTGGAGAAGTGGTACAGTGCTGTGTATATACATACAGAACAAGAGAAGTGGTACTGTGCTGTGTATATACATACAGAACAAGAGAAGTGGTACTGTGCAGTATCTATACATACAGAACAAGAGAAGTGGTACTGTGCACTGTCCATATACACAGGACAAGAGAAGTAGTACTGTGCAGTGTCCATACATACAGAACAAGAGAAGTGGTACTGTGCAGTGTCCATACATACAGAACAAGAGAAGTGGTACTGTGCAATGTCCATACATACAGAACAAGAGAAGTGGTACTGTGTAGTGTCCATACATACAGAACAAGAGAAGTGGTTCTGTGCAGTGTCCATACATACAGAACAAGAGAAGTGGTACTGTGCAATGTCCATACATACAGAACAAGAGAAGTGGTACTGTGCACTGTCCATATACACAGGACAAGAGAAGTGATAATGTGCAGTGTCTATACATACAGTACAAAATAAGTGGTACTATGATTTATTGACTTTATGCTCAGAGCTCTGATTTAGTGGCTGTATGCTCAGAGCTCTGATTTAGTGGCTGTATGCTCGGAACCCTGATTTAGTGGCTGTATGCTCAGACCCCTGATTTAGTGGCTGTATGCTCGGAGCCCTGATTTAGTGGCTGTATGCTCAGACCCCTGATTTAGTGGCTGTATGCTCGGAGCCCTGATTTAGTGGCTGTATGCTCGGAGCCCTGATTTAGTGGCTGTATGCTCGGAGCCCTGATTTAGTGGCTGTATGCTCGGAGCCCTGATTTAGTGGCTGTATGCTCAGACCCCTGATTTAGTGGCTGTATGCTCGGAGCCCTGATTTAGTGGCTGTATGCTCGGAGCCCTGATTTAGTGGCTGTATGCTCAGACCCCTGATTTAGTGGCTGTATGCTCGGAGCCCTGATTTAGTGGCTGTATGCTCGGAGCCCTGATTTAGTGGCTGTATGCTCGGAGCCCTGATTTAGTGGCTGTATGCTCGGAGCCCTGATTTAGTGGCTGTATGCTCGGAGCCCTGATTTAGTGGCTGTATGCTCAGAGCCCTGATTTAGTGGCTGTATGCTCAGACCCCTGATTTAGTGGCTGTATGCTCAGACCCCTGATTTAGTGGCTGTATGCTCGGAGCCCTGATTTAGTGGCTGTATGCTCGGAGCCCTGATTTAGTGGCTGTATGCTCAGAGCCCTGATTTAGTGGCTGTATGCTCAGACCCCTGATTTAGTGGCTGTATGCTCGGAGCTCTGATTTAGTGGCCGTATGCTCGGAGCTCTGATTTAGTGGCTGTATGCTCGGAGCCCTGATTTAGTGGCTGTATGCTCGGAGCCCTGATTTAGTGGCTGTATGCTCGGAGCCCTGATTTAGTGGCTGTATGCTCGGAGCCCTGATTTAGTGGCTGTATGCTCGGGGCCCTGATTTAGTGGCTGTATGCTCGGAGCTCTGATTTAGTGGCTGTATGCTCGGGGCCCTGATTTAGTGGCTGTATGCTCGGAGCTCAGTCAGTTAGTGACTACATCCTCGGAGCTCGATGCTCCCTAGTCAGTGTAGGATCAAGTTTCCTGTTCTCAGACAGCAGAGATCAGACAACAGCCTGTAATTCATTGCCTGCTTGTTCCTATAGCGCTGCCATTACACACATTTCATGCATGTAGACTGTTGTGGCCTCCGCTGCAGATCTAATACATCTTGACAATCCGATTATGGTCCCAACCAAATTGTAAAAGAACAGCTGACCCGATGTCTGCCCCCTTCAATAACAGAGTGTACTGTATGTGACATGTTTAGCAGAGCCGCTGCATGTACGGCAGGTGCACATATATAGTGATTCTGCTTTGTAAAGTTTTTCCCTCTCTCTCGACATCGGGGCGGAGCTTAAATGAATGTCAGCAATGCAGAAAAAATCTGATGTGTGTCAGTGCGCCTGCGGCTATGGAAGGTGTGAAACTGATTGGACAAGTGTCTGTGATGCTGCTACATGAGTTATTGCAACCTCTGCCCAACACACAGGACTACAGAAGTGGTACTGTGCAGTTACAGGGCCAGAGAAGTGGTACTGTGCAGTTACAGGGCCAGAGAAGTGGTACTGTGCAGTTACAGGGCCAGAGAAGTGGTACTGTGCAGTTACAGGGCCAGAGAAGTGGTACTGTGCAGTTACAGGGCCAGAGAAGTGGTACTGTGCAGTTACAGGGCCAGAGAAGTGGTACTGTGCAGTTACAGGGCCAGAGAAGTGGTACTGTGCAGTGTCTATAAATACAGGACAAGAGAAGTGGTACTGTGCAGTGTCTATACATTCAGGACAAGAGAAGTGGTACTGTGCAGTGTCCATACATACAGGACAAGAGAAGTAGTACTGTGCAGTGTCTATACATACAGGACAAGAGAAGTGATACTGTGCAGTGTCTATACATACAGGACAAGAGAAGTGATACTGTGCAGTGTCTATACATACAGGACAAGAGAAGTGATACTGTGCAGTGTCTATACATACAGGACAAGAGAAGTAGTACTGTGCAGTGTCTATACATACAGGACAAGAGAAGTGATACTGTGCAGTGTCTATACATACAGGACAAGAGAAGTGATACTGTGCAGTGTCCATATATACAGAACAAGAGAAGTGGTACTGTGCAGTGTCTATACATACAGGACAAGGGAAGTGATACTGTGCAGTGTCCATATATACAGGATAGGAGAAGTATTACTGTGCAGTGTCTTTCCCCTGCGGTAGTCATATGGATAACTCCTACAACATCTTCACCTTCATCTGCCCCTGCCCCATGGAGCTTACACTCTATCCCTCCCTCGGGTGCTGCGGCTATGACAGCGGTCGCCTGTTACTGGAGATGGATCCCCAATATTCTTAGTAATCGGATCACTTACTGATGCGGCCGCCGCTCTGTGGAGACACCGAGACTCATATACAGGAATTCATCTTCTAACTAATACAATGTAACATTATATATGACAGGTCCAGATTTATAATCAAAGCGTTACCATGACAACTCAAGAAAATTATCCACCCGCTAATTTCGTCACCACGTGCAAGTGGATATTAATAATACACAAACCTCATGTCCCCTCCCCCGGGTCACTGCAGCTCTACATGTATACATGTGTATGGTGTATATAGGACCTATATATGATGTACTGTATATATGCTGTATATATGTGTATGGTGTATATAGGACCTATATATGCTGTATATATGTGTATGGTGTATATAGGACCTATATATGCTGTATATATGTGTATGGTGTATATAGGACCTATATATGATGTACTGTATATATGCTGTATATATGTGTATGGTGTATATAGGACCTATATATGATGTACTGTATATATGATGTATACATGTGTATGGTGTGTATAGGAACTATAAATGATATGCATATGTTCATGGTGTGTATAGGATCTATTTATGATGTGCATATGTCTATAGTGTACACAAGATCTTTATATGATGTATGTATATCTATGGCCTGTATAGGAACTATTTATGATGTGTACACATGCATGGTGTGTATAGGATCTACAGTATGTTGTCCATAGGACGTATACATGATATATATGGTGTCTATAAAATGTGTATATGACAGATATAGTGTCTATAGGATCTATAGTATATATAATGTCTATAGGAGGAATACATAATATATATGGTGTTTATAGGATCTACAGGTGATAATATATTACACATATAGTAGTGTCTATAGGATGTATATATGATATATTTGGTGTCTGTAGGATCTATATATGACATATATGGTGTCTATAGGATGTACATAACACTCACATATATGATAGTGTCTATAGGATTTATATATGATATACATGGTGTCTATAAGATGTACATAGGATATATTTTGTGTCTGTAGGATCTATGATGTAAGTGGTGATAACAGGATCTATATGGGATGTATAGAGTGTCTATAGGATCTATGTATGACTTGTGTGGTGACTACATGTATACAAGGTGAACCTATGGTATATACGGTGACTATAGGAGCTATATATGCCTTGTACTCACCGATGAAGAGGATGGGGAAGGTGATGAAGAGGAGGAACACATGGGGCACCACGTTCAGGGCGTCCACGAAGCAGCCATTGTTCAGTACGCCGCTGTCTACATTGTAGGCGCTGGTGCGGTTGTCGTTGCCGCAGAAGGCCAGGGTCATGGTGAGCGGCTCCTCTAGCGGCTGTGCGGATCAGCCGGGGAATCCATCACTGCTCCGGCTCAGCTCTGCTGCATCGCGGCTCCAACAAGAGGGCGCTAGAGGGCGGGAGGCGGAGGAGGCTGCGGGGTCACCTCCATGGACTGCGGAGCGGGGGGCGCACTGCTGGCTGCGGGGTCACCCGCGGAGCGGAGGCGGCACTATAAGCCGAGACTCCGGGGGCTGAAAGAACGTGAGGACCCTCCTGTGTCTAATGCTTAGGCTATTCCCTGTGATATTAGGGGCTCCCTCCTGTCATGTTGGGGTATCCTTCTGTGATAGGAGACGCCTTCTTCAGATAGTGGGGTGCTCAGTCTTGTGGTGTTGGGGAAGTCCCTCCTATGATATTGGGGTATCCTTCTATGCTGTTGGGGTCTCTCTTGTGATGATGTGTGACCCTCCTGTAATATTGGAGTTTCCCTCCTGTGATGTTGGGCCTCCCTCCTGTGATGTTGGGGGTCTCTCCTGCGATGTTGGGGCTCCCTCTTGTGATGTTTGGGGGGCCCTCCTCTGATGTTGGGGAACTCTTCTGTGATGTTGGGGCTCCCTGTTAAGACGTTGGGGATCTCTCCTGTGATGTTGGGGGCCCCGCCTGTGATGTTGTGGCCCCTCCTGTAATGTTGGGGCTCCCTCCTGTGATTTTCGGTTCCCCTCCTGTGATGTCGGGTGTTATCTTCTCTCCTTCACTGTGTGTTCAGCTGATTCTTTGTACCGGCTGCTCTTAAAGTGACAGCGGCCGCCTCCTTCTCTGCTGATAATAAAGGAGGTGGACCAGCAGAGCACATGGACGGTGGATGCCATCTGTCCCCCTCCAGACTGAATGCTGAAAATAACCCTTTCTGTGCTGCAACTCAATCCCTGCATCCCCTCCCACATTAACCTCTTCTCTGCTGCACTCTTAGAGCCCCCAATCTCAGATAAGGAGCTGTTGGTTTTCTCATCCCTTTAGTCAGTTCACCAAACAGGAGGAGTGCACCTGATGACGTCACAGGAATCTGAAATAATTTATGACAGGAAGGTGATTCTTACTGGGCTTCAAGGTAAGGATAGGTGTCAAGTATGAAATACAAGAGTGAGTGTATAAAGTGTATGATGTGTATTGTATATATTGCATATTATGTACTTTGTATATTGTATATACTGTACATTTGTCTATTGCATATTGTATTTTCTTTATACTGAGACTATTGTATATTGTGTATTCTGTATATTGCATGTTGTGTACGCAAACGTTGGGCTGTTGTGTAAAATATAAAGAAAACAAGAATGCAATGATTTGGAAGTCCCATCTAAGCATAGCACACATAGCAGAAGTGAAAGCTACATAAAATAGAACATAGTTATACATATTAGAAAGCTACACAATAGAATATACAACACATATCAGATGAAAGTTACACCATAGAACATAGTTATACATATTAGAAGGTGAAAGTTACACATTAGAACATAGAACACATTTCCAAAGGTGAAAGTTACACAATAGAACATAGTTATACATATCAGAAGGTGAAAGTTACACAATAGAACATGAAAGTTACACCATAGAACATAGAACACATTAGAAAGTGAAAGTTACACAATAGAACATGAAAGTTACACAATAGAACATAGAACACATTAGAAGGTGAAAGTTACACAATAGAACACAGAACACATATTTGAAGGTGAAAGCTACACAATTAAATATAGAGATACATATCAGAAGGTGAAAGTTACACAATAGAATATAGAGATACATAGAAGGTGAAAGTTACACAACAGAATATAGAGATACATATCAGAAGGTGAAAGTTACACCATATAACATGTATAAAATGTAGAGGAAAAAAAAAGTAGAGACAAGGTTAACAAAAGGTTGAAAAAGTAAGTGGAACAAATGAAAACCAGCTGGGGGGTCAATTTTCAATTGAAGTCACATATGTATTGAAGTCATATAAAAAGAGCCTATGAGGCTAGGTTCACACTAGCGTTGGTCTCTACGTCGTTTGAGTCTACATGGGGACCTGAACGACAGAAATACCCAGTTTTATACTGAAACTGACAAATCATTGTTTGTGAACACAGTTCAATGAGCAATCCATAAATACAAGTTAAAGCTGTATCACACAAAGAGGAAGCCATACGTCAACACCATCCAGGAATCCTGCCTTCTTCTCTGGGCCAAACCCCCTTTGTTTTTTACTACCCCTGCATCTTCGAAAAGCAGTAACGTTTTTATTTTTCCACTCTCAGAGCTGTGTGAGGACTTATTTTTTGTCGGACAGTTTGTACTTTATATTGGTATCCCTTAATATTTGATATAATGTAATGGGAAGCTGCTAAAAAAATCAGTGCTGGATGTAAATATGATCAAAATCTATCAAATAGAATGAGGCATTCAATGCATGTGGCGTAAATTACGGCAAGGCAGACTCCACCAAACTGATTGTAAAAATTCCCTTCCTGATATTTTTCTCCATTGTTGAACATTTTGGGGACTCGGAGACCTTGTGATGTGAGAATCGCAGAAACAATAAGCTGAACTGCTGTCACCTGACCGATTCCTGTTACTTGCCCCAAATATTGCCCAGCATGGCCCCACAGATATCTGCATCACCTCCCAGGTAATGTTTCTCCATAGCTCAGTGATACAATTCTTGCTCCTTTGCCCCCTGGAGACTTGTCTTTCTGTCTCCCTTAGATAGTAACGGCGCTGACGCTGGTCGCCGTGGTTGTAGTCCATCCATGTTGTGTGTAGTCATCGTTGCTGCAGTTTTCTGCTCTGCTTGTTCATCAGAACGATTCCTGACGTCCTCCTCTGATCCTTTCATCAAGAGTTGCTTCCGCCCACAGAATTGCTTCTCGCTGGATATTTTTCCTCGATCACTTTATTCTCGGTATACTCTCCGCATCACTGCACCTATAACCCTATAAGATGGCGGTGCATGAAATCCTGGCCGTGGCTGAGATAGACCAGGTGAGCAGGATAGAGCGTAAGGGGTTAACTTTAATATCATGTGCAATAAGTGATCGATTTCTTGTGGAACGCAACGTGAAGAGAATTGTATCCCCAGCACTATAGTAAAACCGTATTAGAATGGTCTTGGCCTCACTAGGTAGGAGTTGTAGATGCTTCACCAATGTCCAGGTGTCCACTCATGTGAGAACATGACCATGCAAGGGTGTAGGTATTGCTATCAGGCCCTGGATCCTCTGCTACATAATATAAGGGCCCGTTACAGATTTTGCCTAGGGCCCAGGATCTTCATGTTATGCCTCTGTGGCCATGATTAGTACCAAAAAAAACTAAAAAGTTTCTCCACTTTACAATACGAGGCCCCAGGCAGATAATTTGGTAACAAAAAGTTAAAAAGGAGAAAAACTAAATTTATTTTGTATTACTGACTCGTAACGAACTGCAGAAACATTTTACGACTCCATTTTTACCGCACAGACAAAAGCCAAAACACACCGATAAAATCGAAGTTTTTTTTTTTTTTGTACCGTCCCCTTGAAAATCAAAAATGAAGTTAAAAAAGAACTAATTCCAAAATATTACCAGCTAAAAATACAACTTGTCATGCAAAAAATAAGCCAACAGAAAAACTAAAAGATACGGCTTTTGACATAAAAAAAAAAGTTGTTGTCATAGGCTGCATCCTGAAGGGGTTAAAATTTTGCAAAATTCCTATTTTTTTTCTACATTTTCTGTAAATTTCATATTTATAACCTCTTCCAGATGTCCCGAATATTCTGAAGGGGCTTCATCAGAGGAAATAACTTGACCCCAATGCTCTGCAGCCCAGTCCCTGAACTTCCTGCAGAATGTCAATCTGTCTTTGATATTTTTCTTGGAGAGAGACATGGCCTCTGGAAGAATGATTGACTCGGAGAAGACAAGGTGAGGGTTACCATGTGTCCTGGGTCATGCCAATCCTGAGACCATTCATGTTTGGGGTGGCTTTTCATCCATGGAATGGGCTCGCTCTTACCTAAGAATAAGATCTAAACATCCTCCAGGGGAAACTTCTCCAAGTTCAGGAGCAAGTTGGTGATGACCAAAGCTTTTCCCAGCTTGATCGACACCATGTTGCTTGGAGAACAAGGCAACGTTTTGGGTCCATGGCCAGGAAATTCACTAGATGTTAATCCCAAAATATTGAGTCTTTGCAGAAATTTGATGTATTTGACAAATTAAATAATTGGCAATGCGTTTTTCTCATCAAGGGACTCAAAGCACAGGGAGCGTTATGGAGTAGGGAAGTCAGTGACCGCCGTGCAGGCGCTCATCCCCAACACCAACAAGGGTGCTGTATTACAGGAAACTAATTGTTGTGGTGCAGAATAACATCTTGTCCTTACATCAGGGAAGATGTACTTCGGAGTACTCCATGGAACACAGACCAGGGAACGATCCAGTCCTTCACTGTTAGTTTCTTTTGGGATTGTCCGATGCCATGAAGGCAACGATGTTACATCAATCCCCTCCAGATACTTTGGTGTCTTCCATGACACTAGCCATCAGACTGGACAAGTTCCTGTGGGAATACGAGCTTGTTGAGGATCATGAGGAGCTCATGCTCATAATTCAGTGTCTCCAATACCAAGCGAATTTGGACCATGTTGCTAATGCAGGAAGTCCAGTGAGTTGTTCAAGTCTTGCCCAAAGTAACATCCGATGTTTGGAAACCTGGGAAACCTCACCCCGGTGCGCAGGTATTTCTCTTTGATCCTTTTACTAGTTCTTCCTCCGGGGCCTTTATAGTTAATTGATGCTAACGCTTTGTCTTGCTCAGATTACCTAAACCTATTAAGGTTCCTGCAGCGGATGATTCGTCTCTGTCTCCCGGGATAGATGAACTAGTTTTGCAGGGCTCCATGCGTTATGGATCTTTATCATGTTTCCTCAGGCTGTTCTGCTCAGGATGACTTCGCTGCATCAGCATATCCTTGTAAGCGACTGGTGATCAGCAGATATTATTAAATGGAACTGAGTGCCATTCCTTCAGCTTCAAGTGCCATTCCTTGTGCCTTGAGGTTGTTCCTTGTACCTTGAACAGGATTTTTTTATGCCTAGAGTCTTCCTCATGCCCCAATGTCAGTCATCATTATTTGTGACTTTAGTGACCTTCTTTATACTTTGAGTGTCATTCCTTCTGCCTTTTGTGTCATTCCTTGTGCCTTGAGTGTTACTTCTCATTATTGAATGTCATTCCTTGTGCTTTGAGTGTCATTCCTCATTCCTTAAGTGTCATTCCTCGTTCCTTGAGTGTCATTCCTTGTGCCTTGAGTGTTATTCCTTGTGCCTTGAGTGTTATTCCTTACTCTTGAATGTCATTCCTTGTGCTTTGAGTTTCATTCCTCTTTCCTTGAGTTTCATTCCTCGTTCCTTGAGTGTCATTCCTTGTGCTTTGAGTGTTATTCCTCGTTCCTTGAGTGTCATTCCTTGTGCCTTGAGGTCATTCCTTGTGCCTTGAGTGTTATTCCTTGTGCCTTGAGGTAATTCCTTGTGCTTTGAGTGTCATTCCTTGTGCCTTGAGTGTCATTCCTTGTGCCTTGAGTGTTATTCCTTGTGCCTTGAGGTCATTCCTTGTGCTTTGAGTGTCATTCCTTGTGCCTTGAGTGTTATTCCTTGTGCCTTGAATGTCATTCCTTGTGCTTTATGCATTGAATGTTGTGCATCATGCCTTTAGTCTCATTCACTATATCTTGAGTTTCATACCTTTCATTCATTTCTTGTGTCCCGACTGTAATTTTTTGAGCCTTCTGTGTGTGTGTGAGCCTTTTGCCCCAAAGTGTCATTCTTTGTGTCTCAAGTGTCATTCCTTGTGCCTTCTGTGTCATTCATTGTGCCTTGATTGTGAGTTCTTGTGCCTTGAGTTTCGTTCCTTGAGCCTTTCTTCATGCTTCGAGTATTTTTCCTCATGCCTGTACTGTGCAGCCAAGTTTAACAGATTTACCTGAACATTTGAGTTTGCTGATGAGTTCTCAGAAAATTAATGTGAAACAATATTTCTCATTTTACTAGCGGAAGGATTTTTCTTTGTTTAGAAGAACATTGTAATAATTTTTGTCTGTTACATATCAGTCTCCGTTACCCCGGTTCCTATTGATGGATGCAAAGAGTCGGAGTTGGTGGAGGTGGTCACAGGTCCTCTTTGAACACCCATCAGCATCAATGGGTGTGTAAACTGCTCAGGTGCCATCCACTGAAATCTGTTCCACTATGGATCCATGTAGGTGTCTGCAGATTCCCTTTCCCATGTATTGCAGAGCACATGGATAAAGCACTTTCTGTAATATTATTATAGAAGGTCCTGGAGTTACATCTAAGGCCCTGGCAGCATTTACACTGTGCGCTGTTGCATCTTTAGCATGCTGCAGATTTCCGTAAGAACTTTTTAAGGGCTTTATCTCTCTTGAGTGGTTTTTGGATCTTTTCCAGATGATCATTCTGTAGAATGAGCCACTACTTGGAAGAGGGGGATGAGGGACAATAGGTTGGTTATTGGTTATTTTGTTATCTATATCTTCTTTCTGTCTTGGTTGGACGCAGACCCTCTGAGTTTACTTCTGGCTCTGTGTATGGCAGATTCTATCATTTTGGACAGATTGCTCATTGTAGGGAACTATAAGTGAACATCTATCTATATTCCTTCTTGCCCTTAGGTCACACTCAGCAGTCGTTCCTTATACTAGAGTCCACCAGACTAATCCTATCACCAGTCACATAACACAATTCACTTTCTAACTTTTCAATCTCATCAGTGGAACTACAGAACGCCCCGAGACAGAAAACCCAGACTGCCATTAAGTAGAGGATTCAGTTCTGGCAGGTCACCTTGTCCTTGTGGATTAATCTCTTGTACGTAATGGTGGCCATCACATTTACACGATACTAAAGCTTGTGTCATGGTCTATAATGTTTGTCTCCTTATTAAACTATCAGTTTACTGCCATATTGTAAGTTACAGCCACCTCTGATATCTAAAAGACCTTGGAGCTACATCTCATTGGGCTTCATCACCGAACTTCGCGGCTGGTATTTGGGTAGTGCTAGACCTGCAGTAAGCGATCCCATTTATTTGCCATGTTGTCTGCAGGGAATTACTGAAGTCATTGGTGGAAATTTATCCTAAGGGGATTTTTAAAGTCAGTTTTTCTGGATTCTGCTCTTGTAATTTGCACCAGATTTAGAAAATATGACATGATACATTTGGTGCATCTCGAAGTCTAATAATTCTGTCCTTATGTGACTCTTCTTTTACTAGCAGGAGATTGCAACAACTGTCTAAAGTTGTAATTGATAAATTGATAAATAAGATAAGACTTTGCCTCCGCCAGTCATCTGGAATTCTAAACTAAAGTAATTGATACAAGATTACAGTCCTCAGATATTACAATAGAAGGGTTTGGGCATTTGGTAAGACGTCTGGCAGTGCCCAGGTGTGGCCAGCAGTGGCGCTCTCACAAGGACATGACCCTGAGGGCACCATCTGTTATGGACAAGCAGCTCCAGGCCACCGCCCTTCCTCTGATCACTGGACATCTAACTGGAAGCCAGAATTGGAAACCCTGGAATTGGGACACTAACATGTGACCACATTCACACAACTCCTAGTTACTACAAGCTGCTCATGGCTCTTATTCCCGAGTGACTTCACATTCCCCATTGTAATGGATGGAACATAAGGTTGAACCGTACGACCTGCCCAACATCCTCTAAACGGTCTCTGCATCTCTCCAGGGACCTGAATCTGCAGCACATCTAAACACGACATCGATCTATGTAACACCGACCATTATGTGTGTAGACAAGCAGAATATACTCAGCACTTGCTATAAATATATATGTCAGGATGGTCTGCGGGTCTGCGCCATGAAGACTTGTGCAGCCTGCAAGTGGTACAAGAGGCAATGTATTCAAACACATGGGCTACCAAAAGTGTCGGGAAATCAGGTTCAGGGTGAGCAAGATCAATGAGATACTGAGGCTTGGTGACTTGGTCAGAGGAGCAGGAGAAGTCGTCCACCTTGAGGAGAGCAAAGAAGAGAGAGAACTGACTTGGGCTAGTCTATAGGTAGATTAGGTTTTGGTGGTCAGTATAGATAACACAGGCGGACAAGCACCTTCCAGCAGATATCTCCATTCCTCTAATGCCAGTATGATGCTGAGGTTCTGTCTCCGATACAAAAAGTTCTCTTGGCAAGGGAGAACACCTTGGACTACGATGTCAGTATATCGACCGCCAGTATGTCCAGGACCCATTAATCTAACTGCCCCCTGTCCTGTGATCAGAGGTTATTATAGATCAGTCTGCACACCATATGTTGGCTATAATTTCTTCATGTTCTGATCTCTCCACCCTTGAGCACATGGAGTGTCAGCAGATCAGACACTGGTTCTATAAATGGCTGACTGGTATACCCCCAGCAGGACAAAGACCCTGAAGGTTCTCACCACCATAACGTTGTCTACAGTGCCATCTGGCCGCTCCTTGCACCAGTCTCAGCGTGCCCTCATATCCTGACAAACACCCTCTGAATCAAGACCCCCTACTCTATGCATTGGCATTTGCAGGCCCAGCAGAGACCCCCAGAGTAGCACAGGGCATAGGTAAGAGCAGAGTAGAGGTCACGCTTCGCATGTGATTCCAAGTTGAAACCAACATAAAAACTTAGCTGATTTGGTTAACCAAAAACTTAGTAATGGTGATAGAGGAGAAGACCAGGAATAAGGAAGTTTACTTGTTACCTCTACCTGTGTAATGTCTACTCGTGTAACCTCTACCCAGTTTGACCTCTGCATATGATACTGGACTATATCACTGGTTTATGGTCTATGATACTGGTCTATTTCACTGGATTATGGTCTAGGTTACTGGTCTATATCACTGGATTCTGTTCTAGGTTACTGGTCTATATCATTGGATTATGTTCTAGGTTACTGGTCTATATCACTGGATTCTGTTCTAGGTTACTGGTCTATATCACTGGATTATGTTCTAGGTTACTGGTCTATATCACTGGATTATGGTCTAGGTTACTGGACTATATCACTGGATTATGGTCTAGGTTACTGGTCTATATCACTGGATTATGGTCTAGGTTACTGGTCTATATCACTGGATTATGGTCTAGGTTACTGGTCTATATCACTGGATTATGTTCTAGGTTACTGGTCTATATCACTGGATTATGGTCTAGGTTACTGGTCTATATCACTGGATTATGGTCTAGGTTACTGGACTATATCACTGGATTATGTTCTAGGTTACTGGTCTATATCACTGGATTATGTTCTAGGTTACTGGTCTATATCACTGGATTATGTTCTAGGTTACTGGTCTATATCACTGGATTATGGTCTAGGTTTCTGGTCTATATCACTGGATTATGGTCTAGGTTACTGGTCTATATCACTGGATTATGGTCTAGGTTACTGGTCTATATCACTGGATTATGGTCTATGTTTCTGGTCTATATCACTGGATTCTGTTCTAGGTTACTGGTCTATATCACTGGATTCTGTTCTAGGTTACTGGTCTATATCACTGGATTCTGTTCTAGGTTACTGGTCTATATCACTGGATTCTGTTCTAGGTTACTGGTCTATATCACTGGATTCTGTTCTAGGTTACTGGTCTATATCACTGGATTATGGTCTAGGTTACTGGACTATATCACTGGATTATGGTCTAGGTTACTGGTCTATATCACTGGATTATGGTCTAGGTTACTGGTCTATATCACTGGATTCTGTTCTAGGTTACTGGTCTATATCACTGGATTCTGTTCTAGGTTACTGGTCTATATCACTGGATTCTGTTCTAGGTTACTGGTCTATATCACTGGATTCTGTTCTAGGTTACTGGTCTATATCACTGGATTATGGTCTAGGTTACTGGACTATATCACTGGATTATGGTCTAGGTTACTGGTCTATATCACTGGATTATGGTCTAGGTTACTGGTCTATATCACTGGATTATGTTCTAGGTTACTGGTCTATATCACTGGATTATGGTCTAGGTTACTGGTCTATATCACTGGATTATGGTCTAGGTTACTGGACTATATCACTGGATTATGTTCTAGGTTACTGGTCTATATCACTGGATTATGTTCTAGGTTACTGGTCTATATCACTGGATTATGTTCTAGGTTACTGGTCTATATCACTGGATTATGGTCTAGGTTTCTGGTCTATATCACTGGATTATGGTCTAGGTTACTGGTCTATATCACTGGATTATGGTCTAGGTTACTGGTCTATATCACTGGATTATGGTCTATGTTTCTGGTCTATATCACTGGATTCTGTTCTAGGTTACTGGTCTATATCACTGGTTTATGTTCTAGGTTACTGGTCTATATCGCTGGATTCTGTTCTAGGTTACTGGTCTATATCACTGGATTATGTTCTAGGTTACTGGTCTATATCACTGGATTCTGTTCTAGGTTACTGGTCTATATCACTGGATTCTGTTCTAGGTTACTGGTCTATATCGCTGGATTATGTTCTAGGTTACTGGTCTATATCACTGGATTATGGTCTAGGTTTCTGGTCTATATCACTGGATTATGGTCTAGGTTACTGGTCTATATCACTGGATTCTGTTCTAGGTTACTGGTCTATATCACTGGATTATGTTCTAGGTTACTGGTCTATATCGCTGGATTCTGTTCTAGGTTACTGGTCTATATCACTGGATTATGTTCTAGGTTACTGGTCTATATCACTGGATTCTGTTCTAGGTTACTGGTCTATATCACTGGATTATGTTCTTGGTTACTGGTCTATATCACTGGATTATGTTCTAGGTTACTGGTCTATATCACTGGATTATGGTCTAGGTTACTGGTTTATATGACTGGTTTATGGTCTATGATATTGGTCTAGGTTACTGGTTTCCACTCCGCGGGCGCTGGTTCCTGCCATATCTTCCGGTGTCAGTGCGGTCTCCAGTGTGATGTGACCTGTCCTGCTGATAGAGGAAATGAGTCAAATCCTGAATAATCCTCACAATTCCCCAAAGGAGCCGCAGATAATGAAGTATCCTGAGAACGGAGCAGGGGGCTGCGAAGAGTTCAGTAAAATAAACCACTTAGAAAATGTGCGAGGGTCCCAGGCGACTTCACCTCCGGGCACCACCAGGATATGTCATACCCTACGTCTCCCTAGTGTCCAGAAAACTGACGAGAGTTATACCTGACATTTATGACAGTCCCTGACACAGATCTAATTTGTGGTGTCTAGAATCGGAGTCACTTAATAATTCAGATGCTTCTGCCGCGGGCAAGAAATGTATTATTCCAGTGTATCAGTCTTAATAAATACTCCAGTCACATCCAGAGCTGCAGTCACAAGTCTTTCCTGTAACATCACAGACATATCAGTCACATCCAGAGCTGCAGTTGTTACTCTGTTGGCTTCAAGCTTGGAGATCTCCGGAGATCATCGTTCTTATTAGACATCCCTGACACCGAGTCTGCAATAGAACGCGCCATGCTGGAAAGTGGTATCTGTATATCATAAACCATGCCGGTATAACCTGGGTATATACTGTATATAATTATGTATGTACATCTGGTATAAGTTATACATATTCTTGTATATAGTGATATGGACCATGCTGGTATAACCTGGGTATCTCCTGTATATAGTCATATGGACCATGCTGGTATAACCTGGGTATATACTGTATATAGTCATATGGACCATGCTGGTATAACCTGGGTATATACTGTATATAGTCATATGGACCTTGCTGGTATAACCTGGGTATCTCCTGTATATAGTCATATGGACCATGCTGGTATAACCTGGGTATCTCCTGTACATAGTCATATGGACCATGCTGGTATAACCTGGGAATATACTGTATATAGTCATATGGACCAGGCTGGTACAACCTGGGTATATACTGTATATAGTCATATGGACCATGCTGGTATAACCTGGGAATATACTGTATATAGTCATATGGACCAGGCTGGTACAACCTGGGTATATACTGTATATAGTCCTTTGGACCATGCTGGTATAACCTGGGTATCTCCTGTATATAGTCATATGGACCGTGCTGGTATAACCTGGGTATCATCTGCTACATCATTACAGCGTATAAGCAAAGCTGGTATAACATAAGCATTTTCTAATGGTCCAGTGATAAATAAGATGTTGAGGATGATTTGACATTATTATGGGAGTTGTGTCCGCTGGGAGTAGTAGGAGCCTAATGTTCTCTTCCCCTTTAACCTCTTGTTTTATTCCAGCTCCCGGTGGAGCGCGCTCAGTGTTTATTATTTGGTCTCCGCAGAACATCTGCAGACATCTGCCTTGTCCAGCGTTGTTTAGGGATTGAGTCCACGGCTCAGGGTCATTCTGCGCCTTGTGTGGGAAAATGAACGACTTCTGCTGCAGCAGAGGAGCCGGGAGATTTCTCAGCAACTGTGGGCGAGCGGCCATTCAACACTGCCACGACCTAGGCGGTTCTAGAACTTTCCTTGTAGCTTTGTGAAGTCAGATTGCTGCTCCCCATACAAGCCTGAGCCTACAACCCCTAACAAAACAGCCGGGGTCATCAGCCTCATGTGACCACTGAGAGCAATCAGCTGCTTCAGGTGTCACTGGGGAGGGAACGGTGACGTCACTCACATACATCACTAGTTCCTTGCCAGTATCTGCTCATTGGCCTCAGCGGTGACGAGGTTGAGAACATCCCGCACTGACCAAATAGACACCAGTGGCGGATAACAGAGCACCGGAGACAGGTGAGTATGCTTCTTTGTACACCTCCCTCGGTCTCCTCAGGGGTTGGTCCTATTCCTGGACATGTTCCTTATATATGGGAGATAGGTACTACTACGCTCAATTACTCTGAAAATTTCATTTTAAAGATATATTGAATCTGAGATAAGAGACGACTCGATCACAATGAGATATTTTTTTATTACTCAAAAGCCAATAAAAAGAAGGAGCGGCACAGCCCCAGTCCCAGTATTAGAATAGTCCAGCGTTCTTCTGGTAATGTCTGGACCATATATCTGTGTTCTCCTGGTAATGTCTGGAGAAGAGTTTACTCTGTTCTTCTGGTGAAGTCTGGAGCAGAGATCTCTGTGATGTTCTTCCAATGTCTGGAGCAGAGATCTGTTGTCTTCTGGGATGTTGGGAGACAAGTTTACTCTGATCTTCAGGTGATGTCTTGGGCAGAGATCTCTGCGTTCTTCTGGTAATGTCTAGAGTACAGTTTACTCTGTTCTTCTGGTGATGTCTTGAGCAGAGATCTCTGTGTTCTTCTGGTAATGTCTAGAGAAGAGTTTACTCTGTGCTTCTGGTAATGTCTGGGGCAGAGATCTCTGGGTTCTTCTGGTAATGTCTGGGGCAAAGATCCCTGTTTTTCAGGTAATTTCTTCCTTTAAAATAATGTCCTAGAAAAAAAAACCAACATAAGACACAGAATGGATTTAGTTCCAGTAGGCTTCGTTAAGAACACTTTGACAGGTTACAAATCAACCACATTACATACCTAACAGGTATCCAAAGCACTATATGTCACCAGTACACAGAAAGGGGCAAAACAACACGTTTTACCCAAGTGTTAGAGCAGCACACAGAGAACAGAAATTGCAATGTAATTTATCTTTAAGGAAAAAAGGCAGTGCAGTATGTTTTGTCAATGTATCTGAGCAGGGCACCGAACAGGCAGCGCAACGCGTTTCTTCCATGCGTCTAAGCAGCACACAGAAAACAGGCAGCACGATCATTGAGATCATGTATATACAGGTCAGTGCATGTCCATATACGTCAATATAGCGGAGCAATACACCGTGATCATGTATATATAGTACAGCGCAATTCATGTCCATACACAAGAAGGGTAAACCATGCAAGGGGCAGTCAGTTCTTTGGACGACTTGTACAGATTTGCCTGCGGATCATTATTGAATAATGGCGGTGGGAAAGGGTTAATGGTTCCCAGTTACTGCCTGAGAACATAGAAGATTAAGAATAGAAATATAGTTCATGGAAACTGCAATAATCTTTGGGTAAAATTATATATTTTCCAGTTCTGGAAATGATTATATGGGGTAAATGGCGGATTGGAAACATGACAAATCCTTGAATTTTCCCATGTTGCTTGTCCTGGATATGGCCACGACACTGACCACATACTGAAGATAAGCCACTCCTACTCACATGAATGGATAATGCCCCACCCAGCGCTCACAACCAGGGCACTTGCAGAACACCAGGACAATATAGGGTTGGAGCAAACATGTCGCCATCATCTGTAGAACACCAGGGTAATTTAGGAGTTGAGTGCCCACGTCATAAGCACCTGTAGCCCACCAGGTCAATGAAGGGGTTGAGCACCCACGTCACAACCACTTGTACACCATCAAGGCCACATCATAAACCATTGTGGTGACCAATAAGGGGAGTCCTATGTGACAAGAACATCACCGAGCAGCCATGTGATCACACAATGACATGGTCAGCTGCCATTGAGATTTCTGCAACTGGAACCTACAGGCAAAGATATGAAACCTCGGTGGCTGATCCTATAAAGTAAATCTATGTATCAGCTGAAGACAAGTCGTGGTACACATCGTCTTTTGCCCATTTGGAGCTTCTACATCCAGATGTTTAGAACAAAGCGTTTCCATGCCTGATACACCACCAGACACAGATGTCATGGCGAACTCAAGGTATTAAGGTTTGTAGGTATATAACGGGTAATAAACCCCAGGAATGAAGGATGAAGAAGTAAAGTAATCCCAAAGAAGAAGGAAGAGATTTGTTCTGCCAACTATTTCTGGGTTTGCCTTCAGAAATCATAGTATAATAAGGAAAGATGGGGAAACATGATAAACCCAACCCTGCATCTGCTCTCCTGGGGTCCCTCAGGGGGGTCCTCTTCAGTGGTCTTCTAGCCTCCTCAGGCCCAATGTCAGGCCTCAGTTGTCCCCCAGTTCAGATTACCATCCAAAAAGGACCCCGAGCGAGCCCACAGCTGATTACAAGTGTTGATTATATTTCCGCCCCCTTCCCCAGGTCAAGCCCAAAAACCTTTGAAAAATTTGGGTTGATTCCAGTTCAGTCTGAACCAATTTCTAGAAGGAGGCAAAATGGATAATCCATTCTAATGCATCAAAAACAGAGCAATAAGACTGATGGCCTCTACTTATACCTAAGAGGCCATCTGTCTATGCCAAGAAGACTGGTGGCCTCTACCTATTCCAATAAGACTGGTGGCCTCTACCTATACCAATAAGACTGGTGGCCTCTAGCTATACCAATAAGACTGGTGGCCTCTAGCTATACCAATAAGACTGGTGGCCTCTACCTATACCAATAAGACTGGTGGCCTCTACCTATACCAATAAGACTGGTGGCCTCTACCTATACCAATAAGACTGGTGGCCTCTACCTATACCAATAAGACTGGTGGCCTCTAGCTATACCAATAAGACTGGTGGCCTCTACCTATACCGATAAGACTGGTGGCCTCTACCTATACCGATAAGACTGGTGGCCTCTAGCTATACCGATAAGACTGGTGGCCTCTAGCTATACCGATAAGACTGGTGGCCTCTACCTATACCGATAAGACTGGTGGCCTCTACCTATTCCGATAAGACTGGTGGCCTCTACCTATTCCGATAAGACTGGTGGCCTCTACCTATACCGATAAGACTGGTGGCCTCTACCTATACCGATAAGACTGGTGGCCTCTACCTATTCCGATAAGACTGGTGTCCTCTACCTATACCGATAAGACTGGTGGCCTCTACCTATACCGATAAGACTGGTGGCCTCTACCTATACCGATAAGACTGGTGGCCTCTACCTATACCGATAAGACTGGTGGCCTCTACCTATACCGATAAGACTGGTGGCCTCTACCTATACCAATAAGACTGGTGGCCTCTACCTATACCAATAAGACTGGTGGCCTCTACCTATACCAATAAGACTGGTGGCCTCTACCTATTCCAATAAGACTGGTGGCCTCTACCTATACCAATAAGACTGGTGGCCTCTACCTATACCAATAAGACTGGTGGCCTCTACCTATTCCAATAAGACTGGTGGCCTCTACCTATACCGATAAGACTGGTGGCCTCTACCTATACCAATAAGACTGGTGGCCTCTACCTATACCAATAAGACTGGTGGCCTCTACCTATTCCAATAAGACTGGTGGCCTCTACCTATACCAATAAGACTGGTGGCCTCTACCTATTCCAATAAGACTGGTGGCCTCTACCTATACCGATAAGACTGGTGGCCTCTACCTATTCCGATAAGACTGGCGGCCTCTACCTATTCCGATAAGACTGGCGGCCTCTACCTATTCCAATAAGACTAGTGTCCTCTACCTATACCAATAAGACTAGTGTCCTCTACCTATACCAATAAGACTAGTGTCCTCTACCTATACCAATAAGACTAGTGTCCTCTACCTATTCCAATAAGACTGGTGGCCTCTACCTATTCCAATAAGACTGGTGGCCTCTACCTATTCCAATAAGACTAGTGTCCTCTACCTATTACAATAAGACTAGTGGCCTCTACCTATTCCAATAAGACTGGTGGCCTCTACCTATTACAATAAGACTAGTGTCCTCTACCTATTACAATAAGACTGGTGGCCTCTACCTGTAAGAGGTTTATTTTTAGTCATTAATTGTCATTTTGTTGCACATTTACTTGTTAATTTTCTTGTTAGAATTGTTTCCATGGTGACTGGAGAACATGATGGCGTCCACGCTGTGCCTAATCGGCCATTAGTATGGTTGTTGCGTCACTTTTCACATCAAGGTAGTTGCCATCTATTCCAGGGCTTAAAAACCTCATCGGGATCATCACTTTTGAGGTCAGAAGTGACAAGTGACCATACGAAAGAGCCATCTAGTCTGTTCTCACTGAACCTCAAAGATTGGTCAAGTACAGTCATTGGGGCTTATCCTTCCTCCCGAGCATGATCCCCGACGTCCTTCCTACAAATACAGTCATTGTGGACATGGTTCATGCTCAGCTCAATCTCTGATGTCCTTCCTCCATATACCGTCATTGTGACTTTCCTTCATCTTCAGAACAATCCCTGATATCTTTCCTGTGGCCGCGCATCATTCTGAGCACAATCCCTGATGTCCTTCTTCCTCATACGATCATTGCGGCTATCCTCCATGCGGAGCTCTCTGCAACGCCTCAATCCTACACTGGCAGTGCCATCTATTCCAGGTTAGTAAGATTCTTATGGTGCAATGAAGGTTGAAAAGCACAATGTGGTCGTAATATCTGTGGTCAGAAGAAGCGACATGTAGTCTGTTCTGTCCTCCCGGAACCTCAAAGATTGCTCAAGTATGTTGGACATAGGTCATTGTAGCCATGCTTCATGCTGAGCGCAATCCTTGATATCCTTCCATCATATATGGTTATTGTGACTATCCTTGAAGCGGACCACAATCCCCAATGTCTTTGATCCATACGTGGCCATTGGGGCGATCCTTGCCGGACAATCCCTGATGTCCTTGCTCTACATACTGTCATTGTTTCTCTCCTTTATGCAGGTATCAATCCCTGATGTTTTTCCTCCACATATGGTCATTGTATCTATGCTTCATGCTGAGCCCAATCCCTGATGTCCCTCTGCCTGGTGCCTCAATCCTACACTGGCAGTGCCAACTACTACGCCTTAAATTCCAACAGATCGAGATGGGATTGGAGCGGGAAGATGAGGAATATCAGTCCTACAGTTTTGTACCCCCACAAATTGGAGGGATGGTGGTCTAGGTGAGAAGAGAGGGATTAGGAATAGGTCATGTCTTCTATGACTCACTACTGCCCCCCAAACACCACCAGTCAGCCACTGTATACAATGTATATCTAAGCTCCCCTGAAGGGGATTCTGAAGTTCTCCGTCACATGGACCCTTTTCAGGTTGACTATAGGGTACCAGTGACGTAATCCTAACTTGTATCTGCTCCCCTATAGCCACAGGCTCTCCGGCATCTTCCTCTTATTCTATGGTAGTTCAGAAGGGGCCAACTCCTTAGGACCACCAACCCATAGTGCAGGCCTCACTCGATTTAGAATAGTACAGGTCAGGATAATCCGGGGTCTGTCTGCCGTCATACGTAGAGTCACAGTATAGGGGTTTTCATATGGACGGCGGCCCAGATTTATTACTGTGATTACGAATTGACTCTGGTACATACGTGGCGCGGCTTTGACGCCTCTCAACTCCTCTATTTTGTCCAATATCTAGCAGTGATATCCAGGGGTCAATGCCTCCAGTTGGGGCTCTTGGATGGGATACTCTCTGGTGATCAGGTTATAGAGTCTCTACCTGTCACAGTTTTGTGCTCCCCCCTCTGGTCAGCTGACATGGCTATACGCTGCTGTCGCGTGAGACGTATATTCTATGTATAGCGCGTCTGAAGGTTACACTGCAAATAGATCAGGGGGGAAAGGAGGGGATCAAGTAGGAGTAGCCGGGTGTAGATACCGGGATCAGATCCTCTATAACCCATACAAAAACCACCACAGTGTATAACAGGTCAATGTAGTCCCCTGCTCTGCATATAAGGGGTCAGGTTATTGCTCCGCTCTGTATAGTAGGGTCAGTGTACTGCACTGCCCCTAACGTACTGCTCTGTATATGAGAGGTCTGTGTACCCTTCCACTGTGTATATATGGGGTCAGTGTGCCCTTCCACTGTGTATATATGGGGTCAGTGTGCCCTTCCCCTGTGTATATATGGGGCAGTGTACCCTTCCCCTGTGTATATACGGGGCAGTGTACCCCTCCGCTCTGTATATAAAGGATTGGTATACCCCTCTGCTCTTCTCTGTGTAATAGGCCACTTTTTAGAATGGTATTGGCAGTGTGGTGCCCTCTGGTGGCTTAGTATAGGTACTGCAGCTATGTCATACGACGCAGTGAGGTGTCCATGGGTTATATACAGAGGTTTGACATAATAATAATACAGACACCCCTATGTTTACAGGGTGTTGCTGATGATGTCAGGAAGACGGAGACCTGACTATGGGAAAACAGGGAGGTTTGTGTTATTTTGTCTAACACCACTACTTGTCCTGCCAATGCAATCAAGGGTGATAGATCCTCCGACCCTCTCAGGCCTTGTTCACACTGTGCTGTGCAGGTTCTTCTCCATTGGACTGCATACACGTCACTGCAATCTCCAGTGCTGGGTGTGAATATAGCACCTAACAATGTGACTGCGCAGTCATTGCGTATAGTGTTTCTATACATGACCGAAGCACTTTCATACAGCGCTCTCTATAGACACCTGTGCAGCGACTTCCACCAAACAGTCAGAGCAGGGGTAGGGAACGTACGGCTCTCCAGCTGTTGCAAAACTACAACTCCCAGCATGCATACCTGTTCTGCTGTTCTTAGAACTCCCATGGAAGTGAATGGAGCATGATGGGAGTTGTAGTTTCACAGCAGCTGGAGAGCCGAAGGTTCCCTACCCCTGAGTCAGAGGGTACAGCGTGACCTATAGTCCGGTCCTGGGGTGCATTCTGTGTGATAACAATACAGTATTATAACACTAGGGGGCATAATAGGGGCAGATCCATCTGATCAACTCATTTTCTAACTTTAACCCTTCCAAGGACATCGGATTGTGCAGATTTATTACTATTGATAAGGGGGGCAGCCGTCCAGAGAACCGTCCGCAGCGTCACACGAGCACAAGGTCACCTGACTGTCATGGCAGCTGCATCAAGAAGCCTCGTCTATAGGCAGAGTAATTGTTCCCAAACTGCTCGATGGTGTCGGATTCACTGGACAAGAGAATACGGCGAGGTCACCAGGGGGCGCACTCCATTGGAAATAACAGCCTAAACCTGGGGATACTGGGAAGTGGGTCTTGGGAAGATTTGGGGAGACTACAGGCAGGTCATACAACTGGCCCTATGTAATGTCATCTGCAGAGTAGATGGTGGATTCTGGAGCCACATATGGGGGGCCCATCATAGGAGGGGACACCTCATTATATTACATTATATGAAGCTTTATGACAAGGTGGGATAAAAAACTCGTGTAAAGGTGGAAATTACTGAAAGATTCCTGAAGCTGAATTATTCAGCGTGTACAAATTGTGCCATGTAAACGTAACGAGGGCAGGATTACAATGGCAGATAACACCTCTATATAGATCCATCAAGTGTTCCCTGTCTTGAGATGGCGCCACACTCTTGGGAAGATGGATCCTGGCGGTGGCAGCCATCTTTGTCATGATTAAGGGACAGCAGCAACTTACACGTCATCATCGTATTCCTTTGGTGGAGAAACGGCTATAACCAGGTCAATCCAGTCCTGTGAAGAGATGATGATGATGAGTGACCGGTGGCGGACGTCTATGAGAACGCGCCCTGCAGAACTGGTTTTACCCCACCCCAGAGCTGCACTCACCCCCCCGGCGCTCCAGGCTCTGGATAGCGTGCTCTGCGCTTCTGCTAAAGTCACATCAGTCAGAATCTTCCCGTTCACGGCCAGGATCTCGTCCCCTCGCACAATACCCCCTATGGGAGAAACAGACGCGTCAGACAGAATAAACCCAACATGATCCCATATAGATGGAGACACTGACCCCTCCCCGCTACAGATATATATGGAGACACCGACCCCTCCCCGCTGCAGATATATATGGAGACACCGGCCCCTCCCCGCTGCAGATATAGATGGAGACAATGACCCCTCCCCACTACAGAGATATATGGAGGCACCGACCCCTCCCCGCTGCAGATATATATGGAGACACCGGCCCCTCCCCTCTGCAGATATATATGGAGACACCGGCCCCTCCCCGCTGCAGATATATATGGAGACATTGGCCCCTCCCCTCTGCAGATATATATGGAGACACCGGCCCCTCCCCTCTGCAGATATATATGGAGGCACTGACCCCTCCCGGGTGCAGATATATATGGAGACACCGGCCCCTCCCCGCTGCAGATATATATGGAGACACCGACCCCTCCCCGCTGCAGATATATATGGAGACACCGGCCCCTCCCCGCTGCAGATATATATGGAGACACCGGCCCCTCCCCGCTGCAGATATATATGGAGACACCGACCCCTCCCCGCTGCAGATATATATGGAGACACCGGCCCCTCCCCGCTGCAGATATATATGGAGACACCGGCCCCTCCCCGCTGCAGATATATATGGAGACACCGACCCCTCCCCGCTGCAGATATATATATGGAGACACCGGCCCCTCCCCGCTGCAGATATATATGGAGACACTGGGCCCCTCCCCGCTGCAGATATATATGGAGACACCGACCCTTCCCCGCTGCAGATATATATGGAGACACCGACCCCTCCCCGCTGCAGATATATATGGAGACAATGGCCCTTCCCGGCTGCAAAGCCCCTAAACTCTACAAACAAGAGGCTCCAGGGTAAAAGGATAACCACACATTCCCTCATATACGGAGACATCATGTGACGCACCGTGATTGTCAGCGGCGCCCCCATCGTATATCGCTGACACTACGATTTTCCCAATTGGAGACTCAATGCCGCCTTCCACTGCCATGTCCAGCGCCCCCTCCTGTGCGAGATGAAAATCAATCACTATAATGTAATGATGTTATAATGACACTTCCTAATAAAGGTTTCTGTTCAGTATGGTTGGGGGGGTTTGGTGTGAAAGAACCTGACTGTCCGCGCAGAGTCCTGACCTCAACCCCATCTAATGCCCAAGGGATGAACTAGAATGGAAATAGTGAGCCAGTCCTCTCTATGCCCAGCATCAGTGTCTGACCAAACACATGCTCTTCTGGGTGATCCCCGATTCTTAGAAAGTCTTGTAGAGAGATTATATATAAGGGTAGGGGTCTCTAATAAAGTGGCCATACAGTGCAGGTGTGTATATTTTATATATATCAAAGTACAAAGTAGTTTTGGATTAGCAGAGATTTGTCAGTTCACCTTTTTTATCCTTAGTTGTCGGACGTCCTTCCCTGCGATCTGATCCGCGGTGAACTGAGAGAGACCGAAGAGAGACGGATAAATAATACGCTAGCAAGTGAGGGGCCCGAGACAGACCGGGGACGTGTGTATGATGGGTCAGGCTGAGCCATGTGACCACAGCCCAAGGAATATACCATATTAGAGGGGTCTCTGGCACTTACCATGGTGTAGGGGTCAAAGTCATCCACGTATTTCTGAAATCCCTCAATAAATAGACAAGCCATAGTTAGTTTGGGATATCTGGAGATGGGGAAAGGAGAACACCAAACGCCTGACAGCCACGTCACAGCATGATAATGGGGGGAGGGGCATGGAGTATACTCAGCACCCCAAATCTTAGTGATGTGGCCGCAACACCCAAAACAGCCAATGAGAGTCCACGGTTCATCTTGCCAGTGCAGTTTAGAAATGAAAGCTGATCTCTGATTGGGCGCTGTGGGCTCCACCACTTACCCCTGCGGCAATTTTCAGCATTTATTTCCATTAAGGGATTTACTAGAGGAGTCCAACAGGTGGCGCAAGTCAAAGCAATCACATGATAGACAAAGGATAAGAGTCACAGCACCCAAGTGACAGACAGGGCAAGGGTCACAGCAACCAAGTGACAGACAGGACAAGGGGCACAGCACTCAAGTGACAGACAAGGCAAGGGTCACAGAACCCAAGTGGCAGACAGGACAAGGGTCATGGCACCCAAGTGACAGACAGGGCAAGGGTCATGGCACCCAAGTGATAGACAGGGCAAGGGTCACAGCACCCAAGTGGCAGACAGGACAAGGGGCACGGCACCCAAGTGACAGACAGGACAAGGGGCACGGCACCCAAATGACAGACAGGGCACCGAGAGGACATAGAGGAGGGATCAGAGCATCCAGAGGTGAGGGGTCACGGCACGCAGAGGACAGAAGTGAAAGGTCACAGCACCCAGAGGTGTTACTTGTCTCTTATTAGATCTGAAGGACGAGTTGTAGACGACCATTCGCTTCAACATCTCCGGTTGCTGCAGAGAGAGACTTATTAGGGTCACAGTCTCCGTTTTGTTTCCTCTATGTCTATGGAGAGGACATCACCACCCACCCCCTTACCAGCACCACTGACCGCCCGCCGCCTGCTTTCAGTATCGTGGCCCCGCCTCGTGTGCGCCAATCTGTTTATCACCCACCCGATGACAATAAACACAGCCTGACTGCCCCCATGTGGCGAAGGAACTCACCAGGGGATCTGGCTTCACCGCTAATCGGAGAATGAAGTTGGCATCTGGGGGTAACATGACGGGTTTAGAGGGGATGGGCACAACCGGCCGGCGCTGGGTGGGAGGACTCGGAGCCAACTGCTGCAGTGCAAGCAGCAACAAAGGGAAGAAATGTGAGAAATCCCACCCCAAAGACACTGCACACCACTGCACCCTACAACATGGCCGCCAGCCCACACATACCAGAGGATTGTTGGACGACGTTGAGGAGATTTTACTGACATTTGAAGTGTTTCTGACGACCTGCAGAGTCAGACATAAGAAAACCGAAGCAGTACTTACATCATAGACTACTTACTTACACACAACGTACTCGCACACTCCTCACACTACTTGTATGACACCATGCGGCACACTACCACACACTCCTATGTCACACACGGGACTTTCTGCGCCATTTCTTCCACTTGAGTCCACATGATCCTCTCATTCACCCTTCGTAATGATTGATCTTCCTCCTTCGTCTTCTCGTACGGCCAGCACATAGCTCACCCACAGCACTGATAGGCAATACTGACCTTGGGGCTGGGGGGGTAGACTGGTTCAGGGTTAGAAGACCTGAGGGCTCTCCTTCCTCGGTAGGTTTTTAGCTCCTCAGTGAAGGGCGGTGGCGGCCGCGGTGATGGCGGTGGCACTGGAGGTGGAGCTGCAGGAGAGGGCAGGTGCATCCATGTTGGCTGGATTGGAGAAGTCCTGGAGGAGAGCGTTGGCACTGGGGGAGCGCTCCTCCTCATCATGGTGATGTTGGGAGATGGAGCCTTGTGGGGGGTAGCGGTAGACATCAGGAATGAAGGCGGTAATGGAGGAGGAGGAGCTGGGCGTTTAACAGGGCGGCCGGTGTCCCCTAAATGAACGTCATCCAGATCTGTGGTGTGAAGCTGAAGGCCGCCAACAAATCTGCGCACGGTGCCGGCAGCTGGAACGGCAGGAGGAGGAGGAGGAGAAGCAGTAACAGGCGGACGTCCTCCTGCCCCCGCACCCTGGTCAAAGCAACAAACAGTATATGAGTGCGGCGGCAAAGTTATATACACTCAACATAATATATACCCTATACACATAAACAATACAAATCCTATACACACAGTGTACCTACACATATATACACAATACATATAATATATATCTATATACAGACATGATACAAACATATATACTATTATTATATACTAATATTACACACATAAAAAATTCAGAGTCTTCAGTAGTTGATTCCTTTTTTAATGGCTAACTAAAATGATGACAGATTTCAAGCTTTCGTGGCTGCTTAGGCCTCTTCGTCAGGCCTAGTCATATCCACTGGCTAGAAATGTGGTATTTTTCCTTATACACATACACATCACATACCTCATGGGCATCGCCCTCAGCGTTGGAGATTTGCTCCAGTCGGGTCTGGCAGAGTCTCTCCACCCAGTGCTGAACCTTCTCAGACTCTTCCAGATCTTCCCGCTCTGTCTCAGAGACCTGGTACAGAAAGTAAGGAAATGAGAACCTGGTGATTCGCCAGCCCCACACTGACCACGTAGTCACTCCTCAGTATATAGAGGATACACTGACCATGTACTCGCTCCTTAGTATATAGAGGACACACTGACCACGTACTCGCTACTTAGTATATAGATGACACACTGACCACGTACTCGCTCCTCTGTATACAGAGGACACACTGACCACATATTGACTCCTCAGTATATAGAGGACACACTGACCAGGTACTCGCTCCTTAGTATATAGATGACACACTGACCACGTACTCGCTCCTTAGTATATAGATGACACACTGACCACGTACTCGCCTCTTAGTATATAGAGGACACACTGACCACGTACTCGCCTCTTAGTATATAGAGGACACACTGACCACGTACTCGCTCCTCAGTATATAGCGGACACACTGACCACATACTGACTCCTCAGTATATAGAGGACACACTGACCAGGTACTCGCTCCTCAGTATATAGAGGATACAGTGACCATGGACTCCATCATGGTTCCATTACCTCCTGCACCAGACGACTGATCTTCAGCTGCTTCTCCTTCTCCAGCATCTCCTCCTTCTCTTTGGCCAATTTCTGCTCAAACTCCACCTCCTTCTTACTCTTCTTCTGCTCATACAGACTCTCCATTTTGGATTTCTTACGATCTTTTCCTTTCTGGTGGAAGGGGATAAACGAGACAGAACGTGGACACATATCACACAACACACAGAGGACGCTCATGCCACAGATCACACAACACACAGAGGAGTCTCATGCCCCAGGTCACACAGTAGAGGCACGTGCCACAGATCACACAGCACACAGAGTAGCCATGTGCCACAGTTCACACAGCGTAGGCGAGTGCCACAGATCACACATAGGAGGCGCGTACCACAGATCACACAGATTAGCCACGTGCCACAGATCACACAGATTAGCCACGTGCCACAGATCACACATAGGAGGCACGTGCCACAGATCAGACAACACGCACAGAGGAGGCGCGTGCCACAGATCACATAGCGTAGGCACATGCCACAGATCACACAGATTAGCCACGTGCCACAGATCACACATAGGAGGCACGTGCCAAAGATCAGACAACACGCACAGAGGAGGCGCGTGCCACAGATCACACAGAGGCGGCGCGTGCCACAGATCACACAATAGACACAGAGGAGACTCATGCCACAGGTCACACAGAGGAGGTCAGTGCCATAAATCACACAGATGAGCCACGTGCCACAGATCACACCGCAGAGGCCCACGTCGCAAATTATGGAACACAGAAGGAACACGCAGTGGATCACACGACACTGCAAGAAGGCGCACGCTGCAGATCATATGATATGTGACCCCTGTTGTAATGACTAGTCTAAGCACTAATGGGCAGAAGATGTCAGTGAAGGAGGAGCGAGGTGAAGCGCATGGTGACAGTGACTTTACCCATTAATTTAAGACACATAAAGCTTGGTTACTGACAAATCTGTTCTGCTTAAGAAAGACTGGCCAAAAGACAACTATCAAAAGATTTCAGAAGACTTGCTGACTGGACAAAGCTACAAAGGCAAAAGACCTGGGTGCACAGCAATCCATGGTTATCAAACGGACGATACTCAGGACTGAGCTGCTCTGCATAGGATCTGTGAAGATCATCCTAAGAGCACAATGAGGAACCCTGAAAGAGGTGAGAAAGATCTCCAATTGAAAAAACTCATAGAAGACTCTACAAGCCACAAGACCTCTGTCCATGTACCCACGATTACAAAGACACTGGTGATCATCACAATTTTACATGAGACCACCAAGATGTTTCACAAGAAAAGGGGAACAAGAAGACCGATCTGACACCTCCTACCAACTCTGAAGACTGGTGGAGGGGGCTCAGGGTCTGGATGTGTCATGGATAGGGACAGCTTTGCTTTCTCATGGCCTGGGCATCTTTTGATCACTAGACCTTGTTTGCACTGAGCTGCAGGAATGGTCTGACAATTGGCAGCAAAATTTGGAGACATCACTTACAGCGCTGTATTCTGGAATCGGCAGGTTGTCGCTGCTGCACGCAGAGCGTGAGATGGGAGACATGACCGTCACATGCAGACACGACACGCGACACACGTCTTACCTTCCGCAGAGTTGGAAACTTCCCTTCATAGCGATAAAACCATCCAAATGCTAAAGTTTGCAAAAATGGAAGAAGGTGACACTCGGATTCTAGTTAATCCTCAATGTTGCAGACGATCGATGTGATGTGGCAGCAATGGAACATGGGAAGGGTAGCTCTGCTTTCCTTATTAGGTCCAAAAATCATGGCCGCCATTATCGTCAGCAAATGCCACATTGGAGAATAAACAGCCATAGGTGCAAATATAACTGCCCCAGGGGCATGGATGACCTTAGTAGCCAATCAGAACTCAGACTGCACTGGAAAGATCTATTATAGACCCAGATTGGCTGTCACTGGGGGCTTCTGACAGGGACACCCCCCCCCACATAATAATGGGGATCATGATCCGTATATATACTGCCCTTCTCCATTGTAGACCACCACAAGGGTTACACCAATAGAAAAAAACTGCATGTAGAGAAATAGAGACAACACAGGCTGCTCCACCTGCAGACTTCTACCCCCTTAGAGGAAACCTACAGGTAACAGCAGACTGTGACCTACTGGGGAAAACAGGCAATATAGTGGTGTATATGTGACTGCGGCTGTCAGGATGAGACACGTATAGGAGAAAGGAAGAAAGAATCTGGGAAAGAAAGACAAGGAAAGGAAGGAGGAGAGAGGACTGGAAAGAGAGGAGAGAAAGACGATGGAGAAGAGGGGAAGGAGGAGAGAAAGACTATGGGGAAGAGGGGAAGGAGGAGAGAAAGGAAGAAAAAATCCGGTAAAGGAAGGAGGAGAGCGCCCGGAAAAAGGAAGAGGAAGGAGGAGAGTGTGCGGGAAACAGGGAGAAGATGGAGGAGAGTGTGCGGGAAACAGGGAGAAGATGGAGGAGAGTGTGCGGGAAACAGGGAGAAGATGGAGGAGAGTGTGCGGGAAACAGGGAGAAGATGGAGGAGAGATGAGAAGGGAACAACCTGCTTGTGCTGCGTCTTGGCACCATCTTGCGTGGATTTTCCATCAACTGAAGAAAGAAAGGAGGAAGAAAATGGTGGTGATAGAACAGAGAGAGGCAAATAATGAAGAAAAATAGCAGAACGTAGAGCCCCCCCTCCCCCACTGACTGAGATTGTAATGCGGCACCATGGGCACTAGAATCACCCTAAAAAGCAGCCGTGAAGGTTACAAGAAGCTGGCAGAAGAGGACGATCACTGGATTTAAAGGGGACGTCCACAAAGCTCAGGACGCACCACATGCCACATATACAGCGTCCTCTAATCCCTCCCAACAACCCTCACTGATGCGGAGAGCAGTAGTAACAATTCCCAGAACTAATCTCTGTTCGTGTCTTATACTCCAGTCAAGTCCAAAGCTGCAACCACAGACCTACTAATGCTCCAGCAGGGGATCCTTCATATACTTACCTTTGTGCTTTGCTGAGGGGCTGGCGCGCTGTTTCGGGGGTGCAGGTTTTGGACTCTTGGGAGGCTCCTTTTGCTCCCAGTCTTCTTCCCAATCTTTCTTAATTTTTTCCTCTTGTGATGCGATCCTAGACAACAAATTACAGTCAATGGCGCCGTCTGAGAGGTATCCCACTGACCAATGAGACTGGACATGCATTAACCCCTACCAGCCGAGATGAGACACCGACCGATGAGACTGGACATGTATTAACCCCTACCAGTCATGATGAGACACAACCAATGAGAAAAGGGACCCGACTGCCACATGGGATCAGGAGGGAACATTTGAGGCCAATTGGCCATCCCCACACTCTTTAATGGTCAGATGGCTAGTAGGACAAACAACAGACAGGACAGAGGAGGAAGGGGCAGAATCCCTGAAGATGATGCTCAGTAATAATTGGGGGCAGGAGATGACCTCGCCTAATTTGGACACATGAAACAAGAGACAAGGAAAGTGTGAGCAGCGCACGTACAGCTCCATCTCCTTGCGGTATCGCTCCTCCTCCTCAGCCACCTTCTGAGAGATCTCCATCTTCCTCCTGTGGGGGGAACAATCACAGATGTCACTCTGCAGTCGCCATATTGTTAGGATTTATTCACATCTGCATTATTCAGGGAGTCTGCTTGGGGACCCCCTCGAACAGAAACCTATACACATAGAAAAGCAGTTACCTGGGAAAAGCAGGACTCCCCCTCCCCCCCAGCATCAAGACATGCCCTCATTTTAAGATCAGTGAGGTCCGACCTCTGGCCCATGGTCATTGCTATCAGGTCACTCACTGTTTTTCTTTCTCCTGCTGCTCTTTTAGGATTTTGTTCGTTTCCATGGCCAGTTTCTTCTGGCGTAGGAGTTCCTGGCGGTCCAGCTCCCGGCGCCGCTGCTCTATCAGCTTCTCATCTTCCGTCATAAAGAGCTCCCGACCCTGTAGACGACATGCGTGATTATCAAGGGAAGAGGAATGAACTGCCCCCGCCATACACAATGTCACCTAATGTCTCATCACCCTGGTCAGTGTTCAGAAGACATCAAGGACCTTACTGACCATACACCGCATACAATACCTCACCACACTGGTCAGTACGGTCAATGTCCAGAAGACAAGGACCCGACCGCTCATAGACAACGCCCAATAACTCACCGCCCCGGTCAGAATGGTCAGCGTCAGTGTCCGGCTGCTCTTCAACTCTCTCACGGCCTGCAGAGACAGAATACTGTGGATTTACAGATTCTCTGAATATCATGGCTAGCTTTTGGAGGACCTGCACCCCAGATCCTTCCATGCCCATGGTACACTCCCCCCCCCCCCCCCGTGTCAGTCCATTAACATTTCAGCATCATCAACACTTCAAATAAAAGTGAAGATCTCTGCTTACTGTCAATGACTAGACACAATGCATGAACCTAGAAAATCCCTCTCCTGCCCTGAACTCTGGGCGGATCGCTGGCCAAAACTCTGGCAGGATATATTACAGCAAGCAGAGATCTATGGCGATGAAGGGAAGCATCTACTGGAAAGTGAAGCACTTTGATTCTATAATGATGAAACCTTATTAACAAGAGACGAGACATAGGACATTTAAAGGGGTATTCAGATTATTTCAATTCCGTCCTTTTATCCACAGAATGTGAATGTGTTGCCGATCGGTGGGAGTGCTCCAGTTGGGACAACCACCAATCACGATGACAGGAGTCATGAAGATATCCCCTAACATAACGCACCCGCTATATGTCGACACATTACCCCCATGGCAGGCAGGGACGTGAGCTAGACAAATAATAGTCACCTCCTTATGGTCGATGTTGCTGAAGTCCACGCCATTCACCTCCACGATCTGATCACCGACCTGATGGGAAGAAGAAAACCAATGTCAATGAGGAGAAGAGACCAAGGGAAGGGGGGACAGCACTTATAACCACTTGGATTACGTGTCAGAACCCCCAGGTTTGGTCTACAGAGGAGGAGACATCGGGGAGGGGGCTTTTTTGGGTGCCTCAGTCACCAACATTTGAAGGATTTTTTTCTAGGAACACTTGGGCAGGGTGTTCATTGTGTCATGGTTTCCAATAGGATGTGATTTGCCAGAATCTAGATTTTTAAGCCCCATTCACTTGTAGGGAAAAAAAATTGTGAATTAAAGGGAACCTGTCAGCACGATGAGCCACTAAATCCATCATCACTACCTGACAGGGCGTCTCTTCTCCAACGCTGTTTTTATAATGTGTGAACGATGTCTCCATCCTATAAGCCAGGGGTAGGGAACCTTTGGCTCTCCAGCTGCTGTGAAACTACAACTCCCATCATGCTCCATTCACTTCCATGGGAGTTCCAAGAACAGCAGAGCCAGTATGCATGCTGGGAGTTGTAGTTTTGCAACAGCTGGAGAGTCGTACGTTCCCTACCCCTGCTATAAGCTCTCCATGCCCAGAATCGTTCCCAAGGGTCCTCCCTAGGCTGTGCTGATGAGATCCAATCAGATCGAAACGGCGCCGTCCACAGCTGGGATACTGACTTTGCAAAATCCCGCATCAATGCAGCAAAGGCTTGTGGGAAAGTCGGGCATGATGTTCAAGGTTGCTTCCCATAGAGGGCAGCATACAGAGGCTCTGTTTCCCTATTTACATCTTGGGAAACATATTTGCATATTCTTCCAAAGTTTACTATTATCACCGACTCCATTGAGTTCTTTAAAGCGTTTAATGATTGAGGAATGCTTTAACTGTAAAAGTGTATGACCTCTACCCAACCCAAGAAGCTCTATATACAGTCAGTGCGTGGACGTGGACGCTCACCTCCAGGCCGACCTCTGCAGACAGCGAGCCCGACTTCACATTACTGATAAATATGCCGGGTTTCTGGGAGGGTCCACTGGAAATGCTGCCGAAACAGGAGAAGGCGCAAGGTTGGTAATAAGCAGAACACCTCCACCATCTACTAAACCAAACCTCCTAGTCATCAATTCCAACTCTCAGATCAGCTGTACTAATCCAGCCCCCCATCTACAAATCACTTGTACACGACTTATTATTCTTCCTCAATCTCTAGAACCTGCCCCCCTAGACACATGATAAATCGGCTACCACCGAGGAGCTACACCCACCTGCAGCCCATGCCTGTTGTTCCCACCAGGCTGATGAACACCTTCTTCTCCTTAATGTCTCTTCCTCCCATGGATGCCAGTCCAGCAACGCTGCTCTTCCCATCCTGCAGACCCAATATCAATTGTGATCAGTCATCTCCAGCCTAGAGATCTCCAGTTATATGAAAAAATACAGCAAATGCAGGAAGGGGAAGCCAGCCGGAGAGGGGAAAGGGTTGGTGGAAGGATGAAGGGATGGTGGAGCTTTGATGTTGTTGGGTCTTGTTGGATCCTCCCGTCATCTTGCAGACTGAGAAAATTCTGCCGGTTTATGAAAACTGTGAACAGACTGACTGAGCTGCAGACATGCCATGTGAACTATGAACCTGATATCATACAGCCTGTGAAACAGAAGCAGCGCTCGTGGAGGGTCAATGTTGCTTCCAAACAGCTGATCTGTGGGGTCCCAGGCGTTGGACCCCCGCTGTTCTTTGATTGGGCCAATTAATAGTTCATCAATCTTTTAGAGACACTAAACCCCTTTAAAATAATCATAATACCCCTTTAAGGGTTTTGTGTTTAATGACGGTCGATCCTTTAGTATCTGGGATACACAATACAGAATGACGGGGGTGAATACTTTTTCTTGGCACGTGGCGGTATATTATACACACACTGCGCCCTTTATAAGTGAGTTCTCTGGCTATGGCATCCACCTGCTGTAATTAATAGTGCCAGGTGCCTACCTCTTCTCTCCTGTAATGTGGACCCCACTCTTTAGGGAGAACGTTCAGCCTGTGCCCTCGAGGTCTAATCAAACCCCCCCACCCCCCAAAGCCTCCCCTTTTGGCAAGATCCTCTAAGCAGAGTCCGAGGGGATCACACAACCTGATATTAATAACGTCTGCGGCTCGTGGCGCCGGCACAAGACAAAGGCGACAATTACCGAGCACGAGCTCTGGGGGGATTAACCATCTGGGGTTTCAGAGCAGCAGTGAAGGATCGGCCCCGACGCCCCAAGTCCTCAGAATTCAGGCAATAAAACCCACAGCTGAAGACGGCAACATAATTGTGGAACATTCCAGCGCTGCGATAAATCCTGTTTGATAGCGCCGGGAACCCAACACTGCAACATGGGAGGGGGCCCCACTCTAATCCCAAACGGATTACCGTCCCTGGAATGATGGAGGGGATCCACAGGCCTCTCACTACAGGCAGGGCGGACTCGGGTCCTGTGGGGTGATAGGACAGACACCAGTCATAAGAGGGCGGGGATGCCAGTCACAGAGGGCAGGGGACAGTAGGGAAGATGCCAGTCAGACCGATCGCAAGGTCGCTGAGGATGGGAGATAGGAAGGAGGCCGGTGGCGGTGCATGTTACTAAGAGCTGCTCTCTCACAGTTACCTCAGTTTCGGACACAATCTGGTCGGCATACTGCCATTTCAGAGGATCCTCGGCCGAGCTGTAACACACAATATACAATACTAGTAAGCGTGGCACAGTGAGGGTGTGGTAGAGGGCGACAGCAGGTACAGAGATGGGGTGAAAGAATGAAGGCGCGCATTGTGTTCATGTGACACAATGTGAAAGCAGTGGGGGAGTGGCAGAGTGTGAGAGCGGGCATATTGTAAGGGAGTGGTAGTGTGTGAGAGCGGGCATATTGTAAGGAATTGGCAGAGCATAAGAGTGGCATATTGTAATGGAGTAGCAGAGCATTAGTGCGGGCATAGTGGGTGTGTGGCAGAACATTGGTGTGGGAATAACAGGGGCGTGGCAGAGCATTAGTGTGGGAATAATGGGGGCGTGGCAGGGCATGAGTGCAAGCATAGTGGGTGTACAGCAGAGCATTAGTGTGGGCATAGTGGGAGCCTGGCAGAGCATTATTGTGGGCATAGTGGGTGTGTGGCAAAGCATTAGTGTGGGCATAGTGGGTGTGTGGCAGAGCATTAGTGTGGGCATAGTGGGTGCATAGCAGAGCATTAGTACAGGCATAGCAGTGGCGTGGCAGAGCATTAGTGTGGGCATAGTGGGTGCATGGCAGAGCATTAGTACAGGCATAGCAGGGGCATGGCAGAGCGCTAGTGCGGGCATAGTGGGATTGTGGCAGGTTTGTGTTCATTTTGCTGCATGTCCTCACCTTTTGACTGGAATCATCCCGACATCTGCAAAGAGAAGAGAGACAACATCAGCATCGCAGAGAGACCGGCCGCCCCCACCGCCATCTCTGTTATACAAAACTTACGTCTCACTTTTATGGACACTATCTTCTTTGTGCGGATGAGACTGATCACCTCCTCGTGAGTGCACGAACCGATCGAGTAACCATTAATCCGAACCACCTCGTCTCCAATCTGGAAGAAAAAGGGTTAACGCCATAACCACACTACCCAGATGTAGCAGAGCAGAGCATTATATACTACTTATATCTGTATCACTGTGGTGTTACATAGGACTGCCGGTGACATCTACTACACAGACACTGATCGTTACATAGGACTGCAAGTGAGAGCTACTACACAATTTCTGTGTGTTATACGTGCTGTTACATAGGACTGCAGTTGGCATGATCTGAAGCCCTGTATACCCCCTGTATATTTGTGCCCCCTTCTCCTCAATGTCGTCTCTCCCCAGACAATGCCCCTTAGAATCTGACACCAGGAGTCTGGACAGACACAATAGACAGAAGTTTGATCCATTTTTTTGTATGCTGTAAAGCGAGGAGGATTGACAATGGTGCTGATGGTATCGGGGATGTGCGGGGGAGGGGCGGCTGCGGTACAAGATTCTGCCACCGTGATAACACAAACCATTCAGTGTATGGACACAAAGCCCCCGACAGCGACAATTACCCTACATCCAGGGACAATGTCCCATTACCATGCAGACATGAATCATACTTATGCCAACTCCAAGAGTGAGCCTGAACGGGTCAACAAGGAGCAGAGCTAGACCCCATTATATCCAAATCATGTACTAACTGTATGTCGCTATACGTCCGCTGCTTCACCATCACACAGGGGTTAAATAAAGCGTATACGAGAGTGTACACCTAGACACTGACTGCTAAGTGACTGTATCTTGTACTAAGCCCCTCAACCAGCAGGTGGGGTCAGAGCCCCAGTCTGCACCATGTAACTAACACCACATAGCACTCCACATGCACACATCATAGGGACAATACAACCTGCACAGAGGGGAAAGAAGTCTGCAGGTGCAGGGGACTATGGTGCAGCACAATACAATCTGCAGAGACATGGCAGAGAGTCTGCAGGTGCAGGGGACTATAGTGCAGCACAATACAACCTGCACAGACATGGCAGAGAGTCTGCAGGTGCAGGGGACTATAGTGCAGCACAATACAACCTGCACAGACATGGCAGAGAGTCTACAGGAGCAGGGTACTATGATGCAGCACAATACAACCTGCACAGAGGAGAAAGAAATCTGCAGGTGCAGGGGACTATGGTGCAGCACAATACAACCTGCACAGAGGGGAAAGACGTCTGCAGGAGCAGGGGACTATAGTGCAGCACAATACAACCTGCACAGAGGGGAAAGAAGTCTGCAGGTGCAGGGGACTATGGTGCAGCACAATACAACCTGCACAGAGGGGAAAGAAGTCTGCAGGTGCAGGGGACTATGGTGCAGCACAATACAACCTGCACAGAGGGGAAAGAAGACTGCAGGTGCAGGGGACTATAGTGCAGCACAATACAACCTGCACAGACACGGCAGAGAGTCTGCAGGAGCAGGGGACTATAGTGCAGCACAATACAACCTGCACAGACATGGCAGAGAGTCTGCAGGAGCAGGGGACTATAGTGCAGCACAATACAACCTGCACAGACATGGCAGAGAGTCTGCAGGAGCAGGGGACTATGGTGCGGCACAATACAACCTGCACAGACATGGCAGAGAGTCTGCAGGAGCAGGGGACTATGGTGCGGCACAATACAACCTGCACAGACATGGCAGAGAGTCTGCAGGTGCAGGGGACTATGGTGCGGCACAATATAACCTGCATAGAGGGGAAAGAAGTCTGCAGGTGCAGGGGACTATGGTGCAGCACAATACAACCCGCACAGACATGGCAGAGAGTCTGCAGGTGCAGGGGACTATGGTGCAGCACAATACAACCTGCACAGAGGGAAGAAGTCTTCAGGAGACTATAGTGCAGCACAATACAAGCTGCACATGATCTTCAGTGGATAGGAATGAGACCATGTGAGGATCCCAAGTCAATCCCTTCAGCACATGCCATGGATAACATGCAGACGAAGGGTATAGGGACAGGACAGTACACAAAGGGTGAGACTACCAATCCTCTGTGCTGCAGGAGACACTACTGAACAGTCATCTTATCCCCTAACCCCAGGACCCCTCCTATTAATATTGTACAAGGTCAGCATTGTGTGGTCTGATGGGAGTTGTCTACACCAGCGTCTTACATTCACCTTTGCAGAAGTTCTTTACTCCAGACGTATTTTACGTTTTTAATTTTGGCCATGTCCGGCGGTTCAATCTATTTACCCTTAACTTGACCCGGAACATAAAAGTCTCGAATGGTTACCAGTTAATAGATTGTTGGCAATGTCCATGTATTTGTTTCTGTTTACAATGTCATCAGAATATACTTGACCCACAATCTATGCGTCCCTCAAAGAGGCAAACCAGATGACGTCTGGTGTGGACGCAGGGTGACCTTATTATAATTTTCTGTGTTCATGTCAGTGTGCGCGGAGTTCTGACTGACTCTAACCACTTCAGTGGGTGACAGCTCGTCCATGTTTCCCATCCATACCTCATAGGGTTCCAGTTTTCGTCGTCCACCCTATATCAGGCTGCACTGTTATTCAGCAATCACCCCAAGAGATAGATGAGCGCCCCCTGTGGCAACATTCACCAAATCCTCACACCGACCAGTCACATTAATTTATATAATGGCAGGGATAAGCAGCTGCTACCTCTGGGATGGGTTAGGGACCACAATCAATTTCTGCAGCAAAAGACTTGTCCAGGGTGACCTCACCTGCAGACCGGCGTTGTCCGCTTGCCCTTCTTTCATGATGTGGGAGATGTAGAGGCCACAATTAAACTCAAGGCCCCCCCTGACGCTGAGGCCGAGACCATCAGGGTGCAAACGATCCAGCTTCACCTCCCTCAGCTTCCTGGAGATGACATAGGAGATGTCAGGACCACCAAGACAGGTCACCCTCTTCAGATGCCCTATGACCTCCCATGTAAGGAGAGATCATCAGCAGTCACTGAATCCCTTATCATTGAGCACATCTTACCTGGAACGTTTCGGCGTCAGCTGATCATACTCCACCTGGTGCTTCAGTGGGATGAGAGGGCGAATGGCATCAAAGAGGGGCAGGCGGGACGGGTCACTTATGACGAGCTTCAGATCTCCCACAAACACTACAATGTTCATGGACCTGTGAAGGGACAAAACAAAACTAACAGCCGACCAGTCCAGGCCTAGAAAAATAGATATTTACTATTGTAAAGGTCTTCCTTTGGTATGACGGGGGTGGTCAGATTTTTACAACATAACATGGTGGTGGGACTTGCGGTGGCCGAACACTCGTCTGTCCTCACTCCATGAGAAGAGCTGAGATGAGCCATTCACATGGCTATAGACAGAACAATGACCCGGCCAGAAGAGCGGTCACATGTGACCAGAAACAAAGAGCCGCTGGACCCTGCCTGCACCGAATTGTCAGTCACCCCCTGTCCCCTGGGAAATGGGGGTGGGGACACAAGTGGACTACAACCCCCGTTTGTTCATAACTACTGCCCTGCTATAATAACGCACTACGTCATACTGGAGAAGGCTGTCAGCACTGTCTCTGTGAGGTACTGGAAGGGGTACAGACCCCAATATATCGCCATGACTGATGGGGGCACTCACTGGTAGTACATGCGCAGCACATCGTACAGGTAATCCTTCTCCGCCTCATTTTCGATGTATTTCTCCACCTGAAACACAGAAACAGATGGAGCAGAATGAAGTGTCTCGCTGTCATATCACCCATTGCTTGTAAGCTACCCACTGCTGAGGTGCAACAGCCCCACATACAGACCAACCTGAGCCCCCATACAGACCAACCTGACCCCCCCATACAGACCAACCCAACCCCCCCAATATACAGATCAACCTGAGCCCCCATACAGACCAACCAGAGCCCTCATACAGACCAACCCAACCCCCCAATATACAGATCAACCTGAGCCCCCATACAGACCAACCTGAGCCCCCATACAGACCAACCCAACCCAACCCCCCATATACAGATCAACCTGAGCCCCCATACAGACCAACCTGAGCCCCCATACAGACCAACCTGACCCCCCAATATACAGACCAACCTGAGCCCCCATACAGACCAACCCAACCCCCCCATATGCAGATCAACCTGAGCCCCCATACAGATCAACCTGAGCCCCCATACAGACCAACCTGAGCCCTCATACAGACCAACCTGAGCCCCCATACAGACCAACCTGACCCCCCAATATACAGACCAACCTGAGCCCCCATACAGACCAACCCAACCCCCCAATATACAGATCAACCTGAGCCCCCATACAGACCAACCTGAGCCCCCATACAGACCAACCCAACCCCCCCATATACAGATCAACCTGAGCCCCTATACAGACCAACCCAACCCCCCCAATATACAGATCAACCTGAGCCCCATACAGACCAACCCAACCCCCCCCAATATACAGATCAACCTGAGCCCCCATACAGACCAACCTGACCCCCAATATACAGATCAACCTGACCCCCCCATACAGACCAACCCAACCCCCCATATACAGATCAACCTGACCCCCAATATACAGATCTAACTGCCCCCACCCCCATACACAGAGCAACCTAATGCCCGTACTACCCCAAATCCCAGCAATCCACACAGTATGTTGCCCCTTTACCCCTCAGTGGGGTATATACAGGCCCACCCACTGCTGGAACAACCCCTAAGGCTCTATTCACATGATGAGACAATTCTCGGCCTTCTGTTTCATGGATCGGTGCGGGATTCATTATTTTTCACCGTCTCGATCACCTCAATGGCCGAATCGAGACCAGGTGGGTGAGGTAATCCCGATACTCTCACCGATGAGTTGTGTGAATAAGCTCTAAGGCGAGGCCTGGGGGTCGTCCATGTTGTTAGGGGACATTGTTACAATCTTAATAAAGTTGTTGTTTCTTCTGTACACGTACTTTCCTGATTGCATTGTTTGTTTTGTTATATCTCAATAAAACGAGTTTTTTTTTTGTTTTTTTTTTAAACGTTGTAGTTGCTGTCTGCATAAGGTTGCGTTCACATGCAGTAGATTTTCCATACGTCTGGATGTGTCGGTGTCATTTATGGATTTCTGCAGGTGAAATTCACACAACTAAATCTGTCGTGTGTGAATTCACCCTAAGAAGCCTCAACCGAAGTGACCAATCAGAGCACAGCTTTCACTTCTCAGCCTCTGTGGTAAAATGAAAGCTGCGTCCTGATTGATTCCGTCACTTCTTCTCAAAGCAGCCAATCAAGGCCTTAGAAGAGCACGGCTGTCTCAGCCCTGGGCTGCAAGGAGTTAATTGTGGGCGGGGTCACCATTCGCCTTCACCCATTGGACCTTGATCCCTAATAAACTCATTAAACCTGACCCGTGACCCCGGGAGACAGAGCGGGTGTGGCGGAGCGGGAAGAGGTGTATCCGTCTCTGGGAAAGTTGGGTGATGATAACCACTGCACCAGCCACGAGATCTCCTACTCAGCTTTCCCAGCTTCCTAAATAGCAAATCTGCCCCTACAAGAGGGGAGAGCCATTGTCTTCAATATATACTAGGATGATGTATACCGCCTCCACATATAATTGCCCCGTATATATACTAGGATGATGTATACCTCCTCCACATATAGCTGTCCCCACTATATACTAGTATGATGTATACCGCCTCCACATATAATTGCCCCCTATATACTAGGATATTGGCTCCACATATAGATGCTTATATACCAATATATAGCTGATGTATATTGTCTTCACATATCGCTGCCCGGTCAATGTATACTAGCTTACAGACATATATAACCTGCCCATATATACCAAGTGAAGTATATCTGCTCTAGAAATATACTACCCCGGCATATACTGACTCCAAATATAGCTGCCCCCGACATACAGCAGTCTGGTATATACACCTGACCAAAGTATTCATGTACAGCTTCCCCGATGTATACCAGGCGGTGTATACCAGCTCTCAATATGCGCCATATAGCAGCCCTACTACAGTATATACCCCCCCGGTGTATACCGGTACCACGTTTAGGAGTCATAACAGGGGAAAAGTAAACCTTCTTTTGGGCGCTATCAGATGGATGGGAGGGTGCAGGGGACACAGGGGTCCCAGATGGGGAGGGGGTGCAGGGGACACAGGGGTCCTAGATGAGGAGGGGGTGCAGGGGACACAGGGGTCCTAGATGGGGAGGGGGTGCAGGGGACACAGGGGTCCTGGGCAGGTGTCCTCCCCCATATACCAGACACCTGCCCTCTTAGACACCACATAACGACCAGGACTCGGGTCACCATAACTCTGCTCTACTGATACAGGTGTGATGACGTCATGCTCGAGGGGGCGGGGCCTACGCTGGAAAATGATGATGCTTATTATTATTAAAGTGCAGGCGTGACGTCACCCCCGGTGTTTACCCCCCACACTACACGTCACAGCTCACCTTGTGCCGGAACTCCCGGGCGATCTTCCGCTCCATGGCGCGAGGTTGTCAGGGACAGCGGGACAGAGAGTTCACCGGGCAGAGAGCAGAGGGAGGAGCCAGACCCGGCGCTGATTGGTCGGCGGCAGCCTAACAGCACTGGCCACGCCCACACCCAAGCTTATACATATTAATCACCTCAGAACGACGACAGGTGCATGGCGGGAAAGCCCGAAAGTAAGGGGAGCACCGGCTAAGTGTATGGAGTGTACCCCCTAATTATATGGAGTGTACCCCCTAATTCTATGCTGTGTACCCCCTAGTTATATGGAGTGTACCCCCTAGTTATATGGAGTGTACCCCCTAATTCTATGCTGTGTACCCCCTAGTTATATGGAGTGTACCCCCTAGTTATATGGAGTGTACCCCCTAATTCTATGCTGTGTACCCCCTAGTTATATGGAGTGTACCCCCTAATTCTATGCTGTGTACCCCCTAGTTATATGGAGTGTACCCCCTAGTTATATGGAGTGTACCCCCTAATTCTATGCTGTGTACCCCCTAGTTATATGGAGTGTACCCCCTAGTTATATGGAGTGTACCCCCTAATTCTATGCTGTGTACCCCCTAGTTATATGGAGTGTACCCCTAATTCTATGCTGTGTACCCCCTAGTTATATGGAGTGTACCCCCTAGTTATATGGAGTGTACCCCCTAATTCTATGCTGTGTACCCCCTAGTTATATGGAGTGTACCCCCTAGTTATATGGAGTGTACCCCCTAATTCTATGCTGTGTACCCCCTAGTTATATGGAGTGTACCCCCTAATTCTATGCTGTGTACCCCCTAGTTATATGGAGTGTACCCCCTAGTTATAAGGAGTGTACCCCCTAGTTATACGTTCTGTTCTCTCCAGTTACTTGGTGTTTACCCCCTAATTATATGGCGTGTAAACTTTAATTATGTGGTGAGTACCCCCTTATTATATGGCGTGTACCCCCTAATTATATGTACGGTACCTCCACAATTACATGGATTGTACCCTTAAATGTGAGATATGTACCTCATAATTACATGGAGTGTAACCTCTAAAGTATGGTGTGCACCCCCTAATTACATGACATGATTCTGTGGTATGTCCCCTCTAATTACAGGATGAGGCGTTTACCTCTCTAATTATATTGTGTGTACCTCTAATGATATAGAGTATCTGCACCACTATACCTAATTACATAGAGAGCGCCCCCTATGTATGTGGATTGTGCCTTTTCGTTATAAGGTCTGTAGCCCCTAATTTCATGTAGAGCACCCCTCATTATATGGAGTGTACCCCCTAATTACATAGAATGTACCTCCCAATATATGTAGAGTATTCCTTAATTATATGGCGTGTACCCCTAATTACATATGGTGTACCCCCCTAATCTTATGGTTCATGTTATCTGCTTATTGCAGGGGATATGGGGTACATTATGGGGGGAAGATCATTAATTGGAGAGGCTCCCCTACAGATGTGACCTCTGACCCTTCTCAGACCCTTCTGAGGATTTTTTGGCCTCAAACTCATGCTGTATCTCCCATGTGAACAGACCCTTAGATTTTCCAATGCCAGAACTTTCAGTATAATGACAATATGGTGGTGCCAATTTACCACCATTGTACCATTACAGACACTTTCTAGATGGGTGGAGTTAGATGCCACAGGGGCGTGGCTTATTCTGTATGTTGGGGTCCAGCTTGTGCCCCTTCTGTGTAGACAATGACAGGTGAGGGCCTTGACTTATCACTTGCCATTATCAGAGACAAGGCCCCAAAGCTGAGGGCTCCAGGACCAAGCTAAGAGCGGGTATATAACCATGAGTAGTCGTGTACCCGACTACACAGACAACTGTGCGAGCGCCTGCGCTGATCTGCATAATAGTGAGTGGGGCCCTACAAAGCTTGTTATCTAGGGCCCCTGGTGCTGGACCTGAGGCAGAGACAGGCAGTGGATTGGTCTGTGATTTCTGCTCATGGACCTAGACTTTAGAAGAACAAGACAATTTACACACGGGTATAGTTACCTGAAGACTTGTCACACTTAATTTATAACCAATGGCACCGCAGACAACCCAAGACCCCAAAACACCCGGACACTTGTTACGTAACAAGACAATACACACTCAGAGATTGTAATGTGCTGGGATTGTGACTACACACTCAGGATTAGTGATCGTACACAGTGATTGTGATGTGCTGGGTTTGTGACTCTACACTCCGGATTAGTGATCGTACAGAGTGATTGTGATGTGCTGGGTTTGTGACTCTACACTCAGGATTAGTGATCGTACAGTGATTGTGATGTGCTGGGATTGTGACTACACACTCGGGATTAGTGATCGAACAGGATGATTGTGTTGTGCTGGAATTGTGACTACACACTCAGGATTAGTGATCATACAGAGTGATTGTGATGTGCTGGGATTGTGACTACACACTCCGGATTAGTGATCCTACAGAGTGATTGTGATGTGCTGGGTTTGTGACTCTGCACTCCGGATTAGTGATCGTACAGAGTGATTGTGATGTGCTGGGATTGTGACTACACACTCAGGATTAGTGATCATACAGAGTGATTGTGATGTGCTGGGATTGTGACTACACACTCAGGATTAGTGATCCTACAGGATAATTGTGATGTGCTGGGATTGTGACTACACACTCAGGATTAGTGATCGTACACAGTGATTGTGATGTCCTGGGATTGTGACTACACACTCAGGATTAGTGATCATACAGAGTGATTGTGATGTGCTGGGATTGTGACTACACACTCAGGATTAGTGATCCTACAGGATAATTGTGATGTGCTGGGATTGTGACTACACACTCAGGATTAGTGATCCTACAGGATAATTGTGATGTGCTGGGATTGTGACTACACACTCAGGATTAGTGATCGTACACAGTGATTGTGATGTCCTGGGATTGTGACTACACACTCAGGATTAGTGATCGTACAGAGTGATTGTGATGTGCTGGGATTGTGACTACACACTCAGGATTAGTGATCGTACAGAGTGATTGTGATGTCCTGGGATTGTGACTACACACTCAGGATTAGTGATCCTACAGGATAATTGTGATGTGCTGGGATTGTGACTACACACTCAGGATTAGTGATCGTACACAGTGATTGTGATGTCCTGGGATTGTGACTACACACTCAGGATTAGTGATCCTACAGGATGATTGTGATGTTCTGGGATTGTGACTACACACTCAGGATTAGTGATCATACAGAGTGATTGTGATGTCCTGGGATTGTGACTACACACTCAGGATTAGTGATCGTACAGGATGATTGTGATGTGCTGGGATTGTGACTACACACTCGGGATTAGTGATCGAACAGGATGATTGTGATGTCCTGGGATTGTGACTACACACTCAGGATTAGTGATCCTACAGGATGATTGTGATGTGCTGGGATTGTGACTACACACTCAGGATTAGTGATCATACAGAGTGATTGTGATCTGCTGGGATTGTGACTACACACTCAGGATTAGTGATCGTACAGGATGATTGTGATGTGCTGGGATTGTGACTACACACTCGGGATTAGTGATCGAACAGGATGATTGTGTTGTGCTGGGATTGTGACTACACACTCAGGATTAGTGATCGAACAGAGTGATTGTGATGTTCTGGGATTGTGACTACACACTCAGGATTAGTGATCGTACAGAGTGATTGTGATCTGCTGGGATTGTGACTACACACTCAGGATTAGTGATCGTACAGTGATTGTGATGTCCTGGGATTGTGACTACACACTCAGGATTAGTGATCGTACAGTGATTGTGATGTGCTGGGATTGTGACTACACACTCAGGATTAGTGATCGAAAAGGATGATTGTGATCTGCTGGGATTGTGACTACACACTCAGGATTAGTGATCGAACAGGATGATTGTGTTGTGCTGGGATTGTGACTACACACTCAGGATTAGTGATCGTACAGAGTGATTGTGATCTGCTGGGATTGTGACTACACACTCAGGATTAGTGATCGAACAGGATGATTGTGTTGTGCTGGGATTGTGACTACACACTCAGGATTAGTGATCGTACAGAGTGATTGTGATGTCCTGGGATTGTGACTACACACTTAGGATTAGTGATCCTGCAGAGTGATTGTGATGTGCTGGGATTGTGACTACACACTCAGGATTAGTGATCGTACAGTGATTGTGATGTCCTGGGATTGTGACTACACACTTGGGATTAGTGATCCTGCAGAGTGATTGTGATGTGCTGGGATTGTGACTACGCACTCGGGATTAGTGATCGTACAGAGTGATTGTGATGTGCTGGGATTGTGACTACACACTCAGGATTAGTGATCCTACAGGATGATTGTGATGTGCTGGGATTGTGACTACACACTCAGGATTAGTGATCCTACAGAGTGATTGTGATGTCCTGGGATTGTGACTACACACTCAGGATTAGTGATCGTACAGTGATTGTGATGTGCTGGGATTGTGACTACACACTCAGGATTAGTGATCGTACAGAGTGATTGTGATGTGCTGGGATTGTGACTACACACTCAGGATTAGTGATCGTACAGAGTGATTGTGATGTGCTGGGATTGTGACTCTACACTCCGGATTAGTGATCATACAGACGGCGATTGTGATCTGCTGGGAGAATGGTCTTTGCTGCAGAGAAAACCCCCCTTGTTAGGGCTGGATCAGTAACTCAAGAAGCGTCTTGTAATGTGAGCTGAGCGCCCGAGCAGCCAGTGTCCCACCTGCTCAGAGATGAGGACCTGTCTCCTGTAAGAGCCGCCTCGTCCCCTCATGCTCCGCACATTTCCACAATCTCCGGCACTCAGGAGTGATGGACCCAGTTCTCCTGCTGATCTGCCTGCTGACATCTAGCTGGGTCACTACAGGTGAGTGGGGGCAGCGTCGTCCGAGGGAAGGGTCTGACCATGTGCGAGGGCGGAATACGGTGGCATCATAGAAAAATTACTATTCTTATCCTCTTCAGTAGTACCCCCATCATCCTCATCAGTACTACCCCCATGATCTTTATCATTTTTACCTCCACGAACCTCATAATCTTTATCCTCATCATCCTCATGAGCGTTATCCTTATCATACTCATCATTATTACCCCCATCATCCTCATCAGTATGGCCATCATTGATATTACCCCGTATTCCTTATCAGTATTATCCTCAACATCACTATTACCCCATCATCCTCATCAGTATAACCCTCATCATTATTACCCCCATGTATTACTCTTCATCAGTATTACCCTCATCATCCTCATACATTTCCTCATAATCTTTATCAGCGTTATAGTCATCATCTTTAGCACTCTCACCCTCCCCTAGACCACGTGCTTATATTTCAGATCTTTTCCCCTTTCTGTGTCTGTTGTAGGATTTACCTCTGCGCCGACCCCAGAACCTCATTCTACAGTCATTGACCCCATAGAGAGGTGAGTGTGTATAATGACCTTGTGTGTAGTGAGTATATATGTATATAATGTACTGTCCTGGTGTGTAGCATGTATACTGTATGGGAATATAATGTACTGTCCAGGTGTGCAGTTTGTATATATGTATATAACGTATTGTCCTTGTGTGTATATGTGTATATAATGTACTGTCCTGGTGTGTAGTATGTATATGTGTATATAATGTATTATCCTGGTGCGTAATGTATATATACGTTTATAATGTACTATCATGGTGTGTAGTGTGTATATGTGTCTATAATGTACTGTCCAGTTGTGTAGTGTGTATATGTGTCTATAATGTACTGTCCAGTTGTGTAGTGTGTATATGTGTCTATAATGTACTGTCCAGTTGTGTAGTGTGTATTTGAGTATATAATGTACTCTCATGGTGTGTAATGTGTATATGATTTATGCTCTCTGTGTGTAGTGTGAGTACATGTATATATAATGTATTGCTCTTGTGTGTATTGGGTATATGTGTCCTGGTGTATAGTGGATATATGTATTACATTGGGGGTTATGTGGGCGGGAATAGATGAAAGACTATTACCATCTTTGGACAGCTTCAGGGGTATTTTATTATTGCATCACATCTATTACAAGATAAAGGTTGTGATCTAAAAAAAACAACTCAGTAATATTGTAGATGATGTGTAACAGCTCATTTATCTAGCCCCTGTTCCTATACCCTGTTGTCTTTCTCATACATTGCAGGCTGCTCAGTCTCATTCTCAGTAATATCATCTGTGCAGCCTGTAGTCTTTCTCATACAGTGCAGGCTACTCTGCCCCCTCCTCAGTAATATTGTAGACGCTCTGTGATGGTTTATTCTCTAGCCCTGATCTCTGGGGTCTGTAATGTTTCTCATACAGTGCAGGCTGCTCTGTCCCCTCCTCAGTAATATTGTAGACGCTCTGTGACGGCTCAATCTCTAGCCCTGATCTCTGGGGTCTGTATTGTTTCTCATACAGTGCAGGCTGCTCAGTGTCATCCTCAGTAATATTGTAGATGCCCTGTGATGGTTTATTCTCTAGCCCTGATCTCTGGGGTTTGTAGTCTTTCTCATACAGTGCAGGCTGCCCAGTCTCATTCTCAGTAATATCAAAGACCATCTGTGCAGCTTGTAGTCTTTCTCATACAGTGCAGGCTGCCCAGTCTCAGCCTCAGTAATATCATAGACTCTTTGTGACAGATCACTCTCTGCACCTTACCTGTGTTCTCCTGAGAGCTCATACACGCTCATCTTTAGGCTGATAAGAATGTCTTCTCTGAATGGCGCACAGCAGCCTGCACTGTATGAGAAAGCACACAGGCTACAAAGTAAAAACTATTGAAAATCTGCAGTAGAAACCTATTAGAAAAATTTCTTTCATCCCATAATGGGTGCAATGCAATAATTTTTTTTAAAAAGTAACCCCCATTTTGTGGAGTACTCCAAATATTGTCCCCAGAACACTAAAGCTTATACTGTATAGGAATGGCGAGAAGTAGATGAGAATTTGTATTGTCAGAGGAGCTGCATGAAACCCTTGAGGCTATGGGCTGGTCGCACGGAGCCCCCTACTCACCAGGCGACATGGGGTGATGGGGGCCATTTCTGTGTGCAGCATAGAATGTTCTGCATGAGCAGAGATAGAACAGAGTCAGCCTTGTTCTCTCCTTCCCAGGAACAACAGCCATGTGATTCTCCAGAAAGCGGATCCCACATCCCAGGGAAACACGGTAAGAAGCCGCATATACATATATACATTTCCTGCATACATGACACTAGTGCGGCCCAGGCTTTAGTGTGCACTTCTGCATGCTCTAATACAAGAGAGTCACACACCCCAGTATAGTACTTGTGCATTGCACACAGCCCGACCTCTGGGCCCCTTATGGTATACAGGCCCCACTGGTTTTGGCTTCCATTGTATGTGCCATTGGGATGTGTGGATGAATTCTCTCATTACATGTGGCCTCCGGTGTCAGCCGAGCTTATACCTGGAAAAATCCCCAGTGAATATGACACACAAATGGCTCTGACTGGAGCTTTCACCCAGCTTTCCTAGAATTCTGTACAGTGATTTAATGACCCGTCCCCTGCCATTGTATAACTGTATAACAATGGGCTATATGTAGGGACAAGGGTACATTATACAGGTGATATACAGTATATGGTGATACAGGTGTAATATACCTACAATGTGTCAGCTATATTATATATGGTAATACAGGTGTAATATACAGGTGATATACAGTATATGGTGATAGAGGTGTAATATACATACAATGTGTCAGTTATATTATATATGGTGATAGAGGTGTAATATACATACAATGTGTCAGCTATATTATATATGGTGATACAGGTGTAATATACATACAATGTGTCAGCAATATTATATATGGTGATAGAGGTGTAATATACATACAATGTGTCAGCTATATTATATATGGTGATACAGGTGTAATATACCTACAATGTGTCAGTTATATTATATATGGTGATACAGGTGTAATATACAGGTGATATACAGTATATGGTGATAGAGGTGTAATATACATACAATGTGTCAGTTATATTATATATGTGATAGAGGTGTAATATACATACAATGTGTCAGCTATATTATATATGGTGATACAGGTGTAATATACATACAATGTGTCAGCTATATTATATATGGTGATACAGGTGTAATATACAGGTGATATACAGTATATGGTGATAGAGGTGTAATATACATACAATGTGTCAGTTATATTATATATGTGATAGAGGTGTAATATACATACAATGTGTCAGCTATATTATATATGGTGATACAGGTGTAATATACATACAATGTGTCAGCTATATTATATATGGTGATACAGGTGTAATATACATACAATGTGTCAGTTATATTATATATGGTGATACAGGTGTAATATACATACAATGTGTCAGCTATATTATATATGGTGATACAGGTGTAATATACCTACAATGTGTCAGTTATATTATATATGGTGATACAGGTGTAATATACAGGTGATATACAGTATATGGTGATAGAGGTGTAATATACATACAATGTGTCAGTTATATTATATATGGTGATAGAGGTGTAATATACATACAATGTGTCAGCTATATTATATATGGTGATACAGGTGTAATATACATACAATGTGTCAGCTATATTATATATGGTGATACAGGTGTAATATACATACAATGTGTCAGCTATATTATATATGGTGATACAGGTGTAATATACAGGTGATATACAGTATATGGTGATAGAGGTGTAATATACATACAATGTGTCAGTTATATTATATATGGTGATACAGGTGTAATATACAGGTGATATACAGTATATGGTGATACAGGTGTAATATACATACAATGTGTCAGCTATATTATATATGGTAATACAGGTGTAATATACATGCGAAGTATCTAGTACATTATATATAGTTATACAAATGTAATATACAAATATACAGGTGATGTGTCAGGTATATTATATATGGTGATACAGTTGTAATATACAAGTGATGTATCAGACGCATTATATATGGTGATACAGCTGCATTATAGTGATATAGTTGTCATATATAGATGATTTATCAGATACATTATAGATGATACATATGTAATTTAAAGGTGATGTGTAAGATTTATTTTATATCGTGAGACAGGTGTGAAATGCAAGCAATGTGTCAGCTATATTGGGTCCATTCACACGGAGTAACGCCGCAAAATAACGCGGTATATACGATCCCAGCTCCCATTGAAATCAATGGGAGCTTTTACGGCGTGCAAATTCTCACACGCCGTATACGTGCCACATCACGTGGCACGTTACTCCGTGTGAATGGATCCTTACATATAATTATACAGGTGTACTATACAGGCAATGTGTCAGCTATATTATATATGGTGATACAGGTGTAATATGCAGGTGATGTAACAGGTGTATTACATATGGTGATATAGGTGTAATATAAAGGCAATGTGTCAGCTATATTATATATGATGATACAGGTGTAATTTACAGGCAATGTGTCAGCTGTAGTATATATGATGTGTAATATGCAGGTAATGTAATGTGTGTTATATACAGATGACATGATTATGACAGAGGGATAATACAGGTGAAGTATACAGGTAATCTGATTGTGACAGACCGATGATACAGGTGTAGTATACAGTTTATATGATTGTGAAAGACGGATGATACAGGTATAGTATACAAGTAATCTGATTGTGACAGACGGATGATACAGGTGTAATATATAGGTAATCTGGTTGAGACAGATGTTTGATAGAGGTATAGTATACAGGTAATCTGATTGTGACAGACGGATGATACAGGTATAGTATACAGATAATCTGATTGTGACAGACGGATGGTACAGGTGTAATATACAGGTAATCTGATTGTGACAGACGGATGATACAGGTATAGTATACAGATAATCTGATTGTGACAGACGGATGATACAGCTGTAGTATACAGGTATACAGATGTAGTGTATAAGTGATGTGGCAGGTACATTACACAGGATGATACAGGTGTATTTAATCTGTAATGTATTGTTCTCATGGTATTAGTGCGCTGTCTGATATAGTAATTGTGATTCTATTACGCTGAGGAGTGTTTGGCGTGGGGACTGGACTAAGTAACTGTCTATTGATGTGTATATATAGTATATAGTGTGTACATTAGTCACTGGTTGTGTTACTTTGTATTTGTATGTTCTTCATTTATTAATATTGTTATGTTATTATTGTAATGTTTTGTAGTTTTAGTAATAAAAGAAATACAAGTGATGTGACAGGTCATAATACAAATGTTATTTATATATCGCCCCCATATTCTGCGGCACTTTACATATGGTAGGGTTCACGTATAGACAAAAGGAGACATTACAGAGTAATAAATCGATTCACATAATGGGCCGCAAGAGCTTACAATCTATGAGGTATAGGGGGTGGCACAGGAGGTAGCATTATACAGGTACATTATATAGGATGATACCAGTGGATTATAAAGGTGATATGGGTGTGACAAGTGGAGGATATAGGTGTCATGTACTAGTCATGTCAGTTTGATAGTTGGATTATACAGGTGATGTGTATGGCATATACGATGAGTCAGGTGTAATATGATATGTTACAGGTACATTATACATGGTGATATAGGTGTAATATACTGGTGATGTGGTAGGTACACTACTGTATATACGATGAGTCAGGTGTAATATGGTGTGTGACAGGTACATTATACATGGTGAAATAGGTGTAATATACTGGTGATGTGGTGGGTACACTACTGTATATACGATGAGTCAGGTGTAATATGATGTGTGACAGGTACATTATACATGACGATATAGGTGTAATATACACGTGATGTGAATGATATGTAACATATTATGGATTGTCCATGCTTGTGAATTGTCTCACTTGTTTCATCTGAAAAGACTTAGACCTCTTAGACATAGATGTAATAAAATACATCGGATATATAGCGTGTGTCACATGACCAGCATTAACATCACAAAGTGACAAAGTAATCAGGAAATAACTGTGAGTTAAGTTTTAAGAGAAAATACAGCAGTATTGCAGGCAATGGTAGAATCGATCTGAGAGTTGCAGGTTCAAGCCCCCGAGGGTAATAAAAAAAGTTATTGAAAATTCTAATTTCCTTAGATCATACATAAAAACAGATAAACAATATAAATAGATTAGGCATCCCTATGTATAGAAATGGTCGTCCAGTCAACACCACAGCGGTAAAGAAAATCAAAGCAGCGTGTTACCTTTCCAAACAAAATTGAATAGAAAGCAATAAAAATATCGGACATTCCCAGAGATGATATAAATAAAAACGACCTCTTGTGCCATAAAAAAGACACATGACACAGCTCCGTACACTGAAAAATAAAAAAGTTATGGGTATTAGAATGTGGGATTTAAAATACATTTTTGTATGTGGTGATACAGGTGTAATATACCGTATAAGGGACGTATTTGGTACTAGGGCTGTAATATATAGTACATGTGATGGGTGGATAATATCTGGTGACACAAGTTTAATATACAGTACATGTGACATACAGTATGTGGTACTAGGAATGTAATATACCGTATATGTGATGGGCAGATAACATGAGGTGATATGGGTGTAATATACTGTAGATGTAAAATGTAGATAACATGAGTGATACGGTGGGAATACTCTTACGTCCTGAACTCTTAGAGGAATTGGAGCATTTTTCTTGGGGTGTCTGCTATTGTGGGGCCATATCCTTTATCTGCTAATGGTTTATGGAGTGTTAGCTGTATTGCGGTGTACACCTTGTTTTAGAGGGTGCTATGTTATTAAGGTCCAGTTTGGTGTAGGGTTAGGGCATAGTATTGGGTGTTTTTGGTGACAGACCCTGTGTGTAGGCGACGTTCCCAGTATTCTGCATTCATGTGCAGGGCTGAGTGGAATTCCTATGGATTGTGTTACAGGAGCACAAATGACCCGTCCGCTCTGTGTGATCAAAGAGCATGGTTACATGGCACAGGAGCAGGTCTGAGAGCCCGCCATTACACCGTCTGACCGTGTAAAAGCCAGGAAACAAAAGGAAAAATCTCACCAGGCTCCCCAAACGCGGTCATGTGACAGCGTCCTCGGCATCCCCACCGAGCCATGTATGGCGCTACCAGGTTTCCCAGATATTATCAATATGATCTTCCATTTCATTCAAGCCAACATATGGATAATTGTTACACAGCTGCATAGACAATAAGGGTGGATAAAGACACGTGTCCATCAAGTACAACTTGTAATCCTACAACATTGATCCAGAAGAAGGCAACCCCCCATAAGAGATCATACAGCTGCATCTATAGAGGTCATCACCCAGTGAGATTGTCCAGCCATGTCTATAAAGATCATCATCCAGCCACGTCTATAGAGGTCATCACCCAGCTACATGTATAGAGATTGTCCAGCCACGTCTATAAAGATCATCATCCAGCCACGTCTATAGAGATTGTCCAGCCACGTCTATAGAGGTCATCACCCAGCTACTTGTATAGAGATTGTCCAGCCACGTCTATAAAGATCATCATCCAGCCACGTCTATAGAGATTGTCCAGCCACGTCTATAGAGGTCATCACCCAGCTACATGTATAGAGATTGTCCATCCACATCTATAAAGATCATCATCCAGCCATGTCTGTAGAGATTGTCCAGCCACGTCTTTATTTAGTTATTTTTTTCTGTAGATTGTGATCCCCCATATAGGGATCACAATGTACATTTATTTTACTATCAGTATGTCTTTGTAGAATGGGAGGAGATCCACACAAACACGGGGAGAACATTCAAACTCCTTGCAGTTGTTGTTCCTGGCGGGATTCGAACCCAGGACTCCAGCGCTGCAAGGCCTCAGTGCTAACCACTGAGCCACCGTGCAGAGGCCAGTGATCCTCAGTCGAGGCTATCTCCCACCTCTTACCCGCCTCCTCTTAGCCTTCGGTTGCACCCCTGCCTTTCATTCCACTACCTGAGTCTCCGTGTTCCCTTCCCCAGCTCTTAACTTGATTTTCAGGCCCCATGCCAAGCTTTCATTTGCCTCCATTCTGATTCTCAGGTACCCCATTGCCTGGTTCTTCCCCCAGGACACTTCTCAGGTGCCCACACACCTCTCTACGTCAGGTTATCTGTGATGTGTATGTGGCGGAGAAGCGGCTGACGATTGTCCCATGACTGCTGTGTTTTCATAGTGACTAATCTGTATTTTGCCTGCGGCTGTGAGTTTTGAAGGAGCTGCTCCCCCGGGACCCTGCTCTAGATTGTCCTCATCTTCTCTTCTTCTGGATCTGTTTTCATTGTCACAAAGAAGAAGCTCCTGTTTCAAGTAGAGTCCGGCCTGATGCCAACTCGCTGCCCTCTGCTGTCTTAGGATTCTTAGCCTCCTCCTCCTGACCACCTTCCCAGGAATAACACAACGACATTCATCATGTCCGAGGATGTAAAAACGCCGGCTGGACACTAGACGTCAGACTTCTCCTACAGCAGTCACCTTTTCTGGACACTACAAGTGTCTCCGGGTACTCAGACACCCTCAGGACTTAAAGGGGTTATTAAAAAATATGGGCCAAATAACACTTCCTAATATATATCCTGTTTAAAATCGGCATATCTGATTTATTTTTAGGTCATTGACCTCAGCTGTGACGTTTAGTTTACAGGCTCACTACCCCTCCCTGTGAGCAGTGCAACCAGCAAACAAAATGTTGCAGCAGCATGTGACCTCTGATGTGGGAGCGGACAGGGCTGCAGTACCTCTCTTATCATTGAATAGGGTAATAGGAGTAGCTCAATGGTCTGGGGTGGGGTCTATATTCATTTTGGGTCCAGTCTAGGGTCTGTATTGGACACCATAACCCCCCAGAGAATATTCAGACACAACAGAGATCCCAGAATAGAAATCTCACCCAAATTCTGATACAGCAAGCTCCCGGGCAGTGCTCTCTGCTTTAGCAATGGTGGACTTTATGGACTATGCCAACATATAGTTGCATTATTTTTACTTTATAGACCTGCTGTCTTTGCGCCTCTCAGTGACCACCTTGCTTTTCCCTGCAGAAGGTCTGCTTGTCTGTGTCTCAGAGCTGCAGTTCTGGTACAGTGTATGTGTTCTTATCCACAGTCACATTAATATTTCCGTGCAGTCTGGAGTCACACACATGGGGCGAAATGTCAGGCCGCAATGTTTCCTTTGATCTGCAAATGGCTGCACAGGTTTACAATATTGGAAGAGATCCAGAACTGATTTGTCGCTGATCCAAACATTACACAGGAATGATGCCGGGAAACCCTTCCTGGAGCCCTACTCTGATTTCACCCTGGGAAGAGAAAATCCAATAACTGGGAGCAGTGAGTCCCTGGAGATCCATGACGGGAGCAGAAAAGGTTGACTTCTAGCATCAAATTAAAAAGTTAGATGACCCCCCCCTCCCTGTTTGCCAAACCTGTTCCTCCCCATGTTACCAGACCCCACGATACCACAGTCACATCAGTATACGTGATCAGTATCCTCTGTCTGCCACTGGACCCTCAGTCGACTGCTGTAGGGCCCCCGGTAACAGTGGAAAACACAAGACCTCCAGTAATATTGACAGCTGTAGGCCCCCAGTAATATTGAGAAGCACAAGACCCCAAGCAATATTAACAGTTGTAGGACCCCAAGTAACAGTGGCAAACACAAGACCCTCAGTAATATTGACAGCTGTAGGGCCCCCAGTGACAGTGGCAGACACAAGACCCCCAGTAATATTGAGAAGCACAAGACCTCAAGCAATATGAACAGTTGTTGGGCCCCCAGTAACAGTGGCAGACACAAGACCCCAAGCAATATTAACAGTTGTAGGATCCTCATTAATAGTGAAAAGCCCAAGACCCCCAGTAATATTGACAGCTGTAGGGCCCCCAGTAACAGTGGCAGACACAAGACCCCCAGTAATATTGGAAAAGCACAAGACCTCAAGCAATATTAACAGTTGTAGGATCCTCATTAACAGTGAAAAGCCCAAGACCCCCAGTAATATTAACAAGTGTAAGACCCCCTGTAACAGTGAGATGCACAAAACCTCCAGTAATATCAACAGTTGTAAGACCTTCTGTAATATTGACAGCAATATGGCCACCAGTGACAGTGAGATGCACAGGACCCCCAGAAACTAGATCAGGAACAGGACCTTCCGTAATATGAACACCTACAGGGCCCCCAATAATAGACACAGGACCCCAGTAATATCCACAACTATGGCACCACCTGTAATATTGACAGCTGTAGGACCCCCAATAACAGTGAGAAACACAGGACCCCCAGTAATATCTACAGCTGTAGGCTTAGGTCACATTCACATTAGTTTTTACCTTCAATCCCACTGACTATACGTAGAGAAA